>NC_049202.1:44615459-45215459 GCF_013347855.1 Anguilla anguilla
TCTTCATTGACTGAGCCCTAATTTTCCCTTGAGTCAGGTATTATATGAGAGGGAGATGTTTAAATGAATAGATCACTTTTTTGATATTTCAGTTTAACTTTTTTTTTTTACTACATATACACACATCAATAGTATCACAATTATGAACATTGGATATCCAATTTTATATCATGCAGGTAATTCAGCGATGATTTAGTGATGATTATTACAGCAGTACTAGCAATGTACCTCTGATGTTGATTATCATAATTAAAACCAATATCCAGCAATTTGGACATACCTGTTAATGGCTATGTTTGAAGGTGGACCAACTGACAACAGCTCACAAGAATCTGCCTGCAGCTTGTTTGACCACACCAATCAATCTTTTTTCCTACATATATTTTATTATAGTTCAGAATATACTGCATCTTATATAAATGCAATCCAACTTATTATGAAGAAGTCAGTTGTACCATTCTAATTTGCCAATGATGTTTTCAGCCAACACATTCTTGGTAGAAGGCCTTTTACAGCTGATGCACTGCTGAGTAATTTATACCTTATCAAACAGAAATGATGAAAAATTAAGTGTTATAGCTCCTGCACAACCCTATCAGAAATACATTGGTAGAAAATATAGGGATTTTATTACTTAATATTGATTTTAGTATAAAAAGTGAAAATGATGTGTTACTAAGGAAATGAATACTTCTACTGAATAAAAGGTCTTTAAAGTTTCAGGTTCTCCAAAGGGAAGCGAGCAGACAAGCAGCAGTTTAGTGTTTTTTATTTATTTATTGGAGCCCTCCTACTCATGTGACAGGCTCAGTTGAGAAGGGAAATGAACATGTTAAAGTGCTTATCCAACTGGATCCGTCTAACCACAGATGAGCCGCACTGTCTAAAACTCCCCCAAGGGCAGTGGATGAGCAAATACTGTCTTGGTGGGGAGGCATGGATAGCTGTGTTGGTAAACTACCAATTTAAAACATGTCAAAACATATCAGCATTTATCGTCATGCCTGCTATTCTTGTCTGCACTTTCATATGCATATGAGAAGGCCTAATCCCTTCCTTTTCACTTGTTTAAATGCTATACCATTAGATATTGAGCTCATCCAGTAAGCCTAGATCTGATCCAGCTCCATTTCGGATTATGCAGAATCAGTTATTTTTAAATATGTACATGCAGATTTATTACACTGCAGGTTTTAAGAGCTATCAGAAATCTGAAATCCCAGTATTTGTTTTAAGATTTGTGGATTTACTCAAGTTAAGTAAAGCAATCAAATGCATTTTCTGTTCATAGCCCAGGGTGATCACTGCGGTTACCTCTATGGGAAGGGAAGATGTCCCCAGGGGCCTATTCAGAATGCATAGAGCTGCATCCAGTTTTGACACAGCGTTCCTTGAAGCTGTCAAGGGTGGACTGTGGAGACATGCAAGACCCTGGTCTGAGACAACGATTCAAGGAGAGTTTGAGAGACGCAAAGAAAGAAAGAAAAGTCAGAGAAACTATAGACACCACTTCCATCATCAAAGGTGGTACCTAGGGAGATTCTCCTGCCCTCTTGAACAGGTCATCTACCTCTATCAACTGGGGGAACATTGTGTACAGTTATACTGTACTTACCAGGCATTGTTAAAACAGCCTTAGTAGGGTCATTGACTTTGAATGTGTGACATTTTTAAATGGAAAAAAAGGGTCATATATTGTCATTCTCAAAATGCTGTAAAATATGCAATTATTAATTCTGAAACATACAAATATCACATGTTTCTGTTATTATTATTTCCAGTCAATGACACCTTATTTGTGTGTATCAAGTACTAGAAGATAACCTGCATGCAGGTATGTGCTCTGTTTGTATTCATCAGTCTTGGAAGCTGGTCTAAATTAAACGTTTTTATGATGGTTCCATTAGCCTTCGATTAGGCTGCCAAGATTCACTTTTTTATTATCAGCTGATGGCTTTGCTTTTGAGTGCTTGTGGAGTAAGGTTAAGGTGTCCTTTTTCACAAATTTAATCCATCTTGCTGGCTAATTAAAGGGATTCTTGACAGCTCTTAAAACTTTAAGCATGAACAGTTTTTAGCTGGAAATTAAAAATCGCACAGATCACTGCGCACTGATTATGAGTCAGACAAAATACCAACTGAAATGGAAATTGAAGTTTGCCACCTCAGATTTGACACTAGACAGGTCTCTGCGTGTCCTTTCTTTGTGGAATTTGTCCATTTCTCTAAGACTCTCTGTACCTCTATCCTTGGCCACAGTGCTTGGGGAATTGGGTTATAGCCAAAGAGAACAAGAACCCTTTCCCCAGCCCCATCTTTTCTTTGGTGCTCACCCAGAAAAGCATAGATCCAGGAAGATGGCTGGCAGACTGGGAGTATTGTATTGCAAATGAAATCACTGAAGAAGCGGCAGTCAGGCAAATGTGTGCAGGCTGTTCCAAGAGCCTGGTCCTGCTGTAATATAATCTGGCTGTTTAACTAGGACTGGGGCTTCGGGTTAGGGCAGCACCTGCTACAGCATCTCTCAGTCTAGAGACATCTGCCCTCTCCATTGGTCATTTTACTCAGTGCTAAAGTAAGCTGCCAGAGGATGCTTTTGATGTGAGGTTCATTATTAAGCAGGGGGATGGCTTAAGTAAATAGCACCAAAGAGTATTTGTGTCTTTTAATGCTGTGGAATGAAATAAATCCCCTAAGAGCAATTTTATTTATTTAAATAATCACACATTAAATTACGTTAACTTCAACATGACGTACAGCTTGCATAAATAATCATATGGATTAGTGTATGTACATATGGGGGCAGTGTAAAATCCTGTAAATCCCACTTTATCAACAGACGGGAAGTTCATGATAATGCTGCGGGAAATGAACGGCAGAATTAAAAGCTTTGCACCTGGTGTTCTTGACTGGTGAATAGCCAGCGTGGCATCAGCATTATAATGCCTCAGTCAGTAAAAATACACCCTTGATCTTTTGCCTGTGTAAAAAACATAGAAACTGCTCTGCAAATAAGGGACACGCTACTTTGAACAAACATATTTAAAGGAGAATTTTACCCATATGCAATATAAAAATTTGTTGTTCTTTGTTAGTACTGCAAGCAAAAATACATATTATATAATAATAATAATAATGATAATAATAATAATAGTTGATGAGTTACATGAGAACAGTTACATGTGGTGTTAGAGATAACAGCAACAGTCTCCACCTACTGTTACAGACCTTTAAGGAAATATCCAAGTTATTACTTAGTTATACTGTATGCATAATAGTTAAATACAAATAATACATCAATATATTCTCCTCATATTCAGCTAAGATGAAAATGCACGTACTAAACAACTAAAATGCCCCATGATGTCCTCCTCTGGTTCACAAGATCATTTGCCTGAGGAGGCTTTTTTGAAATGCATGTGTTGATGACTTTACATCTCCAGACAAGTATATAAAACATGATAAAACTGCCAGTTTCCTATGGCTGTGTGCAGAAAGCTTTGAAGGGAAAGGATGTCGCCAATGTGACTGGCTATAATAAAACCAAATCCTCACTAGACTAGGTAATTTATTCCGGTCAAACCAACCTCTTTTATAACTGCGCTGCAGGTGAACTACAGTCTCTAGTCACAAAATGACCAAGATTGAGTTGGACATGCCTGAATTTGCCAACGCTCCTGAGTTCAGACTGCTAGAGTTTGCCGATTGCACCTTGACTGTGAAAATAAGGCCCCTTTCAAAAGAATTTATTGCACAGCACTGTCATGATTTTAGTCAGAAACAGTATTTGTAAGTCTGTAGAAAGCCTCCATGCAAATCTTTTCTGTAGGCAGCATGGTTTGAAGAGTTTTGAGAATGATTTTTTAGAATAAATTTCACAATTGCTCAGAAATCCCGTCACCTGGAATAATAAACAGCAGTCTCTCTGGCATATATTAGATCACTGTTGGCATTTCTTTTTAATTGTGAAACCTCTGACATAATGCTTGTTAAGTATTTCTGTTTCACATGACACCAACCTTGTAATACCACTATTTAAAATTATTTTTAAAATGATCATGGTCCAAACATGGGGAGGCACAGTGGTGCAGTGGGTAGCGCTGTCACCTCACAGCAAGAAGGTCCTAGGTTTGAATCCGAAAACTATCCAGATTCAATGGATTACTATGGCTAGCCATAGACTTTACACAGTATTAAAATCAAAGTGGGTTATTACTGCTACCACCCACCAATATGTCCCTCAACACTGATAAGAAAACTGGCTTATACTGTAGTTAATGAATAGGAACGTTAACATAGACATGCCACTTGCAGTTTAACAGCGTTTTTTTTTTTTTTTTTTTAATTCAAACTGGAATGTGGCTGAAGACTTTGATGAGGTTACATTAAGGTTACAAGTTAAGCCAAATATTATTTTCTAAAGCATCGCTGTCAGCCTTTTAAAAATGTGCATAACTTAGCTAGCTAACAAAGTTAGACAACTTAGCAGTTGTCGCTACAGCAGCATCCATTACATCGTGCACATTGGCCAATCAGAGAAAAAGAAAAAGCTTTGGACTGTGGAAAAAGAGTATTGAGTAGAGAGTATCCTTTCTATTTTTCATCGAGTTCTGTGAATTAGGCCTCTCTTATTATAATGATGTGATCTTATGATGTAAAAAGGAGAGAATGAAAACAGAATGAACACATTCCATTAATAAAACACTTGAAATAATATCAATTAGTCAAAGGAATGTGTGTCACCATTATTAGTTGAGTACAATGTGAGAAAATGAAGTGATATGAAAAGGGTGAAAATTTCAAGCAGTTAGCAAGAGGCCAAAGACAGTTGGTCATTGAAAAAGATATGTATCCTTTCAAATACTGACAGACAAAAATGCATTAATGTAATCACAATATCACAATTACCATTGCTAAATTATTGCTTATTACCACAAGCCAAAGGCTATGACTATAAAATAAGGGTAATGGGTAATGGATACAGTAATGTAAGTCTATGGTGTTAATAAAGGATTCAGATTCTGTTCAGTTATTTCAACAATAAGTTCTGAACAACCCCTATTCCCACTTTGTTCATATATCAGTGGTTGCTAATATAAAATGTCATCTGGAGATCTTGTCTGCTTATCTCATTGTTTTGTGTATCTGGCCTTAGGAAGAATATACTTTGCAACTCAGAGACCCGTGTCTGAAGGGATTCTTGGGCTATGTGAAAATTTATTCTTTGTTTGAGCAGTAAATGCCACTTCCATGT
This sequence comes from Anguilla anguilla, assembly GCF_013347855.1. Taxonomy (NCBI): domain Eukaryota; kingdom Metazoa; phylum Chordata; class Actinopteri; order Anguilliformes; family Anguillidae; genus Anguilla; species Anguilla anguilla. Next base: position 44,620,714 of record NC_049202.1, read on the forward strand.
CAAGTTACAGCTTCTTGCTTTAAGCATTATTGCTTCCTAGATCTGTAGTCTTGATAGCAACAAGAACAGCTCCAGGTGACATATCAGGCTTTAGAATGTGGATGTTTAGCCTAAAACACAGGTACACGCATGTTTTGTTATCCACTCTCTACTGATGCTTTACAGACAGTGTCAGTTAACCCAGCAGTACATGTGGAAGTGTACTGCATTCTAGACTTCAATTAATACTGGATAAAATTCCAAACATTAATTGACTATTTTTTTCTTTGATAGGCTTTTACATACTGTTGATATATTGCATTTATGTGTCTCAGAATGGCATACTTTCACCGTTTAATTTTAGAAAAACATTTTCAAACCTGATAAGATTTCCATAATACATATTATTGAAATATTTAAAGTTTGCAGCATTATATGAATTAGAAAAACCAGTATTTTGCAGTTGGGTTAGGGTTAGGGTTAGGGTTAGGGTTAGGGGATTAAGGATTAAGCTGTCAGTATTTAGCATTAGGATACAGTTTTGAATCACACTTTTAAAAAAGTAAAAGTAGCTACCACACTGTAAATTCCTGCCACCAGAGAAAGAGAACACGGGCACTCCAGTGTACCACCCTTACCTAAGTATCTCAGACGAGAAACCGATGGTGAGTACAAGAGAGTAGTGTTACACCATTGTTACAGTTACTGAGCCAATCCTGTTCTGAAGTACTCAGGTTGAGGATTGGAGAACCAATGTTGTTTTCCCATTCTGACGCCACAGTTGTTGCATTTGAAAAATGAGTGGTGTTTAATTTTGTTTGCAACAGGAAATGGGAACATTCCATTATAAATACACTAATATTACTTGACTTGGATGTATTTGTAGTTGTTTCAAGTGGAGGAGGACACAGGGCATTGGGTGTTAAGCATGGAGTAGCCTGAATGCCCTTATGGTTAGGTTCTGAGATGAGGGGAAAACATATACAGTACTCCTGTTTTAAATTACCAGTTTAAAACCAGGGGCTAAAGTTGCTGATAAGTGGATGTGGTAGTAAATTAGGACAAGGAATATTTGTGTGTCTAAATAAAGATGGTGCACAGCTGAACAAAATGAAATTTTATAATTTCAGAAAACACAATGAAGACAATATACTATAACAGTCTTGAAAACAGTTTTGAAATCATTTCTACACAGTGAAAGGTCCAGTATTAATTCAACTCTAATTAATTTAACCCACTGGGACCAAATGGTGTCAATTCACTGTTAGAGTTGAATTAACACTGGACATTATACTGTGCATTTGTCTTTACTCGTACTGTAGATATTGAACTTTTGAAAAGTGAATTGCCAAATTTACAAGCCCTTTTATTTAAAACCTCACAGGTAACTTGAACATTCCTTTGGCAAACAGCAGAGAACCACAAAAAAAGGCTTTCTCCAAATCTTTGGCAGACTCTACTTCCTTTGATTAGAAACAAAGTTAAGGCTTTCTATCTTTCACACATAAAATCTGGTTCACAAGTTTTGGTATTAGATGCAAAATTGGATATTTATTAAATTATTTTCTGCTGGTGTTAGGTGTGTGCATGTGAGTTCCCACTTTTCCTTATTGTTTTTTTTTCTTCCTTTTTGTCATATAAAGGTGTTTAAAAAAAACATGCATTTGTATGCATTTGATCTTGTCAGAGAACTGGAGGATGGTGGACTGGGAGGGTGACGCAGAAATTAGTTTTTTGCAAAAACACCAAAAAATACAAAAGCTCTATATATTTCTCCCTGTTGTGCTTTTAAAAAAAGCATTGGTCTCGGCACTGCTTCTTGGTTTGTATCAGCTAATTCTTTTAAACAGTACTAGGTCTTTGAATCGGCCAAAGAAAAATGGTATGGATGCATCTCTACAAGGGAGAATCAAAGAATCAAACTAAGTTGTGCTGAGGCTCATTTGCATGACACAGCAATAGTCCTCTGCCTCACACCTGTGTGGACAGGCTTGAGGCCCGCGCTGCTCTCCAAATGGAGGACGGGAACTGACCAGATTAGCCCGGAATAAACCAGATCTCGTGAGGGGAGCTTGAGCCCTTTGCAGCTCTGTCACGTTTCTGCCTCTCCCAGTCAGGAGGAATCTGCTTTTGCCAGATAAGACCATGCTTCATGGCGTGCGTGAAGGCACCTCAGGGTACTCTGATGCCAACGCGGCAAGTCGTGGAATTTAGTTTTTAATTAGCACTGAGGCTGCTACTCGCAGCGCTGAGCCGTCTCTCTCTAGGTGCCCGTCAAGAGCATGGCTGGCTGCAGCCAGCATCACTCTACCCCACCTTTCCACTTCATTAAATTCCCAAACACTGAAGAGTAATGAAAAGATTCTCAGTTTCCTAAGAGGCAGCTTAATGTATTCTCCTATTATTTTTTTTTTCCCCACTTGCTTGACCGCATGTCACTATGGCTTGCCAGTAAATCAGGCTTGGTAATTGAAAAAGCACCTTGGATAGCTCTTGGATATTGTTCTGTAAGAGATGTAGAAAATGAAAAAGGAAGTTGTCATGATAAATAATCAGCATGTTCTACTGTCTTAATGCCTTCATTATTTCAGTCACTTTACGTGGCCATTCTTTGGGTTTTGAATACGAGCACATGAGCATATGAATTTACCATTTGCAAAGACAGTTAACTTAATGGTAAGAATATTTTGAAAGGTGGAATTTTATTGTGTTTTACAGAACGAAACGTAATCAGGGGTGTACTTGACATTTAAACTCGTTTACAACCTTTTCAGCCTTTTCTCTGACTGTGAAGAGGTTTTCTTTGGTTGAGTCATAAGAACAAAAAAGGGATTGTCTGTGAAGCACTTTGAGTTAAAGGTTTTTGATCTCTAAGGACAGTGACAAGGTAGCTCTACATTTTTAGATTTAAAAATGTAGAGAAGGTAGAAACTTGGATTCTTCTGGAAGTGAAAATTTATTTCCATCTAGCAATGACTTTGAGGAGAGAATGCACAGCAGTTCATCTTTGCACAAGGCAATTTTGCTCCACACTGCTTTCATGAAGAATAAGTGGATCAAAATTATACTTCAAAGTACCTTTTCATATGAGAATAAATAATTGCAAAGGACCGCACAATGTGCAGAGCTGTTACCTCCCAACTGACATGCTGTATGCTGTGTGTGTGTGTGTGTGTGTGTGTGTGTGTGTGTGTGTGCAGGTACAGTCAGTGGTGCAAGTGTAAATTCTTGTACGTGGAACTCTTTAGAGCCTTCAACTATTATGGTATCATGTTAGCTAATGGTAGCAACTGAACACTACAAAATACAGAGGTAAAAATAAATCCTTTGAATCCTTTTTTGGAATTCTTAAATTTTTGAAGCCCCATTTTAACGCAGACTATTCTCATTCTGTAGCTACATATTTTAACACACACACACAAACACATGCGCACACATGACACACACACACACATATATACTGTATAAGTGCACTTCTTTTTCCAATGTCTTTAAAAGGAATGGAATGAACTGACGTAAGTGTTCCATGCTCATTTTAGATTCCATGCCATAGATGTGTTGCCTGAATTTGAAACTTATTTTTGTCAACTGAATTATTTATTTTAAACCGAAATAAAGTAGAAGCAGAGAAATCATTTCAGGCTTTAAAGTATTCATATTTTGCAAGGGTTATTTAGCAGCTGTACAATTTTCATGATGTGATTCCAGTCAAGGGGAAGAGTGATTCTATTTCGCACAGTTCTGACTTACATGCATCTCTAAATCTCCTGGAATAAGATTTTGCCTGGGCAAATAAGCATGTCAATCATATTTGTCAGGATTCCAATTTTCCCTGATGTCTCCTTTGACACTTTCTCCTTCAGCTGGTTATCTTTCAAGAACACGGAATGGTACAGTTGTTTGTTTCCAAACAAAACCAAATAAACAAATGCAATAATTCAATCAGAACTGACAGTGGCGGAGGTTGCTAAGGGGAACGAGGGCTCCTGCGCTTCTGAGAATGTTTCAAATTTGCTGTCGGGGAAAAACAGACCTGATGATAGTCACTTGAGTGAGATCCCCTGCTTTGAGCTTAGAATAAGAAATTATTCCTCCACACTTGATTTGTATCAATAATAAAAAAAATATATATATGCTCTATGTACTCAGCAAAAAAGAGGTTCTGTGTGGGAAATTACTTATGCTTGCAAGCATGCTACCAAGAGGGGAAAGTAGCAATAAATGGTTGGTCATGTTGTGGTGAATCTGAGAAAATAAGTCTTCTCAGATGAGCACACTGAAAAATTATTTTAAAAAGTGAGGTTCCTCTGTCAGCCCAGTTTGTCACATTTAGTTTACCTATAACATTAATATTATACGTAAACTGTACTTATAGCTTGTTGCGTAGGGTGTGAGTTAACACTAGGAATGGTGATTTTCAATTATTTCACAGATCAAGTGAAATCGATTCCTAGCATGGGGAAGAATATATTTTTCGAATGCATCTTGGCTGAGGGGCACCACTCATTGTATAGAAAATGCATGCACACACAACAACGCACATCAGTAAGTTTTTCCATCATTAGAAAGTCTTAATGCTTAGCCTATTGTGTCAGTAAACACAGCCAGTGTGAAATTTTACATGCCCACAAAACCAATATACAGCGGTTTGGCTGAATACTCAATTCTGATTGGCTGGGATGTGTGCTTTTTTCATATACGCCCGGCTATGAAATAACTACTGCACAAGTTCAGTCATCATTCTAAATGAATGCACATCGGTCTAACTCAATGAATAAAGTAAAAAATTTGCGAGAGAAACCAAGCCAACAGCTACAATATCATACTTGCAACAATGTCAGCTAGATGTCCATGAATTATTGTATAGAGAATAACTAGTCTAGTTATTGGTTGAATACATTTATAGTTTAGCAGCTGCTTTGAATATAATTGGAGCATAATCATGATCCGTGACCATTTTGACTTAAAACTAAACTGAATTTTAATATTAGGTAATCCAGTTGACTTAGGCCTACTAGAAAGACTTGTTTGTTGTTAACTGGTATCAGGTATGGGTTACTTGCTGGAATATTTAAGTAAAGTTCCCATTGCAATGAAATTGCATAAGTTGAAGGAGCACATTTAAACTGCTTAATGCTTAGTCCCTCTGACATTATCCTGCTTATACAATGGCTTACCAACAAAAAGCATAATTGCAATCAAAATATGTTTCATAATATATATTGTCTTTAATAGCCCCTATTTCAATGCAAGTCTTCTTTTGTTACATACTGTATGATAACTTAATAAATGGAGCCAAGTTCCAACTCACAGTTATGCATGTATAGCCTTTAGGAGAAAATAAAAAAGATTGAGTAGGCATGTATCCAACGAGTGATCGATCAATCCATTAGTTGTACCCATGCCTAGTTAATGCTCTGGTTTTCTTTACGGAGTCACCCTTTTACACACGAAAAACACACATTTGTTTACTTCCAACTGCTTGTTTATCGCGATTATGTCATTGCTTTTGTTGCTACACCTCACTTCATGTTGTTTTGTTTCCTTTAAAAGTCACAACGGGTTATTCTGCTTCAAGGGCATTCCTTATGTCATGGAGCATACAAATGGTTTTAGCACATTGTGAAACTATGTAGGAGCTGGATATTATGTTCTGCACTCAACATGCTTCTACCATAGACATCAAAGAGATGTACTTTACAGCCTTTAGAGTAAGAATCAGGGACATGCTGGGAATAGTCCTCCAGGATTTTCTATGCAATTTAAGAGACAATGGCCCATGGTATACAGAATATGTTGGAGCTTTAAGATTTCATCCCTCACTTAGCAGCATATTAATTAGACCACTACAAGAACAGGCTTGCTCTTTGTAATGGTGGAAATTATTTTTATGTTACTGAAACTGCAGAGCATTTGCCATGGTCCTTTGAGACCAGGGCTAAGCCAATGTGATAGGTAGGAAGGCTGTTAGGAGTTATGTTTATTGGTATAGCTGGATGTGATCATTTTTGCAGGACACTTTGGATTACTGCCATTAATGATGCATTAGGATATGGCTGATGTGCTTTGCCTCTTTGATATTTACAAATCTCAATGAAAAACATACGTTATCCTCTCAGCCCACACCATAATCAAAACTCATGTTCTCTAAATTTAATTTTGGCACATTTGAGCGGGGATATTCCGTATCCTCACAGTACAAGCTCAAGATAACACAGGTGATTGTGCCACAAAAGGGACTGCAGAAAGAAAAAGCACTGTGGCATTGTGAAATCATGCCAAGATGGATGTGAAAATATTTAGCATGTGAGTGCATTTGACGTTTTGTCACACTTGAGGCATCTTTGCTTGCTTATTCAAGCCTTTTTGGTCACTCTTTCAATTGATTTTAAGAATTTGTTTGAAAATTATATCCACTTCCATTGTCATCAGCTTGTTTCTTGTCTAAAAAACAAGTTAAGAAAATCATGAGAATGACTAGATTTCTGAATAAATGTATATATATTTAGAACTTGCAAGACATATTTGCTTTCATGCAGCATGTAAACATTGGTTTCTGTCATGCTGCAAGCAAGCAAAGCATTTTAATTGATCTTTCTGGCAAATAAATGAAGGCAAGAATTGGTGCCGTTGACTGAAGGTCACATTGCAGCCACTGTTCCTATTCAGAGTTGTTCTTTGGGTTGTTTAAAGGGGCCAGTAAACCATGAAGGCGCATCTCAGGAAAGGTGAGAAGGTATAAGTGCTGTGACTAATGGGTTTATTTAATTTCATTTACCGCACCAAGGCTAGATCACAGCAGGCAGGCATGTTTCTGGCCAAAGTAAGATTGAGGCCGCTCTGTGAAATAAAATAATGCCAACCCCTTCTCTTGAAACTTCTCTCGACTCTCCTGTCAACCTGGATTTCTCTCATGATATACAGGGGCATATAAATCTGCAGAACTAAATAAATACACCCTTGTGCTGAGTTTTGACTCTCCAGCTTTTTATTTTTTTCCACTGGTGACATAACGTAATGCTGTGGTGTTGCTTACTGAATTGAAAAAAGCTCCTAAATGAAGGTCAAGTAAATCTGGTGGAGGAAACAAAAATAAAAGATCCAGGTCTTGAATAGAAAGTGTTTCCTAAAGGGCAAAACTTTTTCCTAAGGTAACAAACATACTTTTATGTCATCACTGCATATGGACACATCATGTGGGGGTGATAAAAACAACAGTCTGGCAGTATTATCTGCATGTTTAACATGTCTCTAAGTTGATATAGATTGCATGCTGCATACTTTTTATTCCCTCTTCCACGATGTGTTCATAGCAAAAAATTGAATTTCTGATGCCATCGGTGGAATGCAAATCTAGTATTCCCTGTAGTCCCTAGTGCCGCATTCACAGCTCCACCCAAAGACTTCTCTTAGGTCTGGTTCACAATAAATGTGCTCTTATAGTCCTAAATGTGTGCTTTTTCTTGGGAGAAAGTTCCATACATGCATTAAGCTGTGCTCAATGCAGATGTATGAAGGTATGAGAACATGAAAATGTCAATATTTGATAAAGCTGGGAGGACATGCTGCTTCATGCAGTCACATTTATTGCCAGCTGCTCGATCAAATGCCAGCCTTTCCATTCCTGTTACAGGTGGAAAACATACAGTAATTCTCTTGACGAGCAAATTTGTACTGTAAACACTCTGACTCATGTAAACTTAGCAAACACAGACACAAACCAGTAGCACAAATAATATACCCCATTCAGACAAAAGCAAATATAAGGGGTGTCATCTGAAATGTGAGTTTATTCAGCACAGGTCTTAAGCTGTCACAGACTAAGTGCCACTAGTCAACCAAAATTAGTGATTTGGGTGTTTGCACAACCATTTTGACGAAACCTGAATTGATTTGACTGCAAGATTAAAGGTTTTTAGGCGTCCTGAAAATGTCATTTGTAATTTTTTTTTTAAATCTATTTTTTTTGGTTATAGTTACACTGCAGTCATTTTGAATCTTGTTCAGTTGGCTGCAGTGTAAAGGAAGTGTTACTTTATCAATATACATAATATTTGGTCTAGCTTGTGAACCCTAGGATTTGCAAATCACGTTTGTTTAGGAGTTTCCTAACTATTAATAGAAAATTGTTCTTTTTTGGCATGCAGTTGCTATGAATTCATATATAAAGGCAAAAAGGAGTTGTGGTATAAGCAACAGCCTACATTACTTCCAAGATATATAATTGATTCATAAATATAACCTGAGTAATAAAATTGATTCCCCATAAGGATGTTTTACTACTGAAATTGCATTTAGATTAAGCCTTTCTTTGTTTTGTTTATTTACGTTTTTCTGTCTCAACCTTCCAGTCCAGTTGTAATGTCTGGGAGTCAAAATGTGGGACACAATGTATTTCTGTTGTCAATCGCCACTCTGAAAAGCTCAAAGTGTTTTGTATTGTCTTATTTCACCTTATATTAAATGATTGTTCAAGAACTAAAAACGTTGAGAACGTTGTGTAGCGTTTGGTCCGCCGGAGAAGCGGATTGATCTCGGTCACACAGGCTGGTGGAGAGAGCACACGCACTTGGGTTCCGTTAACTAATCAGCCCAGGTGCTTAAACGTGTGCCACAGTTCGGGGCCGAGACCGGGAGCAGGCACCAACTCTGTTTTGAATTTTGTCTGTCCAAGCACGCAAGATGAAGGAAGTTAGATGCAGCTAACTGGAACAAATTATCAAAGCATTGACACAAGCATAAACAATCAAGACTAGCAGTTTCAGCTATATCAGCCAGTCTTAAATCTTTGGCTCTGTCTTGCCAGTACAGGTTTTAGTGTTAGGAGTTAGGAGAAATAAGTTAGCTAGCTGATGACTTTCAAGATGATAAAGCCAGCTACACAGCCTTATTAGCTACCTTCATGCTAATAAAGCTACATATGAGGCCACTAAATTACCTAACATACCAGTAGCTTGTACATGCGCATGCGCAAAACAATGTACTGATGTACCCAGTCATGTGATAGTGTTATATCCAATAAGGGGTTGATATGTCCAAATGACACCTGTTCTGAAACTGGACCAGAATCGGAAGGATGCAGCGAGTGCAGGCAATGGCGCGTGTGTGTAATGCAAGCGTGAATATGGTCAAATTAAAAGTTGTTCTTAATTGTGGGCTTGTTTCCTGTTGCTATGACCACACTTTCAAGGGTGGCTGCACTTTCATTTTTAGATGCCATTGTGACGTCATTACGAAAACATTAACTGGTTTTTTCATTTTGTTCTAACCATTATTCCATTAATTTATGTGGGCTAAATGCTATTATACTGATTTTGTTCAGAATGAAACAAAATAAAAAATATTGTTGTCTAATCCTTGTTAATAAGAATGGATCAGAGAGAAGTAAATCTTCAATCAGATTAGCACTAATCCTGAAAATAAAAACATCCCAGCCTTCAATGTGTAGTTACTCTATGCACAGTGTATGACTGGGGAGAGCATTTGTACAGCATTTCTTACGTTCACAAGTTCCTCAAGATAGATGTGGAAAGGCAAAGGAATGATCAGGAATGTGTCCACAGTGAATAATGCAGTGCCTGTGCCTTCAGAAAATTACATGAACTGGAAGGTCAGCAGGAAGCAGAACTAGCACTCTCATCTCTCAAAGGTTTTTGTAGTGTAGCTTGAAAAATTATTTGATGCATCATCCCAGCCAAATGATAACAATTAGTGGTGGTCTAAAATTGCTCCATGCCGACTTCTGCGTCATTAATTATCTCTTTTGTGTCTTGTTTCTTGATAATTCTCTGATGCTGCAACATAACTGAACCAGCACATCTTTACATTGAAAGGTAGAAAGTGTGGAATGATTAATCATCATTTGGTGTAAGCAGGAGCCCTGGCCACTCTCCCAAGTGTATGGAAAGGTGGGTGGTAACAAAGAGAATGATGGATGCTTGGGAACAATGTTGGTGCAAAAGGGCTCACCGGAGAGCTCAGTGCTGACATCAGTGTGCCTCATTCTCTCGCTGTAATAAGACTATGCGGAGCAATATGAGCAAGGGGCTTCCCACTGTGAAACTGTGCACATGATGCAAAATGAATCCATTTGCATTTTTACATGAAGCGGAAACATGAGCACTGACACATTCGTGGTAGCCAACCTCTTAATACTGTCATTATCATCAGACCCCTCACTAAACCTCTTCATGACCCCCCACTCATGCTCCTTTCAGTGCAACTGCATTTTAGCTGATATTTTTTGAACACTGCGATCCAGCATAGTTTCAAACTGCTGCTCAGATTTATTATTTTTTTTCATTCATGAGTTACCTCACTCATTTACCATTTATTCATGGCTGGATTACCGCAACAACTTTATTCAGCTTTTCCAACAGTTCTTCAAAACTAGCACGCTGTGCAGTGGTTTAAGGGTTTCATTTTACACTGGGGTAGAGGTTCTGCCAGTCAGAGGGAAATTCTTGCGGGGCTCTGACAGTAGGGGGCAACATATTTTTTCTCATAAGGGATCATTCTATCATTCTACATTGCACTTGACGTTATGCCGCATTGCATTTCGGGGTGATTTGCTATCCTTAGATGAATGCTTAGCTCTGTGATTTGGAGGTAACATTTGTAATTGGGAAAAATAAAGCCTCGGCTACTATTGGGCTGGTATCAGAGTAGCTGCCGTTCAAATATTTTTTTAAATGGATCTGGTAACTCTCGTCACATTATAACAGTTTGCAGTCTAAAACCCGAGTAAGACCCTAATAGGGAGGTAAAACCAGTTTTGGCGATTTTTCAGAAAACATATTTTGACAGTTTATTTTTCATAATGCCATAAATGCTACTGTTTTGTCAAATGACAACATATAAATAGCTAACTTCCAAAGATAATGGCTGTTTTCTTTAATACCGTTAAAAAAATTAGCCGCTTCCCTCTTTCTGTGTAATCCCTGCTGTTGCAGAGGGAGGTAGCACGTACTGCCCACAATGTAATAACGGGCGTTCCAGCACAAACATAAAACAACATTGGCATCTGGGCTCATTTTAACAGGTAATGTAACACGGAAATAAATAAAATTAGAGTCGAGAAAGCTATTGTATGATTTCAAAAGTGTACTGACAGTTCAACGATGTTACTTTTTTACTTTAGAAGTCAGAAATGAATATGCTAATCTGACTTTGTTTACAAGTATTTGTTCCTGCACTTGTTTTACATGTTATTCAATTATTATGTAGTATAATTCTGTTTATTTAGGTGTCCTGTTAAACTGCCAGGGTCCTGAGGGCAATTTCAGAAGCAAAATGGCACCAACAAAAAATAAATTAATAAAATGGCCCATCCCATTACCTAACAATACAAGTAAATGTGCACGTATGTTAGTTTTAAGGTACAAATAACACTAAATATTGGTTCATGTTGATTTAGGAAAAAAGATAACCCCACTGTTATCTTTTCACACAAACGATGACGCCTTTCCCTCAATGATTACATGCTGAGGGAACCGCCTAATTTTGAATATCATATTAAAGCAACCAACTGTTATTTTCTGAAAAGTCAGCAATGTATATGTTGTTATTTGATTATACTGTAGCAGTTGCAAGGACCTGCCATAGTACTTGCTGAACATCTTAGCAGAGTTTCCTGGCTTCCACTCCTGCATGAGGAAGCCCAGACAATTCTTCCATGTCTGAGGGCATTTAAAGACACTTTTGTTTTTATACCCATGCAAATTGTTTACTGCACTTTTTGGTAATGGCTTTGTCTGTACACCTAAACATAAAATAAACTGACACATATCTAATTTTCCATTCATCTTGTTGAATTTTCAATCCCAGAATTTTAACAAGTTATTCTTTTTTTTTTTTTTTTAATTAGCCTACATAATGAGCACTACACTAGCCTACATACCCAATTGTCTATATCTCTTCAAGAAATAGATGGCCTAATGTAAGCCTAACACTCTTCATCAATTTCTTTGACAGATTGTCAGATTTATGCCTCCAATTACTCATTTGTGAAACAAAGGGAACCTGCGTCATTTAACATTTGAAAGGCTATGTTTTCCTTACTTCCTGGTGCCATCCAACATTAGGCTACCGCATAGATTTCTGCTCCCACTGCAACCTAATTTCATAAATATTATGAAACCATGTGTGGCAAAACTGTTTTCTTGAAGTATAGTATTGAATCACAATTGAATAAATTCAAACAAAAAGAAGAAATTTGATACTTCCTGTGAAAAATTAATTCACCTGGCAACATAGGGCAAGATAACTTTGAGTCTCAGCACATTGTTGTATAACACTATAGCCCAAAGGTAATTAACCCTGTGATATAAATATACCTCTGGGCCTTGGTCGCATCCTTAAATGACCACTTATTCTGTTGGCGCTGTCTGCAGAGTGTCTGTTCTCTGTAGTGCCTTGATATATAGGTCCAGACCAGAATGAAGTTCCCTCAGAGGTCAGGTATTATGTAGGAAGCAGTATAACACATTTCCTCCCTTACCGGCCTGTTAATAACAGCAAATAAATCTGACATAAACTAAATTTCTGCTCTGGTATATTAGAGTCAGTCAGGTGTGAAAAGCAGGCGGTTTTATAATAAAAGATAAATGTGGCTTTCATGGAAGTGAGTTAGAAATATGAGTTCTAAGCATGTGGTACCTCTAATAAAAGGCCAATGGAAACTACAATAATGTACAAGCATACAGCACACGATATGTGCATGTCTTTTACTGTTTATTTTTACTGTTTGCTTATTAAATCTCATTAAATTGAGTAATAAAGGGATAAATAATGGGCTGTCCCTATTCTATTTCATTTTGTAAATATTATCATATCTTTTGTAAAATATCAAAGGCAGATTTTCATACCTATTTAACCATTGCATAAATAATTAACGTGTATACAGAATATCATGCCTCAAAGAGAAGGAGGCTGGAAGAGAATCTGTCACCCACAATGATTTATTTTAAATGCATGTTACAATGATCACACCCACCTCATTTATTTTGGTTCAGGCTTTGGCAGCATCATGAATGCTGTTAAATGCAATGCGGGCTTGGAATACAGTTTATTCTTCAGTTTGTCTCTCAGTCATCTGGTTTTACCCTGACTATGCCATATGCTGTCAAAGCCAGATCACACCTCTGAGTGAAAATTGTTAAAATATTATCAGCTGCAGTTGCATTAATAGTAATTCTCCTATAGTGTGATTTAACAAGATCAGCAGCTTAAACACAACTGAGAAGGAAATGTCAGTGTGTGCTGTAAATAGTGGCAACAGTCTTGAACTGTTAAGAGTTTGTATTGATTTGTAATCATCCTTGGAATCTGGAAAGACACTATATTAATGATAAATGTCATGGCATTAATTTAACTTTATAATTCATAGCATATTGTTTATTTTTGTGAGTAAGATGTAAACAATTTCTAAGAAACTCCACAGTTTTCCATTCTTTTTGCTAAATGTCTCTATTATTATGATGATAAGTTCTTGTTGTTGTCAATAATAATAATAATAATAATAATAATAATAATAATAATAATAATAAAAGCCAGACTCTCTATTCGTCCTGGCTCCTCCCATTTCTGATCCTGCAGCTCCTGCTCACATGTACTGTCTGTGCTGGCCCCTCTGTGATTGAATGGATGTCCCATGGTGGTCAGAACAGCAGAAATTGGCCATCTTCCAATACAGACTCAAGTCCGTCCTCTTCAGACTGCAGATTAACTCCTCCACCCTGACCCTAGCACTTTTAACTGGCCCTAACACTAGATTCCATGTGACTTCATTCTTTTTTTCGGAACCGACGGTACTTTGCTCTTCTTGTATAACATAGTCCAATGCTCACATACTCTTATTCTTGTTTGTATAACTTTGTTTAATGTTCAGTAGGGTGGTTGAAAAGTTGTCATCAAGTCTGCACTTCTTGCACTTGTCTCTCGTGGTACAATGCAATCCCTCTCTCAGGAATTACTGCACTTCAGTCCCTGATATTTGCATATGTGTTTGCATAAACACGTCTACAAAATGTCAGGAATGTAGCATAATCTTTACTGTTTAAATGAATTCTGGTTCATATCATCCCTTAAGGGTTTCTAAAAGAGATATATTGTGAAGTTTCATAAGCAGATAAGGGGGTATTTATCAACTAAAATGAGCACTCTCATCAAATTATTACATTGTAAGTGTTGATGAATCTCAATTGATGTAAAATGCTATGCTCATGGATATGTGAGCTCATCATTTTTGCATGTACATGGGTTAATTTATGCATTTAACGTTATTGCAGTCATCTGAAATTGCCTCCGAGAAATACAATTCTCTGTTTAAAAAAGCCCTAATGAATTTATTTCAATGCAAGCTGGGAATACTATTGTAAAAGGTGCAAAGGTGCAAGAGAAGATATTTTAACTTGATGTTACTATAATAAAAAAATAAAAAAATAAATTTGTTGCATTGCTCATAGACAAAATTGGCTGATTGTCAAGACTTGCGGAAATATGTACCACTTCAGAAATTGTAAATCATACTACCATGAATAATTTCTTTTATTTTTGTCCCTTTAACAAGGTTAATTTTGGTGAACTTCAACTAAAATGTGCTGTGGGAAAATTAAGAACAACAGCATTGACCTAATATATTTAGTGATATAAGTCTGATATCCTGATATTTTTAAGTCAGATAGGTAAGATTTTCTAAGGGTCATTATTGGATGGAGCCTCTAGGAAAGGGATAGCGACCTTTGTATCAATGTTTTTGAAGCTGACAAGACGTGTTATCCCAGGTCACGTAGTCTAAGCAATGAGTGGAATTTAACAGGCTATGCTCTTTTCCCTTACAGCAGAGAAAAGAATGCCCATCACTCAATAATACTAAAGGAGGCATGCAAGATACTCATTATCACAAGTATAAAACAAAATATTCAAAATACAGTTAGGTCCATAAGTATTTGGACAGGGACACAATTTTCATCATTTCGGCTCTGTACGCCACCACAATGGATTTGAAATGAAACAATCAAGATGTGATTTAAGTGTAGACTTTTAAATTAAAGTGTAGCTTTAATTTAAGGGTTTTGTCAAACCCCCACAATTTTAGAGGCTCAAAAATAATTGGACAAACTAACAGAATCATAAATTAAATTGTCATTTTAAATACTTGGTTGCAAATCCTTTGCAGTCAATGACTGCCTGAAGTCTTGAACCCATACTTATCGCAAGACGCTGGGTTTCTTCCCTGGTGTTGCTCTACCAGGCCTCTACTGCAGCTGACTTCAGTTCCTGCTTGTTCTTGGGGCGTTTGCCTTCAGCAAGTGAAATGCATGCTCAATTGAATTCAGGTCAGGTGACTGACTTGGCCATTGCAGAACATTCCACTTCTTTGCCTTAAAAAAAGTCTTGGGTTGCTTTCGCAGTATGCTTTGGGCCATTGTCCATCTGTACCGTGAAGCGCCGTCCAATGAGTTTTGCAGCATTTGGCTGAATCTGAGCAGATAATATAGCCCTATACACTTCAGAATTCATCCTGCTGCTTTTGTCAGCAGTCACATCAATAAATACAAGGGAACCAGTTCCAGTGGCAGCCATACATGCCCACGCCATAACACTACCTCCACCATGCTTCACAGATGAGGTGGTATGCTTTGGACAATGAGCAGTTCCTTCCCTTCTCCATACTCTTCTCTTCTCATCATTCTGGTACAAGTTGACCTTTGTCTCATCTGTCCATAGCATGTTGTTCCAGCACTGTACAGGCTTTTTTAGGTGTTTTTATTTTGGCAAACTCTAATCTGGTCTTCCTGTTTTTGAGGCTTACCAATCATTTACATCTTGTGGTAAACCCTCTGTATTTACTCTGGTGAAGTCTTCTCTTGATTGTTGACTTTGACGCAGATACGCCTACCTCCTGGAGGGTGTTCTTGGTCTGGCCAACTGTTGTGAAGGGGTTTTTCTTCACCAGGGAAAGTATTCTTCTGTCATCTACCACAGTTGTTTTCCGTGATCCTCCGGGTCTTTTGGTGTTCCTGAGCTCACCAGTGCGTTCTTTCTTTTTAAGAATGTACCAAAATAGTTGATTTGGCCACACCTAGTGTTTTTGCTATCTCTCTGATGGGTTTTTTTTTCATTTTTTTTTTTCAGCCTAATGATGGATTGCTTCACTGACAGTGACAGCTCTTTAGACTTCATATTGAGAGTTAACAGCAACAGATTCCAAATGCAAATGCCACACTTAAAATCAATTCTAGACCTGCTTACTTGTAAATTAAATAATGAGGGAATAACACACACCTGGCCATGGAACAGCTGAGCAGCCAATTGCCCAATTACCTTTGGTCCCTTAAAAAGGGGGGGACCACATATAAAAAGTACTTTAATTCCTACACAGTTCACCCGATTTGGTAAATACCTTCAAATTAAAGCAGAAGGTCTGAACTTTGAGCTCATATTCATTATTTAATTTCAACTCCAGTATTATGTGGTAGACAGCTAAAATAACAATAACTTTGTCAATGTCCAAATATTTATGGACCTGACTGTATGCACATTAATCAATCTATTTTATTTAAAAAGGAGGAATGCATTTCTCCACATTAAGGCCAAGATAAAAGGTTGCTATTAAAGAATAGATACAATATATTTCATGTTGTGGGCTGCCCTTTAAGTTTCCACCACCCCTCACACCAGACAACTGGTTCATTTCCAGATACTTTTAGTGTGCTGTCACCCATGTGATTTGCCTGCTGGTGGTGTTTCTCTAGGTCTTGTCACATGCATATTGTTGTTTGATATGTTCCAAATGTTTTCTTGTACCAAATGATACTGATCAAGATAACATTTTTAAACAAATAAATAATTTGTATAATTTCTTAATGCATATTGCATGGTTATATTTTTAAACAAAATCATATAATTGTAGCTAGTATAATGATATATAACACGCTAATATTTCAGATGGTAGAGTTAAAATAATGCTTTCACAGAATAACACATAATTCACACATCACATGATGTCCAATATACAAATATTATTCCCAATATTAGCACTAAATATTGTAGGCAGGTCAGTTTTGCAAAGACTTATGTGCAAGGTTAAACTGTTGCTAGAAGAGGAACTTGAGATGTCGATTTTAAAGACATTAAAATAATGATAGATAACAGCAGAGGAAAAAAATGCCTGGACGTAAGTGGACGTGCTCATTTCACCTTGCACAGAAGGAATATTTTTTGCCTGTACCCATTTTGTTAGTTTGATGATCGGCAGTAAACCCGTTTGAGTCAATGTGGGTTGGGCAGTGCAATAGGGGGTATCAATAAAAAAAACACTGGGTGCACTGCAAGTTTGGTGTTGAAAGATACATTTGCTTTTAATCTAGTCAAACCATGTTTTAAACGCTGGTGCATTGGGCTGCTTTGGTGCTCTTACCAATGTGTGCATATGAATGTTGAACATATGGGGCAGACAGATGAACACACAATTTCATAGATGTTGATAGAGAGAAAGCAACCATTCTACACTTGTCTTTTATATGCATTTGCTGTTGCAGAACCTTTAAAAATTTTGACTGAAATGGTCAAAATTATTTTCCTCTGCTTGGTTTTCTGTTGATAAACAACTTGGGAATTGTTTGTGTGTGTGTTTTCTGTTGCATACATTTTAGCGAATATAATGTGTAACCATGCTAGGTGGGTCCAATTTTTGAATACATATTTTTTGATTGCGTCTTGTATTCCACCACAGCTTAGTTCTTTATATCATACACTTTACTTTTCCAAATTGTATCATTTATAAATAGTGCTGATACATACTCCTTTGTCTGATTTTGGTAGCATTTAGGCTTCTTATGATTTGTATTCTTCTTGCCTTTTTGTATGCTTTATATTGGTAAGGCATAATTGTGTATTCTACACTGGGTTACTTATGGGTTTGGTTGACTGGGATTAAAAAAGAAAATAATGAATTAATACAATAGGTTTAT
This sequence comes from Anguilla anguilla, assembly GCF_013347855.1. Taxonomy (NCBI): domain Eukaryota; kingdom Metazoa; phylum Chordata; class Actinopteri; order Anguilliformes; family Anguillidae; genus Anguilla; species Anguilla anguilla. The sequence continues at coordinate 44,638,668 of NC_049202.1, forward strand.
ATCCAGCTAAGATGAAAAAGCCTCCCTTTTTGCATTCTTTACAACATCATTAGCTCATGGAGGCTTTTTTGAGGTACTATAAATGAACATTTGATGACTCTGCATCATCCAGTATATTAGACATGAAGAAACTTCCAGTTCACTTGTGGCCTTGATGCAGGGACATTAACAGGAATGAAAGTGGTGGGTCTGGTTGGTCAGAATGAAACCAAACCTGCAGCACACCCACTTCAAAACCAGTCTCTTTCCCAACTTCCTCACAGCTGCGCTACATTACTGAAATTACTGAAATTGAGTTGGACATGCCTTAATTCACTAGCGCCTTGCGTTAGCACTAGCATTTGACAGTTGCACCTTGCCTGCAAAAATACAGCCTCAAGCCATTTTAAATTTTTGCTTAGTATACAGTATGTACTGTATCATACGATCCTGCAAATGATATTTTAAAAATGTCCCTGTGACATTTAATTTGTTAGTGGCCACATCTTAAAGACAAGCTAAACGATTGAGTTCTGAAGGTCATTTTTTCTTTTCTTTTTTTATTTACGCATTCTCATGCGTACTGTCTTGTGGTGGCAGACTTAAAAATGGCAGCAATAATTTAAAATTTGAAAGACCTTATTAATCAATTTGATTTCTCTTCAAATTAATTCACCTAAAGCAAAATGGAAAGTACGGGGCTTCATTTAGGAATGGTGCGTACGCACAAAAAGATGCATATGCCACTTTCCCCAGCATATTTGGGATTTAAAAAAATAAAAAAACTGGTATAAAAACATGCAAACATTTTGGAGACAAAGTCATGAAATGCAGATAAATGTCTGACAGACAGAACCGGTTTTAACCTGCTATGTAAGGGTGGTCTGGTAGAAATAATAGGTGGGCAACTTGGGCGCAGTGGCATCATTAGGGTTGGTGTCACCCAGTGCGGTAGACTGGTGGGGGGAGGGGGGCTGCTGGCGGATGCTGTCGATGGGGGGTGGGTGCTGGCGGATGCTGTCGATGGAGGTTTGGGGGTGGGGGAGTTGGCGGGGGCTGGGTGCTGGCGGGTGTGAGCGTGAAGAATTGCGTATTATGCATTCAAATGACAAAGCGCTTCTCGTCACATTAATACCGCTAATTAAATCAACCGCCAGTACACTTCAGAGAAACTATCTGTTTCAACCCGTCGGAGACGGGCTGTAGGCTGCCCACCCAATCATAAGTTTTTATGCCTACAGACCTATTTCACTTAATTTCGTTCACTTAATTCAAAGTACACAGCCTCCTAATGGTCATATCTCTAGTCCAACATCTAGGCCTAAGAAGTTCATATTTAAGCATCCACATTGTCCATAAAATGATACTATTTCTGGCGACACCTCCCATATGTTGGCGTATGCTATTATGGAAGTATCCCTTCACATGCTGAATGCAATGTCCAACAATGCAATTTTAATTTAATGCTGAGGGGTTTACTTGGGGAGATATTTAAATGGATGTAATATCAGTATATTTTGTGTGTATGTGTCTGTCTTTCATTTTTGTATCCATGTGAAACTGTGCCGCTTTAAGACACAAGATAAATTTCTGTATAATCAGATAATAAAGTATTCTTGTATCATATTTTGAATAATGTCTCATCACAGGCTGATAAGTGCTGTGACTCATTTAATTATAACAATTATCAATTCCTGGCTATGGTAGTCTAATCATATTTAATTTATCACGGGCATTTACACTTCGCTGCGCACGCAATGCGCTTTTGCATCCACTTTAATGTCCGACTACTTCTTTCAAATTTCTGAAATGGTTCAGCTGCTGTGCCACTGATTTTATTTTATTGGTAATGCCAAAACTATTTCAGCCAAACAGTCTAGCCCGTCTGGCCTCTTCCTCCGTAACGAGCATCTCATTGTACAGTCTCTTTTTTTTTGCTTTGCGGTCTGACTTCTCCATTCTCCCTGACAATTCAATGGAATGACGAGATGATTTATATGCATATCAAGTTCACAATGGGTGTTCCATTAAGTATTTATGGGTAATTTTGGGAGTTATTGGGGTGGGATAATAGGCTTATGAACATACGCAATATTTCTAGTTGATTGTGATTTATAAAAAGAAAATCTTGTGCAGTTCAGCATAAATATGGTTTTATAAATCAAGATATTTTTGACCATATCATTTTCTTCTTTTGTGCATATGCAATATTTTACTATGAAATCTCTGCTATACAAGTTTCATAAATGAAACCTCAGGTATTTGCTTCGAAATTCATTACAATTTTAACACTGCAAAAAAAGACCACTCTCATATCACTCATCTCACATGTAATGCCACAGCAGTTTTGAAATGCTAGTGAGAACTGTGAAAGTGTTGCAGTTACAGTATCTGCAGTTTGGCTAATTCTGTGATGTAACAACAGAGGTAAATTGGCCTAAAGAGATAATGCGAATGAAGTACTCTACTTGACTTTCTTGGAGGGTGAGGGTATGAAAACCAGTCATGATTTCAGGTTTGATGTGATTGGTTGATTTTGCCATCGTGGACACTACAGGAGGAGATAAATTAGCTTTAGACTATTGGGCTATTTTATTATTATACATTATGTGCACATGTGTGTTTTTTGGTTTTCTTTGGAGACTGGCAACTTGAAGTTGACATGAAAAGATAGTTCAGTGTTGAGGCAGATAACCATTCTTCCAAAGAATCAAAGACAAAAAAGAACACATGAATTAGTCATATGGGCTAAGTAATGATTTCTGATTATGAGCAGCATCAAAGCTAGGGGAAGACTTAAGCGGTATCCCTGGAGAATACGCAATGGTTTTTGCGTGGGAGAAGGAGAACATTTTCAGCTGGTGGGAGAAGCCTGTGCACCTCATGTGTTTTGCACTTCCCTCATGGGTGAGAAGCAACACGTTGGTCTACCCAGCCGAAAAATCAGCATCATTACACATTCTGTTTATCTCCCCTCTCCATTAAAAATTTATTTTCCTGCCAAGTCTACAGAATGTGGTGGCAGACTTGATTTGACTTGATTTTCAGCAGCCAATGAAATGGAAGAGACGGGGTGGGTATTCTTTCAGATGTAAGCACTGTGAATTATGCAGAAGCCAGCTGTTCCAATATTTATGATGTAGCACAACTTGGCTCTGTGTGAATTTTTCTAAAGCATATCAAGAACGATATAATATCTGTTACATGTTATGTTTTGACTCCGGTGCTCAATACACAAGGAAGAAATGAGAGAATAATAATAACTTACTAAATCAATAAAATCCTGCCGTTTGTAATATTGTAAATTCAGTAGCGAGAACATGTTATTGTAGCTGTTATTTCCTGAATTACCGTGGAAATAAATTGCCGGACATCAGAGAGTATGTGATGGGGCTTCTTGTTTTCACCTTCAGAAAATTATTAACGGGTACATTGTTTATGCGTAAAACCAAGATGCACTGCAGATTTCTGCTCACTAGGCAGTTTGTTTTAATTGGCAACACCAAAGTGAGGACACAGCACACATGCATCAGTTTCAATCAGGCTGGATGTAAATGATGTACAATATAATTTTGCTGTGCAGTGGGGCCCAGCCCCTTTTCCTTTCAATTTCCTACTTTTTGGGTTTAATGCCAAACTTGACTTGAGTGCCGCAGTGTATAACCTCTCCCCCCCAAACTTACAGAGATCTGGAATGAAAGTTCAGCATGGTAATTTGTAGGGATGCGAGGTTTGTATCCTCAGCATATGGTGTCCTGACAGTGTGCTAATTGGAGCCTTCTGCAACAAAATAAAGAGAAAAGAGAAGTAGTAATGGTAGGAGCTAGATGAAGAGCCTTACTCAATGGTGAGACGATTTCACCTGGGTTTGGTGAAAATCAGGTGTTGCTACCCTAAGGCTCAGAAAAGCCTTAAAACTGCGGTGTGATGTGCTTGCTTTCTCAGTGATCCACGTATACTGCTTCACTGACTGATATGCACTGTTGATGATCTGTACTTAAGGCACTGTTTTGCAAGGAGTGCTTCATTCTATTTTTATTAGTTTACTATTTCTGTAGATGATCACCAATTGCATTCATGTGTATTCATTAAAAGATAAAATCCCTACAGATATGCCAAACTTGGGGCATTCAGCACTTATATGCACATTTGCAAGTTCTGGCTGTGGAGATGACAGTCTCTTTCAAAGGCAAAGCTACAGTTCTAAAGGCAGCGCGGCTTTGCTCCTAAAACAAAAGCAGCAGTGTCATTCTTGTGCGGCTTCTAAATAGCTGTCTGTTTCTCACTTCCCTGAGGTGTCCTTGGAAAAAGCCGGCACTAAGCGAACGGGGTAGAAAACATTGTCAAACTGTGGCAGAAAGCGAGGTAGAGCTCTTTCACTAGACACCCAGGGGGGAGGGGCGGTGTTTACCTAAGAGGCTATTGCAATACCGACATATGCTTTTACTTAAATTTCTAATAAATCATTTAAGGTCTGATGTACATCAGTGAAAACGCTGTGTCAATTTTGTTGCTTGATTAGCATTTCTGTCACTTCGCTTTATGCTTTACACAGCTCCAGCTGCGCTAATCAATTCATCCTCTTCATTGGCGTGACAGTGAAGAATCATTCTTCAATCTGACAGCATGTTGTGACAAGGTGTCTACTAAAGGGGGTCTAACACTGAAATTCCTGCATTTCAAATGTGTGTTTGCTTCTCCCATAGTCCCCCTATCATGTCTGCATTGAAAAGCATTTTGCTTCTTCCATTTTATTACATTGTGCTTGATTAAAACTTGTTTGCAAAGCTATTGGCATCATCTGTAATGCATCCCTAAAAGACTTGGACATTGGAAGCCATATAAAATCTGAATAAATTTGAATATCAATACTGTAACCACATTATCCATCTTACTATTATTAGTTATTTTAGATAATAGCCTTTGTAAAAAAAAAATCAGCCTATGGAGGTTTCCTTGGGAAATACTGTACCCTCCACTGTCACTGTTTTTTTTAGCAACATTGGACTCATAATTAGCTGCAAAGGTTATCTACCTAGGTATTAAAATAAAAATGGTGTAAGCCTATACGTGTGTGTGAGTGTGCATGACTGTGTGTGTGTGTACACACTTAACATGTGTATGTCTCTTCTGCATTGCATCGTTTCTGGCATACAATAAGGGTGTTTTATGTGTAGCAGTTTGAAATGAGTTGCTCAAAGTGCAATCTGTCAAAAAGTCCAAAGTGCCTTTAAAATGATGATTTAGCTTTTTAACATCTGGGGTAGAAGCAATGAAAGCAACACCAGAGAATAGGTTGTTGTGCCTCTAATTTCTCAACATTATGAGACACTAAAGGCAACCAAATGGAATAAAGAAACCATTACACATTTTGAATATGATGTTCGTTTATTAGTACTAAAACATGGTCACATTGAAATTTATTAGTCTGACAGATCCCATGACACTCTCAGAAGATTTATTTAATAGTTTTTGCGTGCTGGCTGTTAATAGAAATAAGAAGTATTGCCCTATTGAGCCTGTGTTCTTGCTAAGTGACCGTGAAGGACAGACAATGCATGTCAAGGTACAGTGAGCATTAGGCTAGCATGGTATACTGTGTGTGTGTGTGTGTGTGTGTGTGCATGCGTGTGCACGTATGTTATTTTGCCCTTACAGTGTAAGAGTCTTCATAGAGAGCTGCCAATGCTGTAAAAAATGACAAGTTCACAATAAATTCCAAATTCATACAAAGAAAAAAAACAAAGTGCTGGCTAAAAATACAATATCCCTCTGTATTTCCATGATGTTAGCAATTTTATTGAGGGGGAAAAAAAAAAAAAAAAACTATGCTGGCCTTTGGCTTTGATACAGCTTTCCCATTCAGTGACAGCAGATCTGAGACGTGAATGCACAGGGGTGCCCGACCCTCTCTCAGAGACCAATGACCTACATTGTACTGCATATAGAAGATATTCTTTGTGTCTTTTCCTTTTTTCCCTTCTCAGGAGTTCGGGTACAGGAATAAAGATGAAGAAATACACTTAAGGCTTTGAGGGAAAAAACACCCTCTAGGGTACACGGACATGTTGTCATTCTTCCACGGTCTTCACACAATATGATTGTGTCACAGCACCACGATACAAATAAAACACAATTCCAACAAATTCCGAAACCGTATAAGCCTTCACAAAGATAGTGTGAGTGTGTGCGTGTGTGTGCGCCTGCGCATGCGTCCGCGCGTGATGCATGATTGTTTTCAGTATTCTTCTCTGAACAGTTTATCAAAGTCTAAATGTACACTGATACTCCAGGGGGGAAAAAAAAGAAAAAAAAAAGGATAAACTAATTGTCCTCCTGACTTACATATCTGATTTGAGCTTGTTCTTTATTTGTGTCTATATGATATATGTGTGGATCATGTTACATATATAAGTGCCTTATACCAGTTGAAGGATATTTAAATAATTTAACAGCAGATGACAATAAGATCATGGTTTTGCCACTGCATATTTGTAATATCTGTAATATTTGAAAGCCCTAATGGCCACATACTGTCGATGCATAATTGATTAGAGCAGTATATTGCCACTGATTATGTATTTTGTCCTTGATATAATTTTGGTGGCATCTCAGGGTTTACGGATGGAGGAAAAATTCATGTGCTAACAGTTTTTGCCTGCTATAAAGGCCTGAGATTGAACATGGATCACAGAATCACAAATTAAATTCCATTAAAAGTTGTTTGAGCAGACTAACCTGAGCAGTGACTTTGAACGATTCCACAGCAGACCCTTGTTCATTGACAGTAAGAAGCTGCTGCAGAATACCTAGGGCCATATTTACAAAGCATGGCACAGATTACCGCCAGGTAAATACATAAAGGCAAGAAGTGAACAAATACATTTTAGTGATAATTAATGCATGTACAATTGCTAATACCCATAATGCAGCTGTTGAATTGAGATTTAAATACAGAAGCATTTGTATTTGACTCCTAATCTGATATGGGGCGGTGTTTGTACTGCTAGCTGTACATATTTGCATTTCACAGCACCCCTGTCAAAGCCTCTTAGTCCGGGCGGCTATACTTCTAACTGTACCGTTACCAGCTCTGGCTGCTTTAGTGCTGCAGATACATTCCCTAAATGGACAGGGAGTTCACAATGTGAATCCCCACAGATCTCACCCAGCATTTTCTCAACTTGAGCTCACACCTGCTGCAGCAGCACAATGTAATGCCGTTGCTAAGAAATGACAAAATTAGTCCAGCTGGATAAATGTTTATGGGGAATATTTGATATTAGACAATAATTTAATTTTAAAATTTTTATTGCAAAATTTTCATGCATTCAAAAGTAATTAAGATTTTCAGAAGGATGATGTTTGCTGATGCATTCATTTAAACAGAATTCATATTTTACTCAGAAACCCATATATTATATGTGGTACACTTACTGGATGAGAGTGTGTCCCAGGGAAGGCCAGCCTCATTCACGTCCGGTCAACTATTAATTTACAATTATATTAATCCAAAATGTGAAATAACTTCAGTGCTTCCCATACCATTTCAATGCAATCATGCTGCGCATACGTAAGGGATCACAGGTAGCAACAACCTTTGAGTTCTTAATCTAAGTGAAATTGGCACAGTTTCCCACACCCATATTGCAACAGTATATTAAAGGGTAAACCCTTTCTTGTTTCCCTGTTGTTGATCCCCCCACCTCACCCACACACACTAAATAAGTAAGTAAATAAATAAATAAATAAGGTTTTTTTTTTTTAGCAAAAAAAACGTTGAATATGTTCCTCTTTATATCTGATAAATTACTGGAAGATGAGATTCCACGAGCAGGTTTAAACCCTAATTGTTTCTCTGGAGGTCAAATATTAAGACTAAACAAAATTTTAATCCTCTGTAAAGGAATCAGTGAATACCCATTTGAAATTCTCATCTGGGGTGTTGATAAGGGAAATTAGCTCACCTTCATTCATCTGCATTGAATGTGCAGTCTTTCCCTGCACTGAAATGAATGGGATAGTTTTCCAGTCAATCATGTATGTTTTAATGGAATAGAGTATAAAATAACCAGGTGATGATACGCAGAGTTTGCGCTCCCCCCGTGGAGCTGGCCATTCCCTGGAGGTAATGGCCCCGAGACGCTGATTAAAGCCCAGCGAAGCCTTCTCGGGCCTGCCCTGTAATTCTCTCCGCCGTGTGGGTGAATTGCGTTTTTCTCCAAGACTCCCATTTGGTCGCTACTTTAAAAGAATGAAATTAGATACGCTACCTACAAATTACAGCGCTAACATCCTGGAATTAGAGCGGGAAAAGACTGATAATTTTTCTGCCACCTCTCCTTGCTGCCCGTATTTTATAAAGCTGTCTTCCCCATAAAACGCCCCCCCCCCCCCCCAAACACGCACACACACACTTTTTTTTGTTCTCACAGGCTGTAATAAAATTTATTGCAGCAAGGTTTTTCTTGTTAATATTGCAAATTGAATTATTTATGGGAGTGCCTCGCATCGGTGCAGAAATGAGGGAGGAAAAGCCCTGAACACCCGCTAGAGTTTAAGACACACAATTCCCTCTTCTCTTGTGGGGCAGAACAGAGACACGCGAGGGCATCGGAAGATCTGAGAATAATTATTTCACACAGTATTGTACAGCTAAAGAAGTTTTCAATACTCTCACCTCATTTGCCTGACACAGGGGTGGAGGTTTGTGTAAGTACGCATCAGCACAGTGTGTATTGCGCTGCTGGTTAATTAAATTCACATGCTGGGAATTCGCAGCCGAGCTGAACAAGTAAAAGACCTTGCCTTGTGGATCCCAGCTGCCGTAAGAAGGATCCCTGTATGCAGGTAATTGTGCGGCCAGGCTCTTCACAGCAGTGATTCATTGCAGAGGAGATTGTGGAGGGCCCGATAGTCAGTCTGGTTTTTCATCACCATCTGCAATTGCAGAAGTTGGCATATTGGCAGTATTGGGAAAGTCCCATCAAGACACATCCTTTTGCTTATCAGTCTCCTTGAATTAATTCAATAAATCACAGCAGCCTCCTTATATGAGCTGCATGACTTGAAGCTCTGCGGATGTTAATTAAGGGGAGGGGCTGGCTTTTATAGTCAGAGGAACTAAAGGGGTGAAATGAAAGACAAACAAAAATATTTTGAAAATAAACAGTTTCACATCAAAGCATCGACAACATCTGTATGCTTTCCGGTGCACAACTTAATAAGGTGCTTGCAGCCATACAAGCTGCCCAGGACTGGGAACCAAATTCAGCTGCCTGTGTTGCTTTCACAGGATAAACAGCTGCATGCTTGAAAGAAGCCCAGGCTCAAAGAGCTTTGCCTTGGTTTTGCTTTCAACTGTGTGTGTGCATGTGTGTGTCTGTGTGTATCTGCATGCATTTGTGCGTGTGTACATGTGTTTGTGTGTGCATGTATGTGCGTGTGTGTTCGTGTGTGCATGCATTCTTGTGCGTGTGTGCCTAAGTGTGTGTGCCTGTGTGCATATTTTGTGTTGTACATTTCTGTGACTGACAACTGAGATAATGGTTCATATGTCTTTTTCCACCTATTGAAACTGAGGGAGACAACTGATCACTGGGTTCATTTTCAAAGTGCAGCCCAGAGCCTTAGGTGTCTCCCAAAAGAGACTGTAGTGTGGAACCATAGAATGTGCCTGGGGCTCATTTCAAGAAAGCTGTGACGTGTGAGGGGAGATCTGTGAGAAGCCATAGATTTCTTCTGCTCTTTTTTGAGCATTTTATATGGAATTGGCAATTGCATGCCACGAACGTATATTGCAAAGTGTGTTTGTGTAGCCAATCAGTAAATCACCAATCGTTCTCTTCCGGATGCCTCGTTTTGATTTTGTATTTTACATTTTTGCATTTGTGCACTACATTGTTGCACTTCTCTGCTCTACGTGGACTATCTACGTAGGTATCAGCAGCCAAGGTTTCAAAGGGTGTCTTGGGGGGGGGAGGGGGGGTTCGGCTTGGGGTCTGATTAAATTGGATCAGATAACATTTTATAGTAACGCTGGATACTTGGTGTGGAAACAAACTTTGACTAGTTTATACAAACTAAATGACATAAAATGACACATTTGTGGAGAAAACAAAACTCCACATTGACTTTGGCCACTGCAGCATGAACTTTCGTGCTGGCCGAACTAGCTAAAATGGGTGAATTTACTTCTTAAAAAGTATGTAAAATATACTTATAATACATTACATATAATAATATTGATTTAAGTTGCCTATACTTAAAAAATATTTTGTCAGTGTGTCAAGTGTGACTGGTAGGGTCATGCTCCTGTTAGTGATTGACCGAAGATCTCTAACAAGAAGACTGCATCAGCGTAATATTTCACGGCATAGAAATTTATATGTTTGATCAACTCATTAATCTTCACATAGTTATTTAAAGGTTGGGCTTGATTACAGAAGATTCTTTCTGGATCCTGCCTCTGTCTCCACACAATCAGAAGAAATGTCATACCTGCCAGAAAAAAAATCAATTGGGAAAGAGGCCTGTAGTTGTCGCAGTTTTATTTGCGATCTGCAAGCAATGCATTTTCGTGAAACGCATTTTGACAAGAAAATGCTCAGAAATTGCTTTTGTGAAACGAGCTCCTGATCTCTGTCAATGAATATTTTGTGTGGACAATATATTTGTAGTTCCTGGAGAATAAATAATAAAAAGTACTTTTTCTGGCTTTAATCACTTATACAACATCTAAAAAAAAAAGAGTGTGTTCCAAGTGTAAAAGCGGTGCTCATTAACTAATATTTACAGAATTAAGTACTGCTTTCATGACGTTTAATAAACGTGCAATTAATCCAGCCTGAATTCACACTGGGAACATATTCAAATAAGGGAAGACTGTTGACTCTCAAAATTGCAATGTGATCAATTGCTAAATACTGTATTTCTGTGTGCCTAATTAGGAGGTCAATGATCACTCTGCTCCTGCAGGATAGAAACTTTGACATTTCACAGTGTCTTCCTTCCCTTGTTTTGTGCTTTCCAAGCTTTGTTAAAACCAATGGATTCGCTTTCCTTTCAATGCTCTCAATAGCCCAGGCTAATGGCTGAGCCCTGGCACTCTGAGAGCTGGGTGGTGGTGGGGGTGGGGGGGGGGGGAGGGGGTGTTAGTTTTCCTCTGAGGCTTATCTGCAGGGTGATTCATGAGAGCATCGTAGTGCATGCCCTCCTCGCCAGCCACCAGCTCCGACCTTGATGCTCCTAGTACCGGCGCCAGTATTTAGCGCAAGCCCACTCCTTCATCATTGTCAGATGCAGCCCTAATGAGCGCAAGAAGCAAGGAAGGTCAATGACTAAATTGATTTGCCTAATGAGAGGCGCTCACTGTTAGATACTGTGGTTTGGAATGGTAAAACGGACTCTCTCTGCACCGACCGTCCCTGGGCTCACAGCAAGGGGGACGGTGACCGAGTTTCTATTTTACCACATCTGCGTGCATCAGCCAGGTTGATCTATGGAGCTGATGGACCTGACTTCATCTCGATTCATCTCTGTCTCTCCCCGTGCCCCTGCGACCTCTTCCACATATCGTGGAATGGCAGACCATATGGACAGAGAGCAGACAGTCACAAACTCTGCCTGTAAGGGGTCTGAAGAGTAATCCTACACAAGACTGTCGCAGGAATAGAAAATGGCATTAATACCTCACAATTTGACAACAAGCTTTGCTTTCTTCTTTCTTCCTCAGCAACCGCGCATTAGGGGGATGTACCAGGCACTTTAATGCATGTGCATTTTTTCATTTGTTCCATCTCTTTTATCATTTGAAATGCCAAAATAAGTGATATGAGACTAAAACGGCTCTGTCATGATTGCACAATGCTATTCAAATAGGTAGTAGATTACTGCTTTCTCACTCATTTACATGTGATTATGCAGTTGGTTCACAAAAGCTGAGAGGATGGCTGTAATTGTCTAACTTTAAGCATGCAATTATACTGCAATTTTCTCAACGTAGTCTTAAATGCTATCGCAAGTACTGGGTGCGAGTATGATTTATGGAGAAAAGCTGTACACTGTCTGAATGCGTGATTCTATCAAAATCCTGTGGTTTTTGTGTGCATCTTCCATCATGTGAATCAAGATTTCGATGAAAATAGAAACACCTATCTGAGGAAACAGGTAAAAAGAATTAAGACACCATTATAAGACCTCTAGTTTCCTTTGTTACTCTTAAGAGGCCAGTTACTGAGCAGTGCATGTGACTTTCACAGAAAGGAACAGTTTAATTATCCTGTACCTTCACAGGCCTGAAAAAGATTTCCCTTGTCTTGGTTCTATGGATTCAAGCATTTTACCAATCAGTGCCTTCCGCAGCTTATCTCTTCTTCCCTTTTTACCATTATACGATGTGATTCGGAGTACTGATGATGTTAGCCTTCTGAAATTAATTATACCTCAGCCTTATCAGTGGGCATCAGGATGTCCCATGTTGGGGGGGGGGGGGGGGGGCTGCAGAATTTATCTGTGGTTGGTCACAGGCATCCTCATCCACTGGTCGCATGTGCAGCGAAGGACTCCGCTTACTCATTCTTGACAGAGGCGTGATCCCTTTATCCCGGCAATCCTGTCCTTGTCGGGCTCTTAATAGTGCTATTGGCAGCTCTCAAGAAGATTGGCAGCAAGTGCAATCAATCTAGCATTCCAAACACTCCCATTCTCTCTGCCAGGAGGAGAAGGAATAGCCCAGAGGCCGGGCATACATTTTGTAGAACAGCTACTGCTTACCAGGTCTTTCTGTCATCTGATTCCATCCCAGAAAACTGTGGTTTGTAGTTTGACTAAAGGTTTCTTTGTTGTTTTCTCCTTCATTGCTTTCTCAGTATTTCAAGTTCAAAAGACTCAAAATCCATAAAATACCTTTTCTCAGTCTTACTTTGTTGTTCAGTGTTGGAAAGAAATTAGCATTCCATTGGTATTGTAAGTTTGTAAAAATGTCCTGGGTATATTTGTTTGCTAACAGTTTCAAATGTGCTGATATGCTAATATGTAAACAAAACAAAAAAACATACCTTAATCTGCAAATGGGAAAATTGGCAGGGAATGTGGTCAATGTATTGCTGCATAAATCATCCTCATCACCATCTTCAAAAAGCACATAACAGTATATGAAACCATTAACACATCTATAAAACACCTACAGTCCCCAGTTAAATTTAACCTTAACTTGAACAATGTGTTTGAGTGATCATTAATTATGCAACATTATGATTGTACAAGTCTAAATTAATGAAAGCTAAATTAATGGTCTTGTTTTGAAAGCCTTACTTTTGATTAAGAGCACAGTACTTTGGGGCTAGTTTGAACACAGGCCACCAATATCTTTCTCTTAAAGTGTGTTTAGTGCACACAAAGCTCTCATGTTTAAAACACTCAACGCATGGTGTGACTTTTCCAAGCTACCTTCAACAGAGATGTTGAAAGCAGAACCACTCTGTGGACACACACACACTCAGTTTGCCTCATGACAGATGGAGAATTCAAGTCTATGTGTATGCAATCATTGTGACTCGGGGAACCCTGATAAGCCAGCCAGAACATGGCCAGAAATAATAGTGCACCTTTTGCATAATGATTACCAGCTACTGTCACATGAATACTCAATGTAGTACAAAATCTTCACCAATCCCTGAGCAGGTTCATGTTGAAGTTTGTTGTGAGGTTCCACAGATACTAATGGTAGATTATGTCGGGCTCTCTGTGCTGAAATGCAGCAGCCTCAGTGAACAACCATTGTCAACATGCTGACAGTAATCCTCCCATTAAACCACCCACTGGGGGTTCGGGTGGGCGCAGGTGCACAAATTGTGCCAAAAAAAAAAAAAAACCTTTAGAGGTGACATTTATAGTGAATCATGTAGATCCATGGAGCAGTTTCATTAACAGCACTATTCCACAGTGTGTTGATTCCAGCGAGTTACATATGTTCACCCATGGACACTGGGACACTTTGGCAGTTACCTTTATGTTGGGCTGTCAGGGAGTTCCTATTAAAAGACAGGTGATGCAAAACAAAGGCTCGTAACGCTGAATGTGAAACAACAACCAGTTCAGCAGTAATGACGTTCACACAGGAGTCAAAGGCCAACCCTGACTAATGCTTCAATTTAATAAGGGCACCATAATGTTGACATAATTGGGAGGAAGTGTAACCTGCAATATCAGCATAGTGAGCCTGTTTTCTTTGGTTTTCAGTAGGTACAGTAATCAGTCTGTTTGTGAATATTAAGAAGGCAATTATTGGTGTTTGTAAATAGAGGAAGAGCCTTCCCATGTCCCACTGTGCTCATCAGTCTGTTGTTTAGACAGGATGGATGGAGAAAGAGATTAAGTAAAACAACCCCCCTTGTAGTCATGTTAACACTTCCCACACTTGGGATATTAGCAGAAGAAGCACAATTATTTACCTATGGCTTCCCTTTCATGACATAGTGAAGAAGCAACCAGAAAGGGTGTCTTTTCATGATGTAGTAGAAAAACATCCTGCCAGAATTGATCCCAAACAAATATGCATGTCGAAGTTGCATGAATCAGACTATGGCTGTCAGGTTTTTTTTTTCTTTTCTCTAATTAATCTGGGATTAAAATGTTTTTTTTTCTCCCATTTTCCTTTTCTTTAGATGCACATAACTATTCTTTTTTAATGTCCTTTGCAGGTGATACCACAACCCTTAAACATCATCCAGACATCACCCAAACTCTGCTCATTTCATCAGCATTTGGCTTTGGTATTTTAATGTGAAAAAAATATGACTAGAATCTCTGACAAAACGACATTGGCATTTGGCACAGGTCAAGATGAAGTCTGAGCATTATTCATCGCTGCCTGAATGGCTATCTCTTTCCCATTCATCCATATTAAAGCCATCTAATGAGAGACAGATCCAGCAACTTGTCTCAGAATACTAATTACAAGCTGTTTCCCCAGCTTTGTGCTTCTTACCTTTCTTAGAACAATCGATAATTACACACAGTGGAAGGCTGAATCCAAATCACCCAATAACCATTAAAATGAAATCTGATCCAGTTAATTAAAAAGTCTCTTGAAGAATATTTTCTAATATTAGATGTCAGAGAAAACCCTCTTGTCCTTTTGATCTTTTGTGTGAGGCCTGTATAGAAGGAAGATACGTCCTCAGTCCAGGACAATTAATAAATTATTTTATGTAACACTAGTGCATACAGTTTACATTAGCCTAGGTTCGGTCATACCTCAACATAGGGTTTTTTAACGGTACCACTAACCCAAGATGTAACCTGGTCTGGGGCACATCTAGGTTCCTTCAATTCAATGTGGGCTAGACTGGCTTTGTGGAAGTATTTGTTTGTTCACTGTGATGTTTCAAATTTATGAAGGACTTCTACATTCTGCTGCAGGGTCTGAAGAAGGAAAACTAGCCTAGAGGCACACAACATAGCTAAACACTAAGCGGAGGATGTGCGAATTCTGCATGTTGCCAAATAAATCTCATTCATTGAAGAATTGAAGCTGCTAATTAAACCCTTGGTTTCCTCAGACGAGCAGACTTTTAACATATTTAAACTGAATTTGTAACTACAACTGAATGCTCATGTCATGCAATTTCATTGCTGCCTACTAGCTAGCATGAACAATGAAACCAGTCACAATTCTCTACTTTGCTGGTAGCCTCTTTGTGGACAGTCGCACGGTTGTGGCAATTTGGATAGATGTACTTGTTTGGTACAATTCATTTCTATGCTAAATCTGAGATGAGATATGCCTTCACACATTCTTTGATTATCAAACACACTCTTTGCACATGTACACACATACGCATACACAGTATTTAGCTTCAAATGGCTATTAACATTATATTCACTGAATCTAATTTGCCCTGCTTATTTTGCCTCTTCACATTTTGAGGTTATGGCTGGACAGTTATAACCTACAGTACGAATGCATGACAGTTGGTGCCTTCAAGACTGCACACAGCCTTCATAAACAACAGATTTTGCTTTAATTCTATTTTAGATGTTGACTTATATGCAATGTTCAAAAAAAAAAAAAAAGAAAGAAAAAAAAGATCAGTCTTTGTACCTGCTGTTCAAAGACTATACACTCACAATGCCCTGTTAATCAAAACCTTTGTTTTATTTCCAAAAAATTGTGGGGATTATAAAACTGATACAATCTTATCTAAAGGTCAGATTTAGATTCTCAATGAAGCCTTGCAACATTCTCACCTTAGGTTGGCATTTAAGATAGCTGCTGCACTTTGTTTGTGGCTTTCTCCACCTTTCTATCCTCCCAAAAGTTAAAGCCACTGTGTTTTGGAGGGACTATAATTAATCTTAAATAAGGTCTCTGTCCCACACATGGCCTAGTCAGTTGGGACAAGGCCATGTACAATCACACTTGGGAATAGTCCATTCCTTCCAGATACAAAAAACCACACTACACCAAAAAAAGCTAGCACAAGCAAGCATCTGAAGTATCTATTTGATGAAAATACAGCAAAAGCATTCTTAAAGCGAGATATTAAATCTGTTCAGTATGCATGTTTAGTAGTATATATGCTGAACTGCTTGATATTAAATAATCTCAAATGGCCAAAGACATTGCACTTTAGTACTCTGTATTAGGTGTTTCTAGATAGCGATCACCCAATTTTACTGCCATTTCCTTTCCCTATATTTTATCCTGTTAAAGTCACAGATATTGAATTGAATTCTTTTTGTATTATGGTATCACACATACTGGACATAAATGGTAATATTAAAATTATGTGAAAATATTCTCCTAATTAGAGTATAATTATATGCATGCTGCATTCCATAAATACTGTCAAATATAAGGTGGTGCTTTAGGCAGATAACAGACATTATAATCTGTGATTTCAATGGATTTGGCATACTGTATTCTCAAAATGCTGCTCTCACCCATAGAGGGATGGGGACTGGCATCACATTTCTTTACACAGCCCCTCAAACCCCTCAAGGGGCCGATTCAATAAAAATTTAAGGGCATATACAATTCAGTCACACTCTCCAAATTAATCTACCTACATATATAGAAAACAATCAGGGAGAACACATTATTTGATTGTTGCCGAATATGGTTTCTGTATTCGAGACCATCCCTAATATAAATGTCCTAATATGAGTTTCCTTGTGGTGCCAGAACCCAGAGCAAATGCTTTATCCAAATGAAAACACACACCAAGTGGTGTGCTTGCTCTGAGGTACTGTGATGCAAGTGATTTTAACTACAGTAGACGCAGGCTGCAGTACATTTACCATATGTATGATGCCTGTTAAAAATGTGAACTCATTAACCATTATTCAACACATCAGAATACCACCAAAAGCCTTTTGAGTTCTTCTTTTTTTGTATGGAATGCTGAATTCCAATAACATTGCAATGGCTAATTCAAGTTAGCAGTTTAAATAACTTTTACGTGAAAGAACTTGCTTTGGCCGGCCCATTCTTGTGTTTGTTTAACTCCTCTTCAATATTGCACGACTTTATAAATGCCAATTCCCAAGATATTAAAGGCCAAACTGGGAAAGAACTACACTGTTTAGCTTTACTGCTAAAATGTTGATGACATTTCTCTATGCACAAAATAATTTTTCAAATTAACTTTGTGATTATGGGCTCATTTCAGTCAACATTAATTCCATGACTCATGAACAGATGTGGAAATATACATTTTCTTCTATACTGAGTTTGTCAAGATAGTTTAGGGATTCCTTAACTTGCCAAAGTGCAGTTAGGAAAAAATAAATAAATCTTGCTTTTAATTGTTAGTGAAAGTTAAGGACAAAGGTTGATTGAATCCACCCTATGTTTTTGAAATTGTTTTAAAACAGTGAGGACTGTGAAGTTAGCAAAAATATTCTGTCACACACCAGCATGACACCCCTGGGAGGGACATGCAACAGTTGCGGGAAACACAGATTTTCACCTGGCCAGCCCCTCCCACTCTTCAGTGGCAGATTACTTTCTCAGTCTTGGGTGTTCAAACAAAAAAACTCCAAAATAAAATGATAAGACAGTCAAACCACGGTCTCAGTGTGAGCTTCCAGTCTCAACCCCGAACTGTGGTGTGCAACACACCTTTAAGCACCTGGGCACCTGATTAGTTAACGCAACCCAGGTGCGTGTGCTCTCTCCACCACCTGGCGTGACTGAGGCCAATCCGCTTCTCTGGCGGACCAAATTCCACAGATTCTTTGTAAGGGCTAAGTTCACATGCTCTTAAAAATAAGATCCTGCCTCCAACATTGGCAGAACAATTTTCAAACTACACCTTAACTTTTGTTCAGTTTTAAAGAGCTTTGAGGTTTTCTTTTTCATTCTTCAAGAGAATTTATGAATATTAAACAATTTTAGCCAAATTTGATTTATTTCATATGCCCTTAAACTCCATAACTGCATTTAATTGAACCTAAGGGAGGGTGTGTCATCGTGTATGAGTGAAAGAAAATGTCATATTGTTCTGATGTACTGTGAACTCCATACTGTTTGGGACAAAGACATATTTTTTTCTTGATTTGACTGTTCTCTGCAATGTTACATTTGTCAAACAATTTACATGTGGTTAAAGTGCAGATTCTCAGATATTATTAAAGGGTATTTTAATATATTTTGGTTTCTGTGTAGAAATTACTGGGCTTTTTAGACATTTCAGAGCGCCAGCTGGCTTCAGATGTGTTTCTGATTAGTCAGGTGTGTTCAATTACTTCCTCAGTGCAGGTATACACAAGCATATGCAGTATCTAGTCTTGATTCTAGCCATTTGATTGCCTTTAGAAACTGTTATTGGTGTTTGTTAACATATGGAACAGAGCAGTACCAAGGAAAGTTTAAGAAGCCATTATGAGTAAGAGAAATAAGAAAACAGTCAGAGACATACACCAAACCTTAGGCTGATCAAAATCAATTGTTTGGAACATCATTAAGGAGAAAGAGAGCACTGGTGAGCTCAGTAACAGCCCTGGCAGGCCAAGGAAAACCTCCACAGTTAATGACCAACGGATTCTCACTATAATGAAGAAAAACCCCAAACACCTGCCGACAGATCAGAAATACTCTTCAGGAGGCAGGCATGGATGTGTCTGTGACTAGTGTCCACAGCAGACTTTATGAACAGAACTACTGAGGCTACACTGCAAGATGCGAACAACTAGTTAGCTTCAAAAATAGGATGGCCTGGTTACAGTTTGCTAAGAAGAGCCTAAAAGAGTGCCTTGAATAAGCACTTGCCCCAATCCTAATTTCCCGAGCAAGACACCTAACCCCTAACTGCTCTGGTGAATGAGAGGCATCAGTTGTAAAGCGCTTTGGATAAAAGCGCTTTGGATAAAAGCGCTATATAAATGCAGTCCATTTACCATTTTACCATTTACTAACCAAGAGAAACATCAATGCCTGTCTCACATTTGCAAAAAACACCTGGATGATTCCCAAACCTTTTGCAATAATGCTCTATGTACAGTTAAGTCAAAAGTGGAACTTTTTGGATGACACGGGTCTCATAATGTTTCGCATAAATCAAATATAGCATGTAACAGTCAAACATGGTGGTGGTAGTGTGATGGTGTGGAGGTGCTTTGCTGCCTCGGGACCTGGATGACTTGCCATTTTTTCCATGTAGGAATTACAGCCCTTTTATACATAGTACCCCCATTTTAGGAGACTAAAAGTGGTTGGCTGCTCAGCTGTTTCTTTGCCATCTTCATGTTGTTGCATCATTAGTTTATACGCAAGAAAGCTAACAAAAGGTTTTTTTTTTTAAATCACAGACCCTTTGTTAACACAGTAGGCCCTACAATAGTGTCAACAGACATCTGCATAATTATTCACAAAGTTACTCCACACACTTATATGCAAGTTTGTGTAGCTGCTGACTAGCCTACTACACTGCAACACAGGCATCAGTTGGTCTGATAATAGGTGACTAAGGTACTGAAATGTGTTGGTTGCTTTACTTGTGACTACACAAGTAGTGACTAAGTGACTACAATACACAATTTATTAGCTCTGAATCTGGAGTGTTAATGGCTAAATTTAATGGTTCTTAGTTACTATATGACACATTTAAAATATTGATAATAATCTCAACAAGTGTGAAACAACCTTTGTTAGTTGCTAATACATGGGTCAAATTAGTCATTTGGGCCTTGTACATATTTTACAAAAAAAAGTTGCAGATAATGATTTGGCATGTCACACGCACAAATCACGTACACTTTTTATGGAACCCACTATGAACGAAACCCTTGCACTCCTCTATGGAGGCACAAAGGAGCCTTTTGAAACCCTGTCTGTGTGTGTGGTGACATGTCATTTATTTTTGTACAAAAGAAGTTCAATGCGACAGGATACATTCATTCTTTGTTGAATGAAACCACAGTGCATATGTATATGTAGATTCTGGTGCTGAAGAACCTATAGATGTACATTGAAATGCATCAGAAAGACTGGCATCATTCCTATTTCAAACAACAGGAGGACACATCGGCTGATGATGCATATAATTTAGTTGACTATTTTAATAGACTACCAGGAGACTTTAATCCCTGTATTAAGTCTTTACTTGCTTATGCTCATCGTTGAATCTATTGACATTCACAGAATCTGGATCAACGGTCTCCAAAATTCAATTGATGTACTCCATTTTCTTTCTAAAATGATGACCATTGACTTTGCCAGTCAATAACATGATAGTTTCTGGAATAGGCAGCACATAATATTAGGCAAGCATAATGTCAAGCAGACAAAAACAAAAATTACCAAGCAGATAAACATTGTTTCTTTGTTGGTTTTATGACTCTTGTTCACCAATTAAGATAAAAATTGACAGCATTAAAGTTGTCGGTTATAATAAAGGCATCTGTGTAATGCACCTTTGGATCTAATATCATCATAAAGACACCTTAATGACTGTAATATCTTTTTGTTTTCTCTTGAATTAGTATATGCGATCAGCAGGCAGCAGGATGGGGTTTATATTCTCCCCATGTCCATTTGGGTTTTCCTCAAGTACTCCAGTTTCCTCCCATATTCCAAAGACATGCAGGGAAGGTTAATCTGAGAGTCCAAATGGCCCCTAGGTATGAGTTTGTGAGTGAATATTGTGTGTGCCCTGCAATGGACTGGCAAACTGTCCAGGTCTATTCCTGCCACACGCCCAATGCATGCTGGGATAGGATAGGCTCCACTGACCCTGACCAGGAATAAATGGGTATAGATAATGGATGGAATGAATGGATATTCAACCAGTACTTTACAGGGAAATGAACTGGTCTTATAGAGGAAGAAATAGCAAATGTATTATGCATACTGTATTCCTGCAATATTACCAGGCCTGCTTATTAAAATTAGCCAAAGAAATAGATCTGTCAGTGGCTAAAGTGAATAACTGCAGTATGCTCATTTTTTCAAAACAAAACAAAAAAAAAAAACAAACAATTTATTAGAATCAAGTTTACCAAGCTCTGCTTTGAAACATGTTGAGAATATTTGTGACAGATCTTTCCCGCTCCACAAAATCTACCATTTAGCATGTTTTTCAATTTAATAGGCATCATTATGCTGTTATTGTCTCTGTGTTGGTGGAGACGTTCAATCAACCTGGAACTTGTTGTTTAAAGCTCATCTGCATCCTCCTCCCAAAATCAAATGCACATAACTCAATATATGGCCGCGTTTCCACCGCAGGAACTTTACCCCGGAACTAGGAACCTTTTGAGGAACTCAGTGCGTTTCCACCGCAGGAATCCGGGGGCTTTATTTTACCCCCAAAAAAGTTCCTGCTCGGGGGGTAGTACTTTCCGAAAGTACAGGAACCTTTTGGGTGGAGCTTGCAGCGCTGAACATTTCTGATTGGTCGAGTACTCGCAGCATTTTTTGTGTGTTTATTTTCAACCGCCATATTGAAGCCGCAAACCAATTTATTTTCATAATAACTTCAAATCAAACTTGTATGTTATGCGGCGCAGTAGCCTAGTTTTGGTTATAGCCTGCCAACGTCTTGGAATTATAACGTGTGCTCTTCTGTTCTTTTCTTGCTTTAGTAGCCTATTCGTTTTATAAAATGCTAAGCATTCGTGCTGGGACAGCATATTACGTACCAAAACATTCAAACGGATTAATTCGGTTGCTGAATATTTTCTTCCGGATTTTCTTTGTTAGCCCGTTGTAATTGACTCAAAACGTTTGATACAGTTATGTGAGGTATGCGGTAGTTCTGCGTAATTTACATTGGTGATACAGTAAAAGCAAACTGGAAATCACCTTCCGCACTTTTTGTCAGGGTAAAATAACAGGTTAATTCTAGTAATTGTACCTTTAGCTTTTTCAGACTGCCGTAATTTTACTCTGCCATTCTTCAATTCCACAAAGACCAGGAAGACTATGGACTAATTTATGGTGCATGGTTCGCATCTGGAGGGCACACTTCGCTGCTCGGCTAGCAGTAACTTCGAAGGAAAGCAAACGGTGGCTAACCACTACTAATTTAAATTTTCACGCTAGTCCGAGTTTTCGTTCTATTCTTGTCATTTTGCGATTAGCCTATATGGAATTGACGATGAGAAAGTAATCAAACAGCAAATTGTTTACAACGTGTGCATGTTTTCTGCTGTTGTTGCCAGTTATACATATAAATGTGAATGCATTCTGTCGCTTCGGATGTCAAGACATGAAAGCGAATGTTCGCATAAAAACATAATGAATGTGTTTGAGAGGATTTATAAAACAGTTACAATCTGACTATTGGCCTGTTATATCCTATTTGTTGCATAACAATGGTCCAAGTTCAACTACCAACGACAGTTTTGCTTGACAGCGGTAAAATATGCCCAAACGGCTGCAGAAGAATATTTCAATTCTTCCCCCAATCTTCGCGGGACTTTAGACCGCGGTGGAAACGCAGACAATCATGGGCTGAAGGAACCTTTTAGTTCCTTGAAAAGTAGTTCCTGGGACTACGGGTACTTTTGGTGGAAACGCGGCTTATGATCTTATATATAGCATCATATATAGGCTTTATGTGCCTTGGCACTTTGATATCTCATTGTCTCACTCTATTGGTATGTGACATTATTTAAATTGTTTATAACATGGTAGACATGCATATATCTATTTTTTAGCTTGTGTGGATTAAAAAAGGACATAGAGAGGTGGAAGTACCACTTATGTCCTTTCATTGACACAGCCTGCTCTGAGAAATAGAGAAAGAGGGCACAGAGCTGGGCAGCTGTGCTTTAATCTCAAGGCAATGACAAGAATGCTTATCAAAACAATAGGAGGACATAACTCTCTCAAGCCCTCATTAGTACCATTCATCATCCAGAGAAGAATAAAATCCTTTGATCTTCTGAAAGAAGCAGAAACAAACAAAAGAGATACATCAACCACAATTATTCTTTATTGTGTTAAACCAAAAGTATGCCAAGAGACATTTGGACCCCTGTATCTTGTAACAGAAGATATATCAGTAATGACTTAATAATAATAATAATAATAATAATAATAATAATAGCTGTAAGCAGGAATGAAGGGGCCAAGTGCTATGATGGATGAAACATCTGAATAATAAAATTCCATAAAACCTAGTCTGTGCCCCCAAGGCCTCATTGCAAGCATGTGTACCAAGTTTGGTGCCAATGGATGAAAGTGTTAAAGAGATAGGGACACTTATCCTTTATGATGACTTTGCCGCCAAATTCATTGGACATTGGACATTTTTCTAGACCTAGCAACTACCATTTAAAGACTTTAAAGACTCCAAAGGTTATAGTCCCAAGCCCTAATACCCACATTCACAGCTATATTGGGCCACAATTGAAGGACAAGTGAATTAATATGTTTTAGACTAATTCCAAGATGGCTGAAAAACAAAATGCCTGACACCAAGGCTGCATTGTTTGGCAGCTAGTAGCTGGTTTGGTTGAAATATCTGCTGTTTTTCCAGAGTAATTGCCATTTACAACCTTTTTTTCTGGTATAGCGCCCCAAGTTGCCAAATTTCATAAACCTGTTGGGTGCCACTTTGATCCCCTAGCATAGATGGGTACCAAGTTTGGCATCAATACATCAAAGCATTGCAGAGATACGTCTCACTTCCTATTTAGCACCTCTGCCATTAAATTTATTTACAGAGGCCATATTGCTTACCTACC
Source organism: Anguilla anguilla (assembly GCF_013347855.1). Lineage (NCBI taxonomy): Eukaryota > Metazoa > Chordata > Actinopteri > Anguilliformes > Anguillidae > Anguilla > Anguilla anguilla. The sequence goes on from NC_049202.1 coordinate 44,662,845, forward strand.
AGTCTACTCTGAAGATGATACATTCCGAATTGTATGGTTATCTGGTTTAAAATGTGTTTTTTTATAAAATTCTAAATGGTAAAAAATCCAATATTGTGGAAATTTACGAGAATGGGCCTATTGAACTCGCAGGACCTAAAGAATCTCAAGATAAATCTAAACTCTAGGCCAAATGGTTCAAATGTTACAGCCAAAAGTCCACATTTGGCCTGTTGGTGACGCTTAGAGGTATCAATGTACTGACACCAAATTAAGTGAGGTGATACATTGGACTTTCCTATCAGTGTGCCAGATTTCACAAAAATCCACCGAGCAGTTCTAGCGGCTGCCATGGACTACCATGACAGAAAGAAAATAAATAAAAATAATTGTAAAAAAAAATCGCCAAGATTGATTGATGAATGAGTGATTACATTTATATAGTGCCTTTCTTCTCATGATCTCAAAGCACTTTGTAATGATGCTGGGAAACCTGCTTCAGCCAACACCAATATCACACCCACGTGGAAAGTGAATGTTAACGATTTTGTGGAAGAATGTTTTGCACTTTTTTCAGAAAACGTTTTTCAGAATTATTTGGACTCATGGTGATTGCCTTGTTATACCATCTCCAATAAATGGTACCTAAGGGAAATCAAAATTAATTAAAATAATAATAATAATAATAATATAATAATAACCTGTAGTGATTCTGTGGTTCAGGTAGGCAGTGCAGCATTCCACTTATTCCATCCAGAATAGATCATGGATTATTGTGGGGCGACATGGCTCAGGAGGGAAGAGCGATTGTCTGGCAGTCGGAGGGTTGGAGGGTTGCCGGTTCAAACCCCACCCTGGGCATGTCGAAGTGTCCTTGAGCAAGACACCTAACCCCTAACTGCTCTGGCGAATGAGAGGCATCAATTGTAAAGCGCTTTGGATAAAAGCGCTATATAAATGCAGTCCATTTACCATTTTAACGGCGGCACACTTCTTACACTCAATCCATAGGCTTAATTGAGAGGTAAATATGAAGAAATCTCTGGGAATCAGATTTTTAAAATAATAAATGGAAATGGGTGAGTTCATCCTTCCAGGATTGGACAAATCGGTAGTGCAGAGGCGCTAGCAGTCCATTTCTTTGTCCCAGACTACCAAATTGTGATATTTAAAGCCTGAGGAATTTACTTACTTGTAAATTCTCTTGGACACTGGATGGATGTGGTTTGCAAAAAATAAAAAATAGTCTGTGCTTACATGTACTTTCTGCATTTCTGTAGGGTCAAGTTCAGTTGTCTCCTTTTATTGGATTGGTTGGTGTAAGTGCCAGACTGCACAAAGCGCTGATTAATATTTTGATGGATGGGAGGGCAGAATTTCTGCATTTTCCCTTCTTTACCAGCTCAATATGCGAGCAGTCTGTGTCTACATTTGACAATACGGGTAATTATCTAACATTTTAAAAATTCAAATCAAATGTTATTCAGGACTGAAGTTTGCTTTTAATTTCAAGATTTGGTTTCACTTGCACCTTGTTTGGAGTTGAGCAAGTGCTGATTCAGTAACATTCATTGGAAACTTGGAAACTTGTCTATCATTTCTCTCCGGATTTATTTTTAATTTTTATTTTGAGTACAAATAATGGCACACAGATAATGATTACAGAACCAGTAAAGGAACCAATGAGCCACAGACAAGTTCAGTTGAATGACTGAAGTAAATGGACCTCTTTAAGTTTTGTTGGAACAACATTAGCTCAGTCTATAGAATTGGACCATTTCTAATGAATGGTTTAAAAAGGTACAAATGGTTAGGTCAAAATATTTGTCTGTGTAAAATAAATAATAGAAAATGCATTATCAATAAAAGGTTTAATGGCATTTTTTTTGTAAAACAGTTTTAGCATTGAAGGAATGAGGAATGAGCTTGTAATGTCAAATAATTTCTCTGTTAACCCAAAGAGTGATACCCTTGGATGGCAGTTATGCTCTCTGGAACTCCTAGCATGTTAGTGGTCTTTGTGCTTTGCAACCATATCAGCTGCTGTGGTTATTGACAAATTTACACATTACATTGCTTTTAAATAGGTTTCAGGAAAATGAGTCCTCATGCAGGCTACACATTGCATAACAAAACAACTTTTCCTTTGCTATTTTGGCAAGGAAAATATTTTAGACTTTTAATATAGGTAAATTGGACTTATTGTTCCAGAGAAAACAAAACATGAGCTCATCATGACATTCAACACTGCAGAGTCAAAAGTAAAATCTACATAGGCACTTATGTATATCATTTATAAGTACAGGTGTGTATGATTGCGTGTAGTTTCAGCCCAAAAGATCTGAACTAGCAGATGGATTCCTTCACACTTAAAATGGTTCCATTATAATATTATTATTATTATTATTATTATTATTATTATTATTATTATTATATAAGCTGTTTAAATGGACTTGAGAGTGAGCTAGAAATTGTCATCACTCTAAAATTGTATCATGCACTGGAAAATAGGTGCAGGAAAATCTCTGTGTTATCGAGATAAGAAGCAGTCAGCTGACAAATCCTCACATAGCTTAAGGTTTGACTGTTTTTCTCTCTCTGGTTACCACTGCTGAGGGAGGCTTCAGCCTTTTTAGAGTGCTTACACTGCAGCAAACCCCCTGTAAAGATTATTATTATGCTGTTACTTCTTTATTCGACCATAAGCTGCAGCATTTGCATTGAGATCCTTGCTGGGTAAAGATAAACAATGGACAGGACATGCTTCCTTGCAGGGAAGAATATTCCACCCTTGTGGCTTTCCCTCCATCTGGAAGCAGTGATAGCTGTATGTTTAAATGAGGAGTGAGCTATCTGAATCTCTGCTAAGCTGTTCCGCTGCCAACCTCGTCCATCACTCTACACACATCCTAAGAAACAAACACTACTGTTATTCCTTTTCTGAGTACTTCCATTTGGTTCTATCCTGTGTGGATACCCTTCACTTATTTGGCTTCCAGCTCTTCCAACTGGGTATACTGCCCATACAGTAAAGCTCAGTAAATCTGTTAAAATGCCTCCTTTTATCCATGGATCTTCTTGTGATATTGGAACATGCTAAAACAATTAAATGAATGGCTCATGTCCGTGGGTTTCCCCCCCATGGTTTTCCTCTGAGTACTCTGGTTTTCTCCCACAGTCCAAAGACATGTATGTAGGCTAATTGAAGACTCTACATTTCCCATAGGTATGTGTATGAGTGAATGGTGTGTGAGCCCTACAATAGATTGGTGGCCTGTCCAGGTTGTATTCCTGCCTCTCACCCAATGGATAGGCTTGAAGCACTAACTGTGACTCTGCCCAGGATAAGTGGGTAGAGATAATGGATGGATGGAGGGTCTCAGAGGGGTGGGATCATGTTCACAGTTCTGTATGCTAATACCTTGACTAACATTGCTAGAATGAAGAGATCTCAGTCTCATCTGACAGTGACAGTAAGGGATGGTGGTTGAGACATGTTCAGCAGTGGCTTCCTACCAAACTGGCCGATGTTTCACAAGGAACAGTGGCTAAGGAGATAATGGCATGAAAGTCTGTGGAAAGACTTAATTAACAAATGGCAGCTGTGTCCAGAAGTGAATACTCCTTGACTGTGATTTCTGTTCATTAGTTTGAGAAACAATCAAAACAGACAAGCATTTCTGACTACAAATATCAATTCTGCGTGTGGCCTGGCTGTCCATTGAGAACTATAATGAAAAAGACACTATGGTTGGTGTATCCTTAATTTTTCCAGTTACCTGTATGTTTTAAGTGAGAGTAAGATTTGATAATACAAAAAATGTTGGCATACGCATATTTAGATATCAAGGAATTCTTACGTGACCCATTCCGTGACAGTGATTCCCAGCACATGCTGCTGTACAAATATGATTCTATTATACTTGGCTTTATTTCTGGCAAAAATGTGTATGTCACTTGACTTGGCAGGTCAACGGAGTGGGTATCTGAGGACTGAAACATTTTTTATAATGTTTAAAATATTACCTTCAGATTAATGTATGTTAACTTGAATTCAGTGAGAACTGAGAAATAAATATCATATTTAACTGAAAAGGTGATTTTGGTTAATTGTGGTTTGAAATAGTCAAGCAGGTCATGTGTCACCAGCAACATAGCTTTGTGGTGCATTCCCAAAAAGGACAGGTTTCATGGTCACAAGCTGGTATCTAACAGTAGCATCACACTACTGCTGTAACAGATTTTCTGTAGTTATGAACAAGAAATTATTGACTACAGGAGAAACTGGTTACACTGTAAAGTTTATATTCAGCAACAGCTATTTGTGGACAGCAGTATAGTATACAGATTTACAACAACAACAAAAAATAACATTGCAAAGACACAGGCAATCAGGTTCTTAGTTTCCACTGGATTGACACTTCCTTCTCCCAGTAAATGGAAATACCTGAATTAATACATGTATTCAAGAACAGGGTAACACTAATTACGCATCTCACCCATCACTCTGCAACTACAACTGTAATTGTTTAATGATTAAAGAAGTTTGGGATGATACCTGCAGTCTGTGCTTTAATGAGTTAATTCAGAACCGTCTGTCAGCTGTTATTTCACTGGCCTTTCTTTTTCACCAAGATTTTGGGATATCCATGTGCCAAGAGCAATTTCAAAAGCGGTTACACATCACTGGGTGTCTTCCTTGTTCTCCGGAAGTCTATCCCTCTTATGGAATCACCTATGATATTAAAGTGCCAGGGCTGCTACTTCACAGATAATTAAAGAGTGGATCAACAGACTTTCACTGGTCTCCTGGGGTTTCATTAACAGCTGTGGTTAGATATTTTCAAATAAGGCTTTAGCATTAACATAATAAAAGGTCAGCTTCTTTCATTCCTTTTTTTCTAGTCTGCTGTTGGCTTTCTGTTTACTGGACACTCTTTAGTTCTGTGTTCTGTGTCTGAGTGTCTCTTCACAGCAAGGTCAGGTATGCAACAAATTAGGATTGGCTGCCAAAACATCACTCATTAAGGCATCTCATTTACACAACAGTAGCATCTCAGTGGGTTCAACAGTATGAAGGATGAAGTGGCTTGCATGTCATGTGTATGACTTTAAATATATAGACATGAATCCTCTTCATACTTAGCATCAAAGCGTACCTGGAATGAGATCATTTGCAAATCTGCCATTAGACAGAAAGCAACATTGTGATTCCCTGACACAAGCTTTCTGTGGTTGACTGTGGCTGTCTAAGCATTCAGCTTAATGATGTTGCTGGTAATGAGGGAAGTTTTGATGAGGTGCTTTTGTTCTAAATTTCATGAAATAACATGCACTGCCATTGTAAAATGGCACTCAGTTCAGTGCTTAAAGAGACATTTGCATGAGGCTAATTACTTTAAGCGCATGGGCGGCTTTTTGTGTTGGCTTTAAGAAATATTAGAATATGGCTATTCATCATCAGTGGTATTAGTAAACTAAATGCTCCCTTGACTTTTTGAGTAATGCCTTTTTGAAATGTGCCATGGTGCTCTTAATAAATGGGAATGGGCTCAAAGTCTGTGATGTTCACTCATCCGCCTTTGAACATTCCAGAGCAAAGGGCTCAGTGAGTACAGGTTATTTTCGCCCTCTAAATGATGCTTAGCAGCTACTATTTACAGATTGCCAGGTGTCACAACTGCTCAGGCATGCAGGATTAGATAATGCATCACGGCTAATTGGGTCCTGCTCCCATAGGCCGATAGAGGAGCAAAGGGCACTGGTAAAATTAAGTGTCAAGAGAATCCCAGAGCAGTCACTGAGGCAGTTGTGGTAGATGTTGGGCTTAGATAATGCCTGAGGATGGCCGAGGACAGGCAGAATGCTCCTTTAATGCATGAGTGTGTTTGGCCCCTCACTCTGCATGTTCACATTAAAGTGGATTGCATTGGAAAGAGAGAGTCGTAAGTAGGCTACTGCACCACCACTCATCCAGTAAAAGAGCATATCTAACATGCTCACTGAATTACACAGATTGCATGGGCTATTTCTCTTTCATTCTGTGCTATGATGTCATACTGTTATAATGATTCATCTGGTGTCACAGACGTCATTTCTCCTTTGGTGATGTTTGTGTTTTTCAGTGTTAAAAGCAAACTATAGAAAAAAAAAAAGATTAATAATAAATAAAATAAAATTTCATAATGCCATTGCTGCTTCAGCAAATTAATTAGCTTTCTGTTTACTTTTCTTCATAACGTTTTTAGGTTACAATATGAGTTATTGTTTGGTGATTTGAATCTCTTTTGGAGATATTTTACCCGAGGAGAATTTTTACAGAATTTGCCCCTGTAGCAGGAGAGCAGTTTCAGCTGTCAAAAATAGTAAAGAAGGGAAGATAGGCTTCTCACGGCTTTAATCTTCTCAACTGACAGCTGAAGCTATTTCTGTGGAGCAAAGCATTTCAGTTTCACAAAACACAGAGGGTCTAGCAAAAAAAAAAAAAAAGTTAATTAAAATAAAGTCGATCAAACACAACAAAATGGCATATCACTGTCAGGATCCATTTGCACACAGTAGAATGTCATCCCCAGCCTAAGCAAGGACGCTACAGATCTTGCTTCTGCTCTGGCACCCACACTGAGCAATACCTGTCCCCCTGTCCCCTGGACCAGTTTTGAAGAAGTGACTGTGATTGTCATGGCAAACATTGCATGGCTTGCTATCTCTGTAATCACATAATCCTCATCTCCCCAGCAACTCCCACACCGAGACCCTCCTCAACAACTTTGAACTTGAAATCCATTTCTTACACAGTACTACCAGAATTCCTTTATGGCCTCACTAAGCACTAACAAGAACCACTTTCCCCTTAATGCATCTTGTGTCTAGCGCTTGGGGAAGAAACTAATGTTTCATCTCAGGAAGTTTTTGGTCATTGAACTTTTAAAATTGAAATACCACAGTGCTCCTCTAACTGAAAAATGCAGCACTTTAGAGTGCCTGTCCTGTATAATTTATGTAAATAAATAAAACAGATTAGGCTCTCAGTATTGGCTAACTGAATACTGTTTTTAATGAATAAAATGCATCATTTGGAGGAAATGTGTGGATGGCCTCTGAGAGATTGAATTTGCGCTTAGGGAACACTACCATCAATTGCAAACACATAAAACAGGCCCTGCTTTTAACTGGATACAGGAGCTTGAACACTGATTTCTGACTGTGACCAAGCTACTGACTGGTGGATAAATGGCTGGGAGTCAGTTGGGTGCAGGCACAGAGAGATGAGTCAGCTCTGTAAGAGCTTGGTTTGGGCAGTTTACAGTCAGTAACCAGTGAAAATCCTGTAACCCTGTGTATATGGACTGCACCGGTAACCATATGTAATTTTTTCCATATGCACATGTTCTGAAGAGATTGAAAAGGACAGTGTGAAAAAAGTGTGTGGTATGTGGTGTGCCTGAAATTCTCAAAATCTTAATGGATCTGTGGTGTTTTGTGAGTATCGTACTCATTAAAAGTCAGATGCTACTCCCGTGACTTTCTATTTTATTGCTTCTGAATATCAGTACGGCCATGGAGCATTTAATCAAGTTAAGAGAGAAATATTAACTCCTCTTTCAGAATTTTAGAAAATATTCCCTGCCTAATATACCCCTGGGATTTATGACACCTTATTTAGGAATATTGTTTTATACACAATATGTTAAAGATTCATATATTTTCAGGATGTGGTTATCATTTTGGAAAAAAAAAAATATATAAGACTCTATTTTCACAGTGAAGGCACATGAAACTCAAATAGTAGCATATGGCATTGTATTAGCAAATTAAGGAGTCTATAACAGTTTTGGTCATTTTCTTACTAGAGGTTGTAGAAAATTAGCAGTGCAGCTGTTAAAGAAGTAAGTGTGTTGTTTGTGGGTGTGCTGACGGTTTGGTTTCATTATGGTTAATTGTTGCGGCCGCAGCAGACAGGTCTATCACAGTCAACCAAACCTGTACAAAACCTGTAATAGCATACACAGTTATGCCTTATACCAATATAAAGTTCTGATCCAGCAAGACAATTATGAAACCAATACAAACAATGTAACATTCATAAGAAATCAATAAAATCTAAAACATTAGACAATGGGGGTATGTCTAAGTACTACTCATAAAGAATACAATTTGAAAAAAAAAAAGTATTCAAAGGAAACATACAGTAAATATTCACTATGTAGTGAAATACAAGATGCTCTCAAAAAGCCATAGCTATATTCAAAGAATGAAAAACACACTGTAGGCACACTAGAATGTGTGCAACAGAAAAACAAACAAATAAATAATAACCCAGATGCTTATAAACACATAAAATTGAGTAGAGGGAATATGTTTTTACTGTTTCAGGTCTTCTGCAACTGGAGTTTTCAGTGGGGAGGCTGGATGTGCCCGAGGAAAACTTGCAATGGTCAAAACACATTGCCTCTACTCAGTTAAATGTGTTTATATTACACATATGGGTATTATTTTTATCATATTTTTTTTTTACTTCTGTTGGGCACATTTGAGGATGTCACTGTGTAATCCTGTTAGGCAGCGTGCTTTAAGACTGAACGGTACGACTAAACTCGGTACGGTACGACTTTTGATATAAAGAGACACTAGGAAAAAAAAACCACAGTGGAAACCAAAGAGTATGTTTCGAAAGCATGATGTTGGAAAAACAATACTGATTACAGCTGGTCTTGTTTAAATTAGTTTGTGACTGTATAATGAGAGTAGTGAGCTGCCTACGCATAGCGAAAGCTTGTGCTGTGTTCATATTGCGGTGTTTCTCATTGCTATTCAGATTGTGTCCTGTTGACAAAACGCTTCCCATGCACCTTGGAGAGAGATTGATGTGGTTGTGTTGCGTCTTCCAAGATACGGAAGCTAGTATTTATTTATTTTTTTGGGTTTTGTTGAATGAACTGAGTTTTTGTCATCTCACAGTTACCTGTTTATAAATGTAGAAAAACTGTTTTGAAAACCTTAATTCCATGAAAAATCATACGGATTCTACTGTACATTCATATTTATATAACAGATGAATATCTCTCTCAACATTCGTCAAAATCTTGTCTGATTACTTGTCTGACCCATGTGTTCAGCATTCATATGTGCATATTGGTAAGAACAATGCTCCAGTGTTAGTTTAAAAGTGCTCAGTGTTGGTTAAAATTGCAAATGCATTCAGTATTAAACAAAAAAAAAACTCATACAGCACCCAATTTTTATTGATGTACCCCCTATTGTGCCACCAATACACATTGATGCAAATGGTTTACTGCAGACATGGATGCACCAAAAAAAAATATTCCATTTGCACAGGACAAAATGAGCAGTTGGACTAGCATCCAACCATGTATGTAGTACTGCTGTCATCAAAATAGGGCCCATAAAGTGGCTAAAAGTACAATTGATTATAATGTTTTTTTATGAGCAAATGGAAATGCTGATTTTTTACTAATAAAACAGGAGCTATGTCTTCATTTGGTTTATAGATGCACTGTTGTGTTCGATTAATTATTCTATGCATTTTTTGAATTTTTTTAAATATTTGAATTAACAAATAATTAATATTGAGCATGCTGAGTCTCTTGCAAAGTCACTTGCAAAGCGTTAAGTTAGGATTCTTGTAGCTGGGGGAATACAAGGAGTGTAGAAGAAGCAACGCATTGCCAACTGGACAGATTTTCTCAGAGCAACTGGGACTAGGAGGGTACAGTTTCAGTTCAAAGCCACTTTCGTACACACTGAGGTACAGTGGCATTAATCATGAGAGTTGATTTATTGTTATTATTTCGCTGAATCTGAAGCATTTTCATGGTGTTGGAGAGGGAAATGAAGCGATATTGAGAGAGAACCGCCACCTCAGATGTTGCACAATGTTGCTGCAGTGATGATTTATGATTACAACGTGCTTTTTATCGGGTGGTTTTATTTTATTCCTCCTACTTTATTTTTAAATGTCCCCTACCCCCCAAGAAAAAGGGTTGCATCTTGTACTTTAAAAGCAGTGCCCATCGCTGTGGAGTGGTGTATTATCACTTTGATTTCACACAAGAAAGCGAGGGCTGTTCTATTGCTTTTTTCATGATACTTCCCCAGGTGTAATGCATTTTGCAGCCTGGAACACACCATTAAAGTGAAACTTTCCATTCTTTCCCTGAGTGCTGTTGTTTCTATTAAGCCTGCACAACTGTTCATGCACATGGCCTGGGGTTTTTTTTCAGTTTGATAAGAGAATCCATTCTTCAGGCTACAGAAAATTCTCCCAACCAAATTTGAACAGTAACCCAGTTATCTACTCCAAACATGGACAATGTTAGATTCAAGTAAGATGGACCACTGCTTGCTCTCTACTTGGAGGTATCTGTTCAGACTTAGGATTAAAGTCACTGCCGTGAGTAGCTTCAATCACTGTCAGTTAATTGTGATAAACGTGAAATAAACTATTGTAAATATCACCCATGTTTGCAATAAAAAAGCATACACTTACTGTGCAATTGAAATTGACAACATGCATAAATGTTTCTCATTTCCCAGAGCCCTCTGATTCAGTCCAGCAGAAATATAAAATACATTTTAATTTCTCAGTCTTTTCCCATGTTTCACTGTAATATAATCAACTGAATTCTTGTCTGTAAAGGTTTACATTTTTAAATGTCGAAATAGGATGAGCTCCCCTGAAAGGAATGCACATTTCTTATAGACAACTGCCTTTAGTCATAGGCTATACAAATTAATCTTCATTAGTTTTCAGTAATATGGTGCTCAATTTTTCAAAGTTACAAAGGCCAGTGATAATGGCCTTGATGGCATCAAGAAGTTGGCCAAATTAAATGGAATCAATGTGACCAGCCAACCGTGCATCAATGTCCTCAGCGAACTATGTATCACTGTGCCTGTGCTACTTGCCTAACATAATTAGATTGTAGCATTAATTATTTATTTATATACAATTTATATATCTCCATCATGAACCTACATTCATATTCTCAAGTCCACCCTCACTGGGAGGGAAATGTGTTTCAAGAAGGACATGGATTGGATCCCTATGTCTTTTTTCAAACACATTAATCATTTGGTTTATAGAGTACAAATAAGGTTGAAGCCTTGCATAGCACAGTACAAATAAGGATGAAGCATTGCTGTCTACATTGAGCATATGAGAGAAATAATCAAATTCATATTTGACTTTAAGCATAAAATGGCTGGATGCTTTATGTACGGGATTGTCACAATTAGCAGATAAACAATCTCACATAAAAACCTGATTAAGCGTCCAAATATATGTAATTAGTTTTGGATGACAGGCAATATGAGAGTTGTGATTACATGCAAGGTTATAAACGCTTTTCACTGACTGGGGGTGTCAGCTTACTGAACTGTTTGGATTTATATTTCCCTGTGATAAAGGCCTGATTGAACACTTGCTAGTTTGACAAAAACATCACAGAATTTAAGAAAATGAAACACGGTTCTCATGTTGATCGTCATGTCATTTCCAAGTCTTCCTGAACATTATGTTTGAACACAGGTGGCATCAATGCTTTTATTGTTTATATATTTGATTAATGAGTCACCAGGGTAATTGGACTTATATTTTGGATTATTCAGTATGAAAGATAATTATTCAATAATTAGTCATTTTGGCAGATATTCATTTGATGCATTCATTGTATTTTCAAAGCGTATGACAAAAGCTATTTGTCTGTAGATCATCTGCGACAGCATTGTCAGGAAAATCTTTTTTTTTTTTTTTTCCAATTTAATAGGAATAGCTACTTTTTTGGGTTCTACCATGACTACTTAGCTTGTAATGAGTTCATGTTTTTCTCTGGTTTCTGTATTCATAGGCAAAATCAATGTGTGTGTTCAGTGTCGGGCGCTAACTCAGCACGAACTGACAACAGATAAGTAGACGTACTGTGGCTTAATTGGCTAGTGTATTTTTTGCACTACTGAGGAAACGCAACATTGAGGGAGTTTGAGCAACTCTCTTAAAACAATGTAATTGGAGAGGGAAAACTGAGTGATATTTTCTTCCGCACATGACTCAGTCTACCATTCATCATTTGGGCTGTTTAGCCTTCAAAATGCATCATGACTTTGAAGTGGTTGTTACTATGCTCTTTAGTCTTTTGTTTTGCTACCTAGACTATTATTCTATGTTCAGATTACAAGCTGATGTCAGATGATGTTTATGTAATGCATTTTATACAGGTATGTGCATACTAGTTGCTGAAATGTCCACCAAATGGTCAGATGGGTATTGGGTTTATTAGGTGCTTGAAAAGACTATGATTACAAGCACACAAAACAATGGGCCTGTTTTCACAAACAGTTATTGTATTTGTATTAACAGAATTGGATGTATTTAATGGACTCCTCCTGGGATAATACTTATTTTCTCACTTATAATACTTTAACTTATTTTCAGATATGAAATTATTTTTTAATTTATTGAAATGATACTAGACATCTATTGAAGTTAAATTTATTGAATTTAAACAATTTAAGCAATTGCTCTGCTTTTGTGTTCAGTATAGTATAGTATATATAATTAATTATGAATACAGCTTTATTTTTAGATGCTCTGTGGCCTTGTCCCATCACAAGTTCATCTGTGTCCATTCCTTCCATCTCCATGAATCATTGTAAAGCTGTACCTCGTTGACCATTCCCTATATTTCCAGATCTGTAAATTTAAGTTTTCTTTTTCTAGTGGTTTGCTTGCTACTTGTGACTGGCTACATCGTAGCCAAGTCTTAGATGTATTCTGGACATGTAAACATGCCATATTGTTTTTATATATAGACAGTGCTGTCCACCAAAACACCAAATAAGGGCATATCTTTTGGAGGAAATGGTGTTCCATCCCTCCAGTGCAGTTCCAGAGACTTGTAGAATCTATGCCAAGGCACACCAAAGCTGTTCTGGTGGCTCGTGGTGGCCCCACAGCTTATATTAATTTTTCCTTTAATTTGTCACCCATCTATATATATATATGAGATGTGCAAATAATGTTACAGTTTTTTCTTTCTGGTATTGTTATCTCCTTCTGCAGCAACTGACCTGATCAGGGGGAGGTGCTAGAGCCTGTCCCAGCATGCATTGAATGAGAGGCAGGAATACACACTGGACAGTTCGCCAGTTCATCACAGGGCTAACACACCATTCAATCTTAGGGGCAATTTAGAGTCTCCTGTTAACCTAACCTGCATGTCTTTAAAATGTGAGAGGAATCCGGAGTACCCGGAGGAAACCCATGCAGACGTGGGGAGAACATGTATATTCCACACAGAAAGGCCCCGGCCGGAATTAGATCCAAGGACCATCTTGCTTTGAGTCAACAGTGCTACCCACCAAATAAATTGCTCCACGCATAGTTGATGAATCAGATATAACTGAAACTTTCAACCATTTCTGATGCACAAATACACAAATAAATGTTTAAAGGAATCTATGAACAAATCTATGATTGTTTGTTAAATAAGGCCCAATGTAATTGTTAGCTCAGAGAGGATGTGAATGTGTTTCATTGCATCAAACTATGCCCCATTCCAATTGTTACTCAGTGGACTATACTGGAAACTGAAACTGAAAAAATAAAGCTGAAATGAATATTTTATACGTCGTTAACAATATACATTTTTTTATTTCAGTTTTTATTTTATTATTCGCGGCAGCTTCTTCACACTATACTCAAAACAGCAGAACTGTTCTGATTACATACACATATGCATTATGAAATTACAACTCATTCACAACAGGGCATGGAGAGAGCATGTGACCCGTCTGCTCTGTCACTGTTATGCCAGGGGGCACTGAGAATCCTTCTGAGCAAAGCTCTTCCTCCCTGGACTACACTGCAGCCAATTATCCACCCCTGGCCACAGTCAACACTGGCATAGTGAGGATTTGAGTTCAGACACTGCGAATGAGTGCTTTAGCATTGGGGGTTTTCAAATTCTGTCCTGGGGGAACCCTGTGTAATGATTTTCCTTCCAACCACAGATGAAAACCCTGAACTGCACCAAGCTGTTAATTGTTCTGAACTAGACACTTTTAATGTATTGAGGGATGATTTAAGAAGCATTATGTTCGAAACATATTGTCATGGCATGAAGAATGTTCACTTCCCCAGATCTTTAATGAGTCAGACAGACTAATACTTTAATTTTCTATTACACACTACATTGCAAAGTGTTCCTTTATAATGGGGTTTTTGCTTGCATTGCTTAAATTATCGACTCACAGGTGAAATAAAATGGGTCCTTATTACTGAAAGAGTCCGCAACTGGTTTTTGACTATGTTTAAATGCATGAGTATTCCAGATAATGTTCATTATCCTGGTTGTACTCATATTCTAAAAAAAAAACATTTTACACACACCATAAAGTATGATGGATATTCCTGTCTACATGGTCTACAGAGTATCCTATGTAAGCCATGTAAAGGACATGCATGAAATTTCCTTTCAACTCTATTGTTTTGGATAGATGCTCTATATTGTGTTTAAAATAAACCAATTAATGAACAAATACATGAATAATAAATACTTATTAAACATTACTGTGGTGGTACATTCTTATGTCCAGAGGTTGTATTATATACATATTTTTAATCAGTAGTTGAGAAAATGAGTCTCGCTTTGACTTAAAAATTGTAAACTTTACAAGGCTAATGAATACCAGTCATTCCATATTACCCAGATAAAATTCTTACAGTTGGCACACAACATGTCACTTTATGATGTTGTTTTCATGCATATTTTCCCATCAACAGCGTACATAGGCTACAGTATGAGGATTTTAGAATAACATATGTATCTTTTATTCCCCAATATTCCTCTCACTTTAATAGACCCTTCCGGGTGGCAAATGAAACACAAGTGTGCAGCTTTTTGAAAATGCCATAACTGTTCCTTCTCGTCAATGCTGCGCACATAGTGGTACACTGCATGGGTCGTGCTAACAAGAAATTCGCAAATTGCACCCCCAACTGGTTAAAGCTTGAATGATATACATTTAGGCAAGATAATACTACTTCATTTTTGCACCCATAGTTCTTTTTCATTAAAAACAAGTAGTCCCCCAGGATATCATGCGACAGCCTCATCCGTCCTCTTTGACAATCTATTTGAGAGTATTCATCAAAGGGCATCCAATCGATACATATTGACATTTTCTTGAAAAGGTGAAAGTAATCTCATTTGCTAGTT
The DNA here is from genome assembly GCF_013347855.1 of Anguilla anguilla. NCBI lineage: Eukaryota > Metazoa > Chordata > Actinopteri > Anguilliformes > Anguillidae > Anguilla > Anguilla anguilla. The sequence goes on from NC_049202.1 coordinate 44,678,063, forward strand.
ATATTTTAATTGATGACTGAAAGATAAACAATAGATAATATTTGGTAGAACTACCTTAGGTGCCATTCAAATCAGTGAGTACATCAATAGGAACCCATTATATTTAATCCAGAGAAATATCAAGAACAGATATGATTTGTATGTGTTTGTCCACCACCGAAATTTGTAGAAAACATTCTATTCAAGTTAATTTCTCTGACAGAGTATTTTGGATAAACAATAACAAAATGGTTTGTGGTTCAATCCTATGGGTATAGGAAGAGAAGAAATGAAGACATCAGAAACAGTGAGCCATTGCACTACAAGAAATTGACATTAGATACGGTCCTTTCTTCGGTTGATTGTAACACTTAAGTGAGGACAATATAATAGCACCAGAAAGAGTTATATTAGTGTGAAGGAAAATAATTTGAATTGATTTTGAAATGAAAATATCAGTTTTCCCTCTGTACCCATTTGTGGTCAGCCATGGCCATGCTTTATTAAATTACTCTTTTTTTGGCAGAATTTTCTTTTCTTTTTTTGATGTGCAAAATGTTCTGTTATCAGCCACCTTTATTGTTAGCTTTGTTATCATGACAAGAATGTTTTGAGTGACATCTTCCTCACACAGCTCTGGAAGATAGGATGCTTGAAAATCACTTTGTGCATTGTTCTTTTTTAAACATTAGTTGACATCAAGGCCACTTCGAGGAAAATGTCATTGTGAAACTCATGGTTGTTGCTCCTGTTACTATGAAGGACATGTGCTATAGTCCCAAAGCTTTCCATTGCTTTTTATGGATATTTCTGTGGAAGATGTAGGGAGGAATGTAGGCAATTAACCATGTTTCTCTAGCTGCAGTGGACGCAAATTAAGATTTAAAATATTAAAAGGTTTATATCAAAGGTTTATATGTGGACATGTATATAAATAATTAGTAAACATAAAGGAGAAAACATAAATAAACAAGAAATAACATTTCATTTTGGGAGATGTTGGCATGAAGCTTTCTTGTGCAGTTTGATACGGAAGAAATTGAATGTACAAAAATATTTTTGAGCTGCGTTAGTTTAGACGGCCATATTTAAAATAATTTATGTACTGTTTACATAGAGTGATTTTTGTGTGTACCTGCATCATTTTGTGAATGCCTCATTTCATTATAATGAGCTTCAGGCATCAATTTTAGATGCGACAAGGTTACGTGTCTCATGAAAAGAACTCGGGCGTCCCAATTATGTTTTTAACGCATGTGCTAATGGCGCCATGAATAAACAGCCGGATATATTCTGCTCAGTGAACCAAATGCCCAATATCTGCGAAAGCTCTCAGATGTATTTTACACCTTCAGCCAATTTTCATTAGCGCGTCTCTTGGTAAAACAGCCATGCTTGTTTGTTATGAGAAATTACCGCGCGGTCACGGATGCGATCCTGTGTGTAGAAAAATAATTTGGCATCTTGTTACAGTTGAACTCGCTTTCTTCTCATCTTCTCTCTGTTTAGTCATCAGAGACGTGCCATCTGAAACCCTGGGTTCCTGCGCTCGACGCAGCGCCTGTAACTGATAGCTACGACCAGATCCATCTCGTGTGACAGACCTCTTACTCTTCATTTGGCATGGGAAATGAAATCAAGCCTCACAGGCTCGGTCCCCGGGGAAAACACAGACCACACCGCAGAGCATTTGACCTGAGGGTGTGTGTCGCGTGACCGTACTGCACATATAGCCCCATGCTTTTTACATATCTGTGATGAAGGCTGTATATTCTGAGCACATATTTAATAAAATTCAGGCTGTGCATTTCCCTCCAAATGCAATCTTTCCTCCCACAAAAAATGTTGGATGTAGAGAATGTCTGAACCGTGCATGAAAAAAATGCTTTCTGGAGGAACATTTCTAACACAGTGTGATCACCATGTTTTCCGCTTCGGGTTGTAAAACTGTATGAAATGTTCTGTATAAATAATAATAATAATAATAATAATAATAATAATAATAATAGGCAGGACGGTGGTGTAAGTGTGTGAATGAATGGTGTGTGTGCCCTATGATAGTTTGAATTTCTTCTTCTTCTGATCATCATTTCATCATTGTGTGTTTGTGTGCATGCTTGTGTTTCGTAAATGGGTCCTCTGTGGGGCACTGAAGGGTTAAATCAGGAGAAGCTCTGATGTGTAGCAGTAGCTTGTAGGTCATTAGTCAGGTCCTGAGTGGAATCTGTCCTCTTGTTCCATCACCTGCTTCAGTATGGTGGCCTCAATGCTCAGCGGATTTGATGGGGTCTTCAGGGTTTGCATCGTCTGTCGTCTACTCGAACACTCCAAAAACAAAGACATAGTGAATCCTGAAATGCCTGTAATGAATCACAACACACACCAATGTGCGTTTCTCACCAGAGTTTTCCCTCTGTCTTTCTTTCCTTTCGTTTTCTCCGTTTTCTGAAGTGTGGAGTCTACCCCATTTTAAGGCAGGCCTATGGAATAAATCAAGCTTACAAAACTAAACTATAAATCAATTTTAGCCTCAGGAAAGAAACTGTATATACAGGGCAGTCTGTAGGTGTTTGGACAGTGACACACTTTTTGTTGTTTGGGCTCTGCACTCCAGTACATTGGGTGTGAAATGAAACAATGAAGGTGAGGTGAAAGTGCAGACTGTCAACTTTAATATGAGGGCATTTACATCCATATCGTGTGATCCGTGAGCCATTTATATCATAACACAGAAGCATTTGCATGTGAGCATTATTGCCAGTCTTTAGCTTTTGGTCTTCAGTTCAGTTACAGAAAAGAACTGAACATTTACTTGGTTAAGTGCACTGTTTTAGGAGGGGAAAAGTGAAGCATCAATATTTTATGCTATTGTTTGTTTCTGTCTTATTCTTTTTCTCTAGAGCACCATATTGCTTTTCCCTTGGAATAGTGGAATTAGCCTCAGATCCATGACTAAACGCCTTTTTCATGGTGCAATCTGTCTGATTTTTCCATGTGAGAAACAGGTGCTCTCTTGTCACTTAACAGCATTGGTTTGCTTTAGTTCAGGATGCCTACAGTATCCGGACAGGTACAGAATCATTAGAAAAGCATTAGTTTCCAAATCAGAGGAAAGAAACAGGCTATGTGCTAACCAAGTGTTCATAGTTCAATTCAGGCAACTGTGGGGAGAAATCAGAAAGGTCATCTGTGGCAATATTTTTTTACACCTTATAAAGGATTAGTGTTTGGGGGCGTGTGGGGCAGAAATGAGTAGGAAGGGTGGGGTGCTTTACCTGGAAGATCACCAGGTCAAAGCCCTGTCGTGACACTTGCTTTACCTTCAGGCTGTAGGAATGACCACATTGGGAACACGGATGAACTTGGAGTACTATAGTTCATGAAAACTGAGCTCCATGAAATTGGTGTGGTATTACAAAATAATGGGCTTTGCTGAACTGAATGTGAGCAACTCACAGCACTATAAGAAACTGTAAAAAAGAAACACCAGTGATTATCCTATAATATTCCAAAAGTATGTGGACACCTGAACATCACAACCATATGTACTTGTTGAACATCTCATTCCAAAACCATGGGTATTAAAATGGAGTTGGAGCCCCTTTTGCTGCTGTAACAGCCTCCACTCTTCTGGGAAAGTTTTCCTGTAGATTTTGGAACATGGCTGCGTGGATTTTCTTCCATTCTGCCTCAAGAGCATTAGCGAGGTTGGACACTGATGTTGGGCATAAGGTCTGGCTTGCAGTTGGCATTCCAGTTCTTCCCAAACTCAGCAAACCATTTCTTTATGGGCCTTGCTTTGTGCATGAGGGCATTGTCATTCTGAAACAGGAAAGGGCCTTTCCCAAACTATTGCCACAAGAAGTGCATAATTCTCTAGAATGTCATTGTAGCATTAAGATTTCCATTCGCTGGAACAAAGGGATCGAGCCCACACTATGAAAAACAGCCTCACATCATTATTCCTCCTCTACCAAACTTTACAGTTGTCACTATTTGGGCCAGTACATTTGACCCAGATTCGTCCGTTCGACCGCCAGACAGTGATGTGTGATTCATCGCTCCAGAGAACGCATTTCCACTGCTCCAGAATCCAATGGTGGTGTGCTTTACACCACTCCAGCCGATGCTTGGCATTGTGCATGGTGATCTTAGGCTTGTGTATGGCTGCATGGCCATGGAAACCCATTTCATAAAGTTCCTGATGAACAGTTCTTGTGCTGACATTGCTTCCAGAGGCAGTCTGGAAGTGTTGCAACCGAGGACAGACGACTTTTACACGCTACATGTTTCAGCCCACTGCGGTCTCGTTCTGTGAGCTTGTGTGGCTAACCACATTGTGGGTGAGATGTTATTACTCCTATATGTTTCCACGTCACAATAACAGCACTTACAGTTGGCTGGGGCAGCTTTAGCAGGGGAGAAATTTCACAAACAGACTTATTGGAAAGGTGACATCCTATGGCAGTGCCACATTGAAAGTCACTGAGCTCTTCAGTACGACCTATTCTAATGCCAATGTGTGTCAATGGAGACTGCATGGCTGTATGCGTGATTTTATACACCTGGTAGCAAGGGATGTGGTTGAAATAGAAGTGACACATATGCATCCTTGCAATATAACTATTTCTTGTTTTTGGCTACATCATGTAGCATTTATGTGGCTACATTAGGCAATCCAAGTCCACTGTAAGTCTTCAAAAACACTCCAAAACATTTTTCTTCTTGTGTTGTAGAGCAGGCTGCAGTCATTTGCGAATGGCACCAAGGTTACACTGATAAAAGCAAATCAACAGGTATCTCTCTCAAGGTACTTCTGATGCAGGGTCATCCATGTGATAGCAATATACTCAGCATTAGGAATGTCTGAGATATGTATTTTTCATTGAAACATCTATACCCTAGTATCCTTCTGACACAAGGCAGTACAAAAAAAAATGTGCATATGTATCACTTTTTCTTTCACATGATATTTAAGTCAGCGTCCTTTCTTCCATGGGGGTGTTTGTCATGATACAACGACTCTTCCCATTCACTTCTGACAGGCTTATAGCTGAAAGGCACTTTCCATATTTTCTGATTCCTGGTTCTGTAGCAGAACATATGCCTGCTTTAAAGCACAGAGCAGAAGGCACAAAGGAATAATGGGTGTGAGTTCCTTGCAGTGCCTTCCCTCAGACCCCATCTCACTCTACATGTGAGCCAAAGAGATTTATGTTAGAACTAATGATACTGTTTCACTCCTCTGTTGTTATTTCTTAATATGAATGACTGCTTTTTTTTTGCAGAGGAGGTTTGTGAGGAATGTGCCACTGTGTCATCATCAGGGACAATGACAGGCTTATAGGAGCTGTGTGGGATTCAGGGTGTAGTGATTTTCTTTTATGGGTACAAGTGAAGCTGGAAGCTACGTGTACTGGATTATGATAGGTACAAGTTCTTTAATGACATAAGGTAATGATCCCAGGGTTTCAGGAGTTTTTAAAAATAGAGTTGTGACCTCGGGTTTATTTATCTCCAATCTTAAATGGCAAATTATAGATAATCTATCAAGAAAATAAATTATGATACACATGAAGCTGAGCACAAATGGAAGTATCTGTTTTCATGGCATAAAAGGACCTGAAATTCTCAGTTTTTTTCACAAACCTTCTAACTGTGACCTTTGGAGACTTGTTAAAATTTAGCTTATTCAAATATTCAAGGTTCTTGGACTCTTAGATTTGTCTGACATTTCATTTTGGTCTTTGGTCTGGATTAAATTAGTATTTGAACTTTTGCTCACCCTTAAATGCAAGTGTTATTTTTATTGTCAAAAACACAGTTCAGGGATCACCGGAATTGAAACCTGAAAAATCGGGTTTCCATTGACAAAATCTTTTGTGTGGGAAAATATAATGCTAGAACATAACTTAATGCACAATATGACTACCATAGCTATTTCAGGTTTGTACATGGGCAAATCAGTCCTTTACCAGCTCTTTGGGGGAAATATTTCCAAAAAACTGTTTTTGAGCAAGATAAGTAAAGATTTGTTCTGGATGTAATTTTTGGGTATAATGCTTTATGTGTATTTACAAACAATCTAATTAAACATTCAAAATAGTTACTTGTCCTTAAAAAGTTATTAAGATTTTCGGAATGTATTCTAGTGGGAATAGGATGCTAGGTGACCTAAAAAACATGAGGTCTATATAAATGTAACAGCTGTTACAGTTATGCTGCCTCTGAGTTGCTATAACAAACAGTATGTGATTTTGCTATTATATGTTGACAGAATGTCATCTAAAGAGAAAACAAGGGAGTTGCTACCCAGGGAGGTCATGGAGAGGGCTTCAGATTAGGAGATTAGAGACAATAGATAGTTTTGTAATCCATCTACATATAATGTCCTTTTGGTGTCCATTTTATATGGTGTTTGATATTTATTAAAGAAATACATTTTACTCATCAATGTGTTTGACTTTTTAAGTTAGCTCAGTGTTGAATGTTCAGCTAATTTGCTTGCTGCATTGACATTGCTTCATCTTCTGGATGCTCCAGGTTTTTAATGGAAAGAAAAAAACAGCCACCTGGTGCCAGGCATTTATAATAAGCCCATACCAGATAGGTCTCTGTGGTAAGCTATTTGCTTTGTATTTGCTTACCTGGGTTTTAAGAAACATACACAAGCAGGTTTCCTCATCGATTTGGACATTACCACAACTCACTTCACGATAAGTTACAAAGTTTCTTGGGCATCAGTGTTTATGCACAGTCTTGCTGGTTTAAGTAAAGGTTTCCTCTGCTGCCAAAGAGTATGATCATGTAGAGGACAACATAATCAATAGTTCACTAACAAGGATTAGTAGCACAATCACAATGCATTTTCCTACAAAAGGGGCTGATTTCCATTAGCTATTTGTCAGACTATAATATCAGCTTGATCTGGCACTGATGAATATTTAATTAATCAATAATCCCTAATAAAAAATAAACAAATTATTTCAGTGACAATGCGCACAATTTATTGACACATTTGAAGTAGTGAATATCCTTATGCATGTATTAAATTCACATAAAATGTAACTATGTAATGTTGCCATGTAACTATACATAGGAATGTTTGTGGCCTCTGGCTTCCTGACCACAGGAATGACCCTCCGCTGAGTCACGTTCCCCATTAACTTTTTCTGGTCAACCAAGCCATAATTAAGTGCCTGTCCCTTTCCTCTTGTGACCCTGCAATAAACTCAGTGCTTGATAGATCAGGCACTAGCTTGGGGCAGGAACACCTCCTTTTACGAGGAAACGGGGAGCCTGATTTAACACGCTTAAACATTAAAGCTTAACGCTGTAATCAAACATTTATCTATCAGTGTTTGATTGGCAGCTCCAATACCATGAGCCAATCAAATGTTTGTGTGTCCAAAATAATCTGCCAACCAGGTTCCAGAGAACGCATGTGGGGTTTCCGTTGCATTCGTGACTGTAAGCATAAAAACTCACCAAAACCACATTGTGGGGCTTAATTTTCACTCCCTCCGCTCTGCTTATCTTTCACAACACTAAAAATCGTCAAATACTTGAAAGTCTCTGTAGAGCATTGGCAGCTATGTACTGCACACATACTCAAAAGCTGAAAGGCTGAAATTAGATGCAAAATGTTGGTAAACTAAGTGAAATCATGTGATGCCACTTAACCATTAATTTCACTTATCTGTTTTTCATACATAAGAGATTTGCCTAATCCCTGTGACCAGCAAGCTTGCACCAAAATGTAATATTTGTGAAGCAATTCACAATTCAAAGTTAAGGGCAAAACTGCCAAATCTGTTAGATATGCCAGAATGCTTCCTTTGCACTTTCAGAAGACATTCGGTATCCGGGCATCGGTTGCTCTCCTCTTACTGGAGTAAGCCTTTGAAATGATCCCCTGCATGAGTATGAGCTCTTAAGTAGTCTGAATAATCACAAGCTATGTCTGGGTGGTGTGACAGTGTGAGTGCCGGGTAAGTACGCCTGTCTCCAGCTGCACATCGTCACTGCGGCTGGGTCTGCTGGGCTGTCTGCCGGCATTTCTTCACTGCTATATTAATAATAAAAGGCAGATCCCACCCTGTGCCAGCACAGCAACTTACTGTCTGTCATCCAGCCCTTAAAAACACCACAAAGGCCGAGTGTCTCCTCTGCATTTATGGGCCTCAAGTTTGTATTACATTACTGTAGGCCTTCTCACAGGTTCAAATCAGCACTGGCCTGGAAAAGAATAATTCAGGTTTTAGGGGGAGTAAGGCGATATTATTTCTGCTCCCTGCTGTGATAGTTATTATATCAACTTGTAGCAATTCAGTATTTAGACTGCCAGGAAGTTGTATATTTTATGCATTGCTAAGTTCTGTTTGTCATATTGTTTTAAAATGTATTCTTTTCTATTCTAGAGCCTTTTAATTTTTTTTCTTCTTATTTTTTATGAACCAATCAATTATTACTAAGTGAACTATCTTGGTAAATCTTGGTATAGCTTTTTTATCTTTTTTAAATTTTATTTATTTATTTTTTTAAAGATTGAAATGAAAACACACCAAAATATATTCTGTGTTATGATCATGGACATGGAAACACAAGTTTATTTATGACATATCTGGTGCTTTATTCCCAGTCTCAAAATACATTTTAAATACAAATAATGCTTTCTAATAACATGTGAAAGTAATTAAATTGTTTACACCACTGAGTACCTTTTAATAATAGGCATTTGATATGATACAGTTTACATCGTAATCTCCGAAAAGAAATGGCACTATAAATATTACATTTATTCCCAGAAGGAGTGTAGATTACTACTTCATTAATTCAGGTATGTTATCAATTTTGAGACCCCAGACAGTCTTTTAGTAGGGATTACTAATATTCTGTTAATATGGATTGTAATTTATAGTTCCATCCTCACTCAAAGGGATGCAGAATTTGGCAATAAGGAAAATTAAGCACCAAATGTATTGGCATATGGCTAGATTAAACTTCACAGTTAACCAATGAGAACATTAATCACTGCCCCTCCCCAACTGCCACCACCCCCAGTGGAGACTGAAGACTTTGTTCTCGTAGCATATGCTCTCCAAATACACTTTCCCCACTGCAGTAGTACCACCACTTTTGTGTCATTATGTCAGCTGTTTGATACCGAAACTGAGCTAATGCATTTGAAAATACAAATATATAGTAGTTTAGAAGTAATATTAACAGGTATTACATTTGTATGATAAAAAATACAATGATTTTTCTGTTTTTAATGTCAGATTACAAAAAGATAATTCAGTAAAACAAATCGCAATTTCATGTTTGAACTACATTAAAGCAGCAGCTGTAATTCAAGGTTATTACAAGAAATAAAATGACTTAATGCTAAACTGAAAAGTATTTTTTCTGGCAGCTAGGCTTTTGGAACAATAAAAGGGTTTGGAGAAAAGTGTTAGAAAAACTGCCTGAAGCAGCATACTGCTTCGCAGGCAGTAAAAGCCGAAATCTAGATGTCTAGTGGGGTGAACTCTAGTGTAGGTTTAGAGACGTTTCAACACAAGCAGACTTGGTTAACCCCAATATAGTTCAAGTTTTACCTGGATATAGCATGTCTAGATCCTAGTTGGCTAGAAAACTTTCACTTTTAAACTAATTTGGGTTCTCAGCTGAACATCTAGATGGGTTTAACTGATGGGTTGTCACCACAAAAATGTCCACTGTCTTATTTAATAATGAAAATGTGTGTACTTGTAGTGAATTCTCTCATTGTTGAAAGACTCCAAAATTGAAACACCCTGACTAGATTAAAGACCGTGTGCAGTCAAAATCATGATTTTAAAATGCTTATATTATGACCAAAGACTATAAGGTTACTTACACATTGATTTTAAAAGTATTTCATACATGTATGTAATGAATTTTTTTTTAATTTCCTAAAAACTATACAATGCTCGACATTACCGCCTGGCGGAGTATTTGGTATTGGTGGTTTTGAGACCAAATTCGTGACGTCGCAAATGTTTCTAATTTGTATTGACCAATATTGACCAAAACTTTCAGTATGAATATTTATGTAGTGTGTGCTCCGAAGTTCAAAGCCGTTTGAAAGGACCGGTGCCGGTAAGCATCCGTTAGGGCTAGTTGACGTTCTGCTATTAAACGAATCAAGCCTACAAACTATAATGTTACCGTTAACCTCATCTCCCCAATTTACTTGCTGTCTGTAAAATGTAAATGTAAGAAAAGGGAGGCTGCACAAGGACTTTAATATTGTATCATACACTACATAAACAAAAGCTTGGTCTTGGTCTGTTTTTCATGGTTTGGGCTAGGCCCCTTTGTTCCAACATACAATGACATTCTGGACTATTCTGTGCTTCAACGACAGTTTTGAAAAGGCCATTTCCTGTATAAGCATGATAATGCCCCCAGGCACATTGTGAGGTCCATATAGAAATGGTCTTGTCCCCTAAACCTAACCTTAACCCCATCCAACACCTTTGGGATCAGTTGGAAAGCCAACTGTGAGCCAGGCCTAATCACCCATTCAGTGCCCAATCTCACTAAAGCTCTTCTAGCTGAATAGAAGAAAATCCCTGCAGGAATGCACCAACATCTAGTATATAAAGCCTTCCCAGAAGATTGGAGGTTGTTTTAGCAGAAAAGAGTGGTATTAATGCACATAATTTTTGATGAAATGTTGGATGTAAGGTGTCTACATACTTTTGGCCATGTTGTGTATGTCTTCCTACACCTCTGATTTTGTGGTAATTACAACCCCATTGCCCTTGGTAGGGTTTGTGTTCTGTCGCAACTTCCAGCCAAAGAAAAAGCAAAATGGGGAATTGAATTGAAATTCGAGAATACAGTTTAGTGACAGAAATTAGTTTTTATGGGCACAAACAGTAATAGCTGGGTGTGTTTATTTGCGGGAGGCAGGCCTGAGTGAGCGACTCTGTCAGATACAATGAGGTTCTCCATGTTGGCGGTCGTGGATTATGCAGCTCTGTCGGTGGAGAAGAATCTGAGTCTGATGAAAGCTGGAGGGTGGTTGTTGAGAAATACAGCTCACGGTGGGACGAGTGTTCCTGCAAAATAAGAAACAAATCATCACCAGCACCCTTTAGACACGTTCCCGCTGAAACAGTCACTTCTTTTAGCAGAACGACTGCTGATTATTTATCAGGGAAGCACCAGTGCACTGCTGCTCACCGATCAATACAGTTTTATACTCTTGAGTTATGCTGGGTCTCCAAACACAGTGATGTCGTCTGTATACTGATATGAGGCATTGCATTGTGATTAATGGGTGGAGCTCAGAAATGTATGACATACCCCTCCTCAGAAGTGTATCGCACAGAAAATATTTCAGTGTTTAGAATTTCAGAGGAAATGAGATGGTTAAGAGCTTAATGCTAAAGGCAGGGACAACAGCAATAAGATGAAGCTCTGTTGTTATCAGCAGTCATTGCAGTGAATATTGTAGTTTTAAGCGCTTAGTTCCATAATGAAGTTTCAAAACTGGTATGTTATTACATGAGAATAGTTTTTCTAGATTGCTTTTTAAAAGGTATTATGGTGAGTTTGCAAGACACAGCAGTTTGCTTAGCACCTATTTGTGTTTGTAGCATACTGATAATGGATAATCAGGATTCTCCTTGCACTGCCACAGTTAAAATTATACCTCAGTATTTTATAATTTTTTTCTGTTTCTGCAAGATAATATTCACAGAACTGTCCAATTATGAACGCTATCTACAACAGAAGTAATTGTCAGCTTAAATTGAAAATAATAGCTCTTTACATAAAGGCATTGTCTGTACAGGCATTTAAATGTGAGAAAAGGGAGAAACAGAGGATTTCTATTTCACAAAAATGCTATTCCAACAGTGAATGACAGCACAGTTTTACTAATTATTATATTTTCATTATTTATTTTACCTTTTTTTCTTCATGAAAAGAAAAGTTTGAAATAAAGTCAGAAGTCTACTGAATGAATGTCATATCATCTTAGGACTGGGTAGAAAAAGTTTTTGTTTTTTGTTGTTGTTTTTTGTTTGGAAATAATGCATTTATCTTGGATGAAAACAATATGTTGCAGTGACAGTATTTTCAAAGATATTATTTATTTTATTTTTTCTTTAATGTCCCTTGTAGTGTAGGTATTCAGCATAGTAGTATATGGGTCTTGAGATTAAGACCAGAGACTCGTATTCTCTACAGAGCATATGCATTACTGGATCTCAGTAGGTTATTCATTCTTGACTACATTTTGGAAACTCGCAATTAATTGTTTTCAACTATCCTGTACTCAGACTAGAGGCAAAAGCTATACAAAATTATGGGTATTACCTTTAGCGCACAATTTGTGCAAAATGCTCTGGATATTTACAGTTATATTACATTTCACGTCTCTCTTGCTTTCTCAAACACACACTGTCCCCCATTGATATGCACACACAGGGTGCACAAATACATATCATTCATCTAAATAAATAATACATTTGGTTGGATCTTTGCAGGTTTACATAAAGAAGGACAATGAAACCTGATCCTCTGTCTAAATTAAATCCCCAGAACCTCCTATGCAGTTTGCTATGTCAAATCTCTTGCTCTCAAGCTGATGTTACGAGCTGAGGAAACATTGCATGGAAACCTTTGTCAGTCGACAGTTTCTAGGTCACCACCTCTAAGTAGACCAGTAAAGTAAGGTAAATCCTCCATCAGTTGCCTGGTTTGAACTCCTTCATGCCCCTGTTCTCTGCCAGTGATTCCCGAAGTGTGAATGAAGCAGGAACAAGACCCTTCACCAAAGCACCCAACTTAGCTGACACGATGAGCATGTTTTACATTGTTGATTCACCTCCTAATTAGCCACTATTTCCTCATTAAAAAAATGACTTCAATCACAGTTAAGGGCAAGACAAACATGATACTTTAAATACTGGTCATAGTACAGACTCAGGATGAGTCTAATTAAATGTAGTATTTAATCATCGTGAAAAATAATGATCGTGGTAAATGGTTTCTGATTTTGATTTCTGGGCAGGATGAAAATATGTAATTTGAGAAATATTGATTTTTTTATATAATAATTAATTAAGTGAGACATTTCCCGAGGGAAAGTGACCATTGTTTATAGTCATCCTTGTATTGGATGATTGTAAATGTTGCTTCTGAAAGCAATTGAAAGTCTAAAGCATTCCATTTCAGCCTACTGTATAGTACTGCAGGAATATGACAGCTATATAAACATGGATAAGCACTCTTAAGAGCACTGAATTATTTCATGTAAAGGACTACTGATGCTGAATCATCTGCATTTTGGGCATATAGTAGAGTATGTTCTCTTCTGTTGCCAAAGTATACTTGCCAAGCACATACAATAAGAATGCCAAATGCTCCATGTGAACTACTAACAGATATTGCTAGCTTCATCGTACATTTATGCATTTAAGAAGCAGACCCATTTATATTTTAATGTTTAGTTATTTGCTCCAGGTGTATGGCAGCTTGTTTAGTTTGTAATTCTGGGTTCAGTTTTGTGAGCCAGATTTTTATGTATTTCTTTTGTATTGTGAAAATCCAGTTAATTGCACAGCAGTGTGCTTTTCTGTTAACAGTGATACCTAAATGGGTCATGTTACAGTGGTTTGAGGGTAGAATGTCAAAAATTGACTGATACACAATAGTGGAAAGGGAAATAAATATAGGATTAGATTTAATTTGTCAACATTTATTAATGGTACAGGATTCTCAGTATGGATGATGCCAAAAGCCATAATTCAATTACCATGTAACCACCCTGACACTCTTTCCTGCCCAAATTATTATTTATTTATTGAAATACTGGCTTACTCAGTGAAGAAAAGTGAACTAATGGGCCATATCTATGGCATAATTTGCATGATAAAAAATTCACTTCCTGAAATCATTTTTGAGAGATAGGCTAATTCTGTTGGTATGACAGAGATGCAGCAGCAGCGCTCTGTGTAATGTAAACACAGGCAGTCGTGCAGCGAGGCTCAGTGGAAGGAGTGGGAAGCACAGCATGCCGTGACTGTTTTCAGAACGCCCACTGACCTAGCCGGCTTTACGATTAGAGCAATAAACCACGGTGCCTCAAGTTATTTCCACACCGGTTCAATATAATTAGAATAAAATGTCTCTAATTAGTAACAAACAGATGCATCAATAGATGAACGCAACTTGGAGGCTACCCATGGCCATATTCAGCCATTTACCAAAAGACTGTGTATGCTGTAAAAATGCATAGCTTGGGTACAGGTTAGGTTTTGGACATATAGCAATTCACATCTTAGTTTCACAGCGCCCACATGGGTTACAGAAAGGTTAAAGAATCTCTCTTCTTAGCAATAAATCCAGTAGATAGAAAGTAAAAGGTAGACAGCTCAAAGACAAGCAAGGAGGGAAACAAAACAAAACAAAGGCTGCAAACCTGTCAATGCATTTCTGTGACTGTGAACATAAAAAGCAGATGTGACAGAAAGAGACATAAAGGTCAGGAGAAGGGGAGAACGGGGTAAAAAATTACAGGACTGAATATTGCAATGTGACAAGAAAACCTAGATTGGCTAGTAGCACGATTCACAGCTTTCACCTAAGTATTGGAAAACGTTTTAACCAGTTTTACTGAGCAGCGCAAGTGGGTGTTACAGCTGCTGAAACTGCCCCTCAAATTAGCATTGTGCTCTACATTTCATTCTACCTTAAAATTTCCTGAAGCAATAATGAAAGATAATTTGACTCGCCTCAGGAGAGAGAATGGTCAAAAGGTTACAGTGGTGCAAGTGGAAGGTAGCTATACCTCTGGCTTGTCTTACAGCTCTGTTAAAGTGCTTTTGCTTTGCTGAAGGTGTGCAGTGCCTGGGTGGGACTACTTCCACAGCAGGACCCCCACTTATCCTCACAGGTTAGGCCCCTGTTGCCCTGTCGTTCGATGTCATGCCCAGCGCAGTGGAAGCACATGAGTGGAAGAGATCATCCCTGCTCCCCCCAACAAGAGACAGGTTGGGCCTCCCGTGGGAGAGCCGTGTATATTTGAATCTGTGCACAGTAAGTTCTGGAGGTGCGTTCCTGTCCTGAGGTGTTCCACTTGGAGAAATGACTTTCGAGGGCTGTTTACATGTGCAAGGTGCTGATGGCAATGTTGCTTAAGAATATAATTTTTCATCCCACTCATCGGCTGCCTAAATTAAGCCTTTTCAAGGTTGAATGTACAGCATGGGACTGAAGAAGGACAGCATCATCCATCAGTGCCTGGAGATATATCTTATTTCCAGGGAGGAAATGCTTCATGATAGCGGAGCACTTTCAATCCGCAAAATCGTGCCTCCGAGCTCTCCCCAGCTGACGCTGCCAAATTCATCCCAGTAATGTTGGGGCTTCTGTCCCTGTGCATGGTGTTCAAATCAGATAGGCCATGTGACTAGCCATGAAAAGATTTTTGAAAAACATTTCTTTTTTATTCTGCAAGAATACGCTTCAGACCCACCCAAAAAAAAGTTTCCTTTCCTTATTTGTAATTCTGTTAAACTGTAAGATGAAGCTGATGCTACCGAAATGGGAAAAAATAAGCCTTGTATGTTAGCGGCAAATCCGATAAGTTAGAACAGATTTACGGAAGCTTCTGTCTTCACTACCACATTTTGCCTATCTCTAACGTTGGTGAAATGTGGCATTAAACGGGTCATTTCAGTTCAGGCTGAAAATATGTGATTTATCCTTCCCTAATGTCTTAACCCCTGGTATGCAGCCATTTTTCACTGAGGTCATTGAGCTCCTTTTCTTTGATGTAAGTGCCTTAGCACCTTTGCTAATGGTGCGATATGGCACTTGCGGTTTCTACACAGAGTAAACGCAGCTGCCATGTATCCACAACTAGAAATGCTGAAAAAATGCAAGGTTGTATGTGCGAGCGGGTGTGTGGAGAATCTAAGAGAACAAGGCAGAGTAATCCCAAGGTGACGGACATGCATTTTGTACACAGAGATAGCCATTGGAAGTGAGGATTACAGGAGGTAATCTGTATATCTGCAATGCTTTATCCTGTATTTGCTACAGTGTTATGGGTTTATTCCAAATTAAGTTGCAGTGACTGACTGCCACCTCTGGGCGGATAAAGGCCATGCAAATATAAGGTCACTTGAAGTGTCCAAACAAAGCAGTTGCATGACAACAAAGTGATCCAGAATTGGCTAGGGCCAGCCATTTAGCTTTTGAAAGAGCATAGCATTTTCACTAAATATTGCATTACTTAAGTCATCACAGCACTTTGCCTGAGGATCTCAGGTAGAAGAAGTCGGACATCCAAGCGCACCGTGTGCTAAATGTATGCACCAACCGTAAATGCACATACCATGAGCATCCAAAAACATGCAGCATTCTCTATTCATGATACCTTGTGGGTCACAATCTCAAGTCCAGTGAAATTGGTCCACAAGATCCAGGACTTTGATCCAAAGGGTCACCCAAATCTAAATCTAAATGAAAATACAACCAAAAAGCAGAGCCCGTGTTCAGTGTGTCCTGTCCATCATGCAGAGAGCCATTTAATGGAGAGAGAGATGTGGCTCAGCCCTGGGAGAGAACAGTTGGAGCCCATTTTTCTGCTGGGTTGTAGTTTTGACAGAACTGTTAACCTTGCTGCCCTTTTGCCTCGGCTTTTTCCTAAAGCTCCCGCCCCCTGATTTGTACATTTCTGCCACCAGCGGCAGGTACGTTAATGCTCATTCCGTGATACCCAGCAGGCTCACTTTGAATGGCGACTCGCTGTTCTGGATTAAAGATCAAGAAACAATGCCAACAAAGAGAATAACCGCTACACATTTGCTTATATCAGGAAATGTCATGGGGACTTATACCATTCTTTGGTATACTGTAAGCTTTTATGTTCTTTGGTAGGGGTAAAAAGATTCACTCACTGAAGAATACCTGCAGGAAGCACATCTTTCTTAATGTATGGAATGTATAACTGGAGCAAAAATGTTTGCTTTTTCTTTGCCAACTAACCTTTACTGAGAAAGTCAGAGTTTTGAAAAGGAAACCTAACTTAAAGATGCATTATCACTGCAGGCCATAGAAGGAAGAAGTGTTGGAAGTTCTAAGGTGCCCTTTGCACAGACTACATGCAGTGAATAATAGAGTCCTTTGACAATAAAGTGTCTGCGTGCCATTCCAACAAACATCAATGATAGATCACTACGGCACTGCATATCATCTTAATGCTCTGACCTTAAGGAAGCGTAAAGCAGACAGATCAATATTGACACTGTGGGTGGAAAACAAAGCACACAAGTCTAAATACTGTACATTTAGAAGTAAGGTGCATTATCTCAACACATTTTAAGTGCCCTTGGAAGAAGTACATGTGTGAGAGTGAAAGCACTTTCAGATTAGCTTCTACTGTCAGATCGGCTTAGGTCTTAATGGAGCAGCTTATTTTGTCTGTATATGATTATAACATGCTTAGCAGTCTATTCTGTTGTAACCATATGGTTATGAATAAACTGTGGGAGTACTTAAACACCAGAAGTGGTGTCTTTAGTGTATGACAGTTTTGAAGATTGCCATTTATGTGTAATAGAAAGGCATTTTCTTCCACCATACTGGTATATCGCTGTGTCAGATACCCTGTTAATTATATGACAGAATGAAGCTAATGTATGAGTGAATCGATACGTAGCAAATAGATTTTGCTCTGATGATAATTTACAACCCTTCTAACATTTGTTTACAACAATATTGTCTGAGCAAATGATTTTATGACAGGTCACAGATGAAAGCACCAATAGATGCAAAGAGAAATGGAAAATCTTGATCACAGGGTCAGGGAGGTTTGAACATGAACACATTGTGGTTCAAAATATATGCAAATTCAACCAATTTTTATTTTAAAATATAGGAATTTACCATTGCAGTCAAGCCAACATGGTCTCTTTCATTGAAATGCATGATATTTATGGAGCTAGCTGTGTGAGTGTGATTGGTCCTCAATGCATCAGTCTCATACACTTTAGGTGTGTGTATGTGCACTTACATTGTCTCTCTCTCTCTCTCTCTCTCTCTCTCAGTATACTGAATCCCATATTCATTTTCATTCAAACATCTAATGGGTCTGTTAAATTCAAATACCCTGTCATTTCTGTCATGTTGCAATGTTTTGAAATTCGTACATTTACAAAAAAAATGTAGCTGTTACTCCAGCGGTGTCATTTCAGCAAAACTTAACTATGGCAAAGTGATATCACATAAAACGTAGCTGCTAAAAGACATATGAAAATAGATTTTACAGTGGTAGACAATTCTTTTGATGAAAAGTGTCTTTACTTTTCTTCTTCATCCCACTACAGAGGTTGCATTATCATGGGGGGGGGGGGGGGGGGGGTGGGGGTGGTAATTGCATTCTGAAAAGAATGGATTCATGTAGCTTTCATAAACCTACCCAGAATACAAAATGTGCACGAAATAGGCTATTGTATATTTAGGCACCGGATTTGAGTACGTAAACAAAACACGTGTCAGGTGAATGCTGGGGGAAGTGCCAGGGGGAACATTGCTTTCTGATCTGATGCAGGCAACAGCTGTACGAGAGTTAGCCAGCTAGCTACTTACATTCCAAAATGTCTTAGTCCTTCATTGCGGCCTGCGGTTGAACTTACACATCCCACCGTGGTCAGAACAGCAGAAACCTTAACCTTTTGAGACACAGACTGAAGACCCACCTCTTCAGATTGCCCCATGACTCCTCTGGCCTCTTAACTATACCTTTTCTTGCTTTCTGAATTTCCTTTTGGAATAATGTTGTAGGTGTAAATATAGAGATCGGTATAGTGGTATTTACTTTTATGTACAATAATAATTGTTGATTTGTTTTGTTAACTAGACATACTGATTATAAATCGGCCTTGCGTGACACTACCCTGGAGCGCACCTGTTTTGGTGGTAATGGATGCGAATATGACATTATTCACGTTCATAGGCTGGGCCCAGTTATTCATGAAGGATTCAACCCACTGTGAGATGTTACTGTTTAACCCCATACGTTTTTTCCATCACATAGTGTTAAATGTTGATGAAAAATCAACAAACAGAATGCTGATGGATGCTGTTCAACAGGAACACTGCAGCATTGTCTGTGCCTCACCCTGCCCTATATGCATATTGTAGGGTCTCTATCAGGTGTCACACTCCCTTCAAGAGGCCTTCAATTCCCTCCATGAACTTCACAGAGTGATTTATGGACTTTAGTCACCAGTATTCTTAGGGTGGACGTCCATGCAGGTGGGATATAGTGCATTTCTATAGACCACTCGGACATATAATGGCAAATATAGAGCAGCTGTTTCCTGCACTCTTTTAGAACAATGCCTTTGATGCCATCATTTCTTGGTACTTCATGAGTGTTCATTTTTTTGAAGGATTGCAGTATATCATGATCAGTAATTGTGCCTGGATTGCCAGAGCCAAGAGAAAGCTCAAACCTTGCTCAAAAACCTCTTTTTTATTTTTTTTTTGGTGACTTTTTGGCAAAACCCAGTTCATCACCAGTACATATTAGTTTCCTCTTTCCATCTTTACCCATCATAGTATTTTCACCCCTTGCCATGCTTGTCCTAAGTCATTACCTTTCAGTTTGCTTTCATTTTTAGCCTGTACTCATTTTTGCATGCCTTCATTATTTATTAGATTTTTTGTTGTACAGATTTAACCTGGAGAATGTTTGAAAGCATTTCTATCCACGCTGCTTTAAGATCAATGGGAACCCATGGTTTATTGTTTGGGTAAATTTAATTTTAATACTTTTTTGGCATAAACTCCACACAGAAACTAATGTATTCACTTATCATACTGTTTAATTAATCATTTGAATGAACATGTCCCATTGTGTGCACTCAAAACAACATTTTAGACCATCCTCATACCACACTTTTGTAGTTCTCAGCTCATGACCGCAGGTCTTTAGCTTTTGTTTGTAAAGAGGGACAAGATGGAGTGGATTATGATCCAAGTCTCCCAGTGGCAATTTTGGGAAGCTCTTATAGGCCCCATTGATGTTTCCATAACATAGTTCATTAGATTTTTTTCTCCTTGTGAGTTGAACAGTTGACACACTGATGGAAATTCAGAGGTGTCTGTTTGAGCGAACAGCCATTGGAGTCTTCGAGGCTTAGTTTCCGTGCGTCAGAGTTTTACATTTTTACGATGGATTATTGCCCCTGATTTTATTTTATTTATTTTTTTTGCTCAGGGGTGGATGCACATGGCAGTCATAAACATTTGACCAAACTCTCTTGAGAGATAGAAAGGTCTTAGTGATCCAGAGTGCAGTTTGATGTTCTCAATGCATGCTGCATGTCTAATTATGAAACTATTGTCTTGTCTTTTGCTCAGTGTATGTATGTATGCGTGGTACTGTTTTAAATTAAAATGGGTAAAGCTAGTGTTAGTGATGGTGATTATACCTCATCATTTATAGGCATATATCTACAGAGACTTTGAGAATCAAATTCAGGTTTGGTATTCAAGTGCTGATATTTTATTGCATTCCTTTTTATCTTAAATTTTCAATCAAAAATAGCTAATGGGAAATATGTCATTGGACTATTGTTCAAAATCTTGCTTGGGTCCAGCACTATAGGCCTACAAATTGCATTAGATTTGCACCAAAGAGTCATCGTAATCACAGTTGGGTCTGAATTAAAAATAAATAATACCATTAAAACTGTAAAAAGGCACTGAAATCAATTTATTATATGATATTCCTTAAAGAGAGAGCACAAAAATCCAATTCTTGAAAAACCCACTGTATATGATGGTCTCAGGTAATCCAGAGAAGTAACTGTCACAGCTAAAAGTTAAATATCGTGAAACTCCTGCAGTGTGTTTTGGCCCTTTCCTCACAAATGAGAAATAAATTGAATCTCAGCCCTCTTCAAACACTTTTGGGGGAAACTCCATTTGTTGCTGGGGGGGAGAGAGACAGTCGTGACATTCACTGGTGGGCATGATGTAATCTTCGGCATCAAGTCATACTGTATACACTCATATCGTTACAGGCTACATAATCAAATAGGAATCTCTGGGGATGCATTATGATAGTCTTTATTTCTGGAAATTCAATATAATAAAATTGCATGTCCTGTATGTCATAAGGTAGGAGATGGTATTTATTGACAGACAATGTAGTGAAGGATTGAAAATATATTCAGTGAGGACAACAACAATAAAAGTTAAAAAGGGAAAAAGAAACAAAACATTTTTTTTTAACAAAAAATTTTGAACCCGCAACCAAAAAAGAAATTACAATTCTTTGTTAACTCACCAATGTCAACTAACCAAATGGGGTGTTGGCCCACCATTTTACCAGTGTTCCAGTTCTTCAATAATGAAAATGTTTTTTTTTGTTTGTTTGTTTGTTTTTTTAAATTTCTTTTACCATTTCCATTAAAAATAAAATAGTGAACTGGAAGCATTGATTTAAAAAATATATCAATTGATACATTTAAAAGAATAATTTATCTATTAGGTTTATTAAGAACTATGAATACATTTGATTTTGTGATTCTGACTCTGCTAGTGCTCTTTGGTCAGCTGCAGTAAAACAACAACCAAAAAGCACCATTTGGGATTTTTACAATAAAGTGGAGTTACAAAATTGACAAGACCTATACACTACAATTTGAAGTATCTTGGTGCACAAACAAGAATACAGCATTTATGGTCATGGAATACATACTGTAATCCATCTCTGTATTTTTCTACATTGCATTGATACATTTTGTGAACCATATCTGCTACATACAGCACACATTTTTTTTTTTGGAAGCTCTGTGCTGTCATCAGTGCTGTTGTTTTGTTGCTGATCTGTTCCATTTGCATCATTCTTACTGTGGGGATTGTCGTTTGCCTGTCCATTTTAATTCAGGACATATATTTCAGCGAAGATGGTAAT
Source organism: Anguilla anguilla (assembly GCF_013347855.1). Classification (NCBI taxonomy): domain Eukaryota; kingdom Metazoa; phylum Chordata; class Actinopteri; order Anguilliformes; family Anguillidae; genus Anguilla; species Anguilla anguilla. Next base: position 44,700,018 of record NC_049202.1, read on the forward strand.
TTCACACACCACTATTATGCTCAGCATTTCTTTTTCAGCGTTCCACATGGTAGTCACTCTTGTTTGCTGCTGCTTAACGGCTGCGTTCTTTCCCTGTCAGCACAGGTGTTGTTGAAAAGTAAATGAGTGTGTTTATGCATGCATATCTGAATTTCAGCTCTCTGGCTTCTCAGCTCTTCAGAACTCGCCTTACAATCAATAGATTCAATGTACTATATGTTTTTCGGAGGAGTATAATTTCATATATGCACTGCATCTGCTGCTCTGCTTTCAGAGACAGCATGTATACCTGGGTGATTTTCAGTAGCAGGGAGGCACGATGTACGTATTCACCAAAACATTATTCTTCATGCCATGCCTTATGAAAAGATGGAACATAAATCATAAGATCATAAATAAATAGATTAAACAAAGTGGTGCTGTTTTCTCTGAAACTATTCTCTGAAGTATTTGGCAGAATGGATCATGTACATGCCTGTACGCACACAAATCATAACTGGATTTCCCTCAAAGCAAAATCCAGGACATCTCTCATACTCTCTCACACAGAAGCAGCTGTTCTTCTTTGTTTTATTTAATAGGTATAGTGGATTTAATAATGTCCTGCCATAGTTTTCCCATTGTCTATCTTTGATCTATACTTTTCATTAGGCCCACACCCCCTGTTTATGCTCACTGCAGTGAAGATGTGGTGATTACGAAGGTCAAAATGGCTTGCTGTACAGTTTTGTTTGGTGATTCGATAGAAAGAAATCAGACTTGTAAATGATGTGATGTGCTTTTTGCCTAATTTCTAGCAATGGAGGAAACTAAAATACATTTCAGGGTTAATGGAATGAAACTACAGTTTAGAGTCACAGAGGTTACATTGATCTAATCTAATTTGTCACACATGCTGATTACAGAATGCATGTGTTTGCTTATCTCAAATGGTATTTATAACTTAAAATGCTCAAATCAGACGAATGACAGGTGTTTAAGTGGCTGTATAGCTTGATCGTTTCGGAATGTGAGGTGAGCTTCATGAAGTGAATGTTTGGCAAGCGTTAGCAGAGTGCTTTGTTTGCTTTGCTTCTCATTACGTTTTGCCACTCATTATGTTCCACATTTTTCAAAAAGCTCTCCTGCTAGATTTAAATGGCTTTTTATAAAGTCAATGTCACTGCTGAGTGGTCCTGAATGCATGTAGCACACAACAGCATGTTACATAAATCCACTGTTTGTGTATTTTCAGTTTCTAACAAGGCAAATTAGATGTTGGTCATGTAACTCATTCACGTGTAGAATGTTCCGTAGGTGCCTCTGACTTTGGCTAACCCCAAATGTTGTTTTCCCTCTCGGTTCTGCAGTAAATGCATTTTTGTCCGCATGTTTATGTTTAATGGGTGCCTGTGTCACACACACACGGAAGTGTTGGCAAAGCAGTTTTGGCACATTCATGCATGAAAGGGAGCATAAAGCTCCTAAGTGGATGAGTGAGTGCTTTTAGTTGTTTCTTTTTTCCTCACCTATGAAATCTATTGCGTCCAATTTGTCATATTAAACAGATATGCTCTGCTGCATCAGAGCTGCAGGATATCCATGAGGAAATTGTAGCCTTTGTCTCAAATATACTCAGCTGTGCCTTCTTGGAAAAAGTTAAATTTTTATGCTGAAATTTCAGTGCTGAATATGAGGAAAGAGAACAAATTACCTTGAAAAGACAATAGCTGAGGTCATTTTGGATTCCTATTCTGTAATCTGCAAAAAAGGCTTGTTCATCCACATCCCACAGCAGTCTGAATGCCACTGGAAGTTGAACAGTAGTTCAATATTGAATATTGAGGACTTGATTTAATGAAAGCTTAGTATTCTTGCCTCTTCTTCCAAAGTGCAGCAAACAGGGTTGCGCATGAAGTTGAAAAATAAGAGGATGAATTTTTAAACAAATGACAGTTTCATATAGCAGCCCTTTGATCACTAAATCAGACACTGCGCAGTTCAGGGGTAATAAACAATGGTACTGGGGATGGATGCGAGTCCTTCGGCACATAGCTGACTCAGGGAGGTCAATTTCATTGATCTAAACCATAGTGACACACTAGCACTTTGATAACAAGCAGAGAGAACCGGTTCTAATGTTTGTTGAAACCATATATATTTCATCTTTGTTGAAACCATATATATTTAAGTTTTTGTTGCACTTTATCCAAAAGGACAATTGGTCTATCATCATTTATATTCAATACACAGTATCAGTAGCTGCAGGTTCTGATTATTCTGATGTCCTAGGATATCATAAATATTTATTCTAGTTTTACAGGTAGCGATTTTGTTGAGCTATATCTCTTTTATTTCACAAATATCATTTTTAATTTTGTTGTCATTTTCCACCAGGAATGTCAACAAAGCTAATCATTGAAGGAGAGATCTGAGACCAACTGTCTGCAGCAGAGGGTAAAACAAAGCTGGGCTCCTCAGGCTTCATAGCACGCTGTACTGATTTCCACTTTTGGAAAAAGAAGAGTCTTTAGGGGATTTGAGAAAGGCTGCAGAAACCCAAGGCTTTGATCAGGGCCAGCTGTCAGCTCTTTCCTTAAATATTCTGTTGATGCAAACATTTCTGCTTGAACATAATTGGCTGATTTACAGCAGTGGGTTTCCATAGTTGCGCTAGAGAGGAAGCCTGAAAGGGATGTGCACATTCAATTAAGCTGTCCCCTCTATATGAGGCTGTCATTTTACAATAATGCCACACTCATTAGAATACAGAGGACTAAGTTGTGTGAGGTGCCAAGGACAGGGTCCACGTTCACTGTCCTGTTGCCATTGTTTGACCCTTTGCTTTGTTTTTGATACCATAGACAATAATTTTCTATTGATCTTGTTTCATACTCATTTACAAGTCTCAAGAAAAGGTCAAGGACAAATTGACAAATTCTGCAAGCTGCCAAGTTAACTGTTATAAACACATGGTAAAGTATAATAATTTGCTTATATTTTAGGATTGCTTAGGTTGGTGCATATTTAAAATGCTGGTTGCAATATTCGAATTCCCCTACCCTTAAAAATTAAGTGGAATGTGTTTTTCCATGCAAATGAATGTTTACTGGGGAAATATCCATTAACGAACACACGCAGTAGCTATGTTTACCAAGCTAGTTGTACTGCTGGTTAACTATCAGAACAAAAATACTTTACAAAAGAAATATGCTATACATAATTTTATGACAATTATTTGTGTAAACAATAATTTCTTTACAAAAAACAAGCTTTTTTTTGCCATAATAGCTAATTAATTTACCACAATGAATTAAAAAAAAAGATATATTTGCATCAATCACAAGCTTTGTTTGTAGGTGTAGTTTTTTATGTCACACCCTTGAGTGGTTAAAATGCAATGATGCAGCCTAAGTGTGCATGACAAGTTAATTATGAAAACACATGTTAAACAAGTACTTTCTGCACACCCCTTTATCTGGTGCACATACGCCGTAAATTAAAACAATAGCAAAATGATTTCATTGCCATTGCAAAATAAATCATAAGTAAAAGGAGTCAATAAAGTCCAGCTTCTGAATTCTGTTTAAGATCTACTTCCTTACCTACTGCTGATGAGGTTTGGTCAGAAATTAGCAATCACCACTGCCAGAGAGGGAGCTCCAGATCTGTGAGTCTGACAAAATGGAGAGCTCGGGGTTCAGCATGCCTACTGTAGCCAAGCCAAGGGGGAGGAGAGGAGGCATTTATTACACTGGCAATGTTTATGCAGAAATGATTTACTCTGTCAACACTCCGGTCATTGGGCTTCCCACAGCAGCTGGGGCTTGTGAAGAATTGCGATGTGAATTAACAGGATCAGTCATCTCATAATGCTTTGCGCTGATGAGTGCCCTTTTTGTGCCTCGACAGGACTGCTGTGAAAAAGGAGAGTCAGATAGATCATTAGAAAGGTAGACAGATGGGTAGATTATAAGGGAAAAGCAGTGGAGAGCACAAGGGAAAAAGTGGTTGAATAGAGTACATACATAATGCATCTAAAATAATAATAATAATTTTTTTTTTTTAATTGGATAAGCCCAGACAATATTAGCATGTTGAATCCGACTCATATTCTGTCACTCTTTCAGACTCTCAGGTGCTCACATTCTGCAGTGGGCAACCTGCCCAGTCTTCAGTAAATTAATTACACAGGCAGAGTGGCCAGCCTGGGACAGTGGATACACTGTCTTTAGGGGAGGGAATATCACACAGCAGGATCTGGAGCTGACACTACAGCTGTATATCCATGTATGGCCCTGTCCTTTCTTTTCAGAGATGTGCCAGGATGCAAATATGGAGAAGTTTAATTTGGAGAAGGTCAAGAAAAATGTCTTAAATAATCAGCACAGCATTTTTTTCTCATCCAGCAGATTGTGAGGAGCAGCAATTAGTTACCTTGTAACTTCAAAATACGCAATCTTCTGGATACAGAAAGCAAGTCTCTTTAATTTTACCACAGGCTGAAGTATGGCACTATGTGCTAGGCAAATTACAGTGCTGTTTTCTGCGGCCAAATCCATGGCACATGGTATTTATAAAATATAAAGTTTATCTTAGGATCTCTGTTTTGTTGCTGTCAGAACACACACACACACACACACACACACACACACACACACACACACACACATATAAAAAAAACAGCTTCAAGTGCTGATTGAATGATACTCTTTGGTTCCTTATGCTTTGTACTTGTGGAGGTATGTTTATTGTGTCTGGTACTCTGATATTCTGTAATGCATTGTTATATCACCCCTACTGCTGCATAGCTTAATTGGATAAGCAGCAACAGATGGGAAGCAGCTCAATTTAAGCGTTGTGCAGAAAATATACCTAGCCCTCACAGCCTGTGTAAAGATGACTAGGCGATGCGGGGGAAATTAGATTTATCCATTAGATTTATCTATTTGCAAGTGTTTACCACAGAACACATTGTTTATGCAAGCCAGTGAAGTGCAAGTCCGGAGGATCACGTGCATACCACTGCAAATGGAACCGTCAAATTCAATCTAGTTTTGTCATTTTTGCTATGCTTCTCCTTCCATCTGACATTTTAGATGTGCCTGGTCCATGACTGATTAATGCAATACAATCAAATAATGAGCTCAGCCTGAATCAAAGAAGAAGAAAAAAATATTGCTAATGCATAATCTATGTGTTTTTGTAATCATGCATGCATAATGAGTTGCATTGATTCTGCCTTCTAGAATGGCTTATAAGGCTTATTTTTATGATTAATACAATCAATAGTTTTAAACCTTGGAGTTGCAAATTAATTCAAATTATGTCATTCATGTATTTTCTGATTTGACAAAGTATGGCTTATTTGACAAAATCCAGAAAGGCATATTGTCCTTGAACAAAGCAAGGGTTATGAAAACTTTATGAGGTGGGGAAGCATAGTTTATAAAGTCTCTTTTGTATCTCTCTTTTTAGAAAATTCAGGCAATCTATTGCACATTTTTCATTGGATGCATCTTCGGGTATTTCTGCAATATAAGAGTATTTAAAGCATCATTTAGTTTCCTGTTATAAATAAGGTAATTACATATTCTGCAAAGGTGTATGATAATGATATTTTGGCCATAGTCTTATGGGATATGTATTTTATTTTGTAGTGAACTTCTTCCTTTTACAAACAAATTTAAGCCCAATTCAAGCTGGTTTAATACTTAAAGCCTCAGTTTTAATTAGAACCAAAATAACCAATAGATAATTTTCTTTTTCTCTGCTCCTCTCTTTCCTTTTGGTGTTAAAGACTAATTCCAGGTCTGGAATGGATTTTACACCTTGCAATACAGCTACAAGTGTCATCCTTAATTTCCTTCACTTTAAGGTTCCCAGAAGCACTGAGAAATTGCTCACCTTTGACATTAAGGGCTCTGTTTTCCAGAATCAATGGCGCGGCATATGGCCATGGCTACTGAATGTTGGTATGCTTGTGACTAGCACCCCAATGCACTGCCAATTCCCATGTAATTTGAGGGATTAGAGATTAGTAGCCTATTTTACCCCCAAAAAGGTGATGCATTTCTTCATCTTTGATGACAGTTAGATCAAGGACAGAAGTAGCTGTTGCCCACTGGCACTGAAACATTGGTATGAAATTAGATACAGTATTATAACATGTTCCAGCCCCGATAATTACATTATGCCATTGATAACTAACTAGCTAAGTTGTACAATAAGAGTGAATGCCAGACCAACATGGACTAACACTGTGAAACAAATTCAAGCAAAATATTGCAAATTTGTCCAAAAGAAATGTAGCCACTTCAGCGTTGTTTTGATGCATTAGTAAACACACCTCCTTCATTTGCCATATAGGAGCTACCTAGAAATATGCTATTAGGTTAGAGATACGTTCGTTACCTTATCGATAACTATCCACTTCGCGCAAATGTTGCACATGATATTATGAGCCTAGTTGATGCTGCAGATATAACAGGGACAGGATCCAACCATCTCGATACTTTCCTCCTGTGTCGTCAGGTAATTTGTGTCACAGATTAGCTGAATGTTAATGGAGTGAACTCACTTTCAATTCACATAGGCGAGTGGTTAGGTAGAAAGAGCAAGCAACTGTACACATGTCTACAATCAATGGGACCCAGAACTATGGGAAATCCAGATTTTCTCAGACATCCTTGTTTAGTCCTGAGCTGGCGATTAGGTGATGAAGGAAAAATGTTTTTTTGTACTCACTTGCATGTTGGACTAGACTTGAACAAACTACATGAATAGCCAAACTGACAGCACTCTGGCTCATGCCAGCCACCAAAGTAATGATATGCTGGAATGAACCAGTGGCCTCAAAGACAAGGACTGCTGTGACTTTGAGCGCAACTGGGAGCATGCAGAAACCTGTTGTGTTGTTCTCGATGTCAGCTAAAACTACCCCGCAGATCTTCTGCAACACTGCATGGGATAACTGCACCTTTTGCAGCTTTTGCACTCCTCCTCAGTCAGGTTACAGGAGGAATATCAACACTTAAAAATTCTGGTTTTATACCTTCTGCACCTGTTGCAAGCAATTATGTACTCCATTATGCCTACAAATTGAAATAAAGAATAGTCATCCAAATAAATGTATGACCAAAGAAATCACAGAAATATAACAGAACTTTTTCCACTTATCAAACAGGCTAATACTTCTCTTGAGCAATTTGTCAAATCTTCCTTGAATCATCTCCTTAATTTGCAGGAGCGTCATGCACAAATCACTTAATCATTGTCAGTTTGATTTTAGGCCTAATACTGATGCATGTGTAGGTGTAACCAGCCTAATTAGTCCATTTTAGGCCTTTTATGAGGGTAAATAAAAATAAAAAAAATCACATGAATGTTCTTATTGGTGCATCATGGTGCACACATTTATTTTAACTACAGACACATAATTAAAATTAAAGGATTTTTTTCAAGTTCAAGTTGCATTTATTTCCATTCTTATCATTACAGACAGTTTTAAGAAAAAGAACGGAATACAGTATGCCGGGGACTGTTTAGTAAGAACAGCCATAAACTATTATAAACAGAAATAAATACAGGAATTAAAATGATAAAAAAGAAGAAAAAACAAAGTATGCATTTTTCCTGCTTGTGGTCTTGCACACATTGCATTGCAAGGGAAAGCAATCTGTATTAGCAATCCTCCTTACACTGGGCTGCGACTTAGACATGGTCTGAACAGGCGGGTGGCAAGGGTGCAAAACTCAGGCCAGAGGGGCTGGAAAATTGTAATGAGCTGCACCAAAATTTCAGTCAGCTTTTCAATCTTGACACACACCCCCAGCAACAACTCTCCTCTCACTTCAGCAGACAGCGAGTCTCGAAATTACCAAATGGCTCGGGAACCTCAAAATCCATGGTGAAAATGCTACCTTGGCAATACAATGACTTGCAACACCCCATGTGCTGGCCGGAAAACAGAGCCCTATCCCTCAAAAGTGTAGATGAAATATCTATGTGATCCATGGCTGGTGTTCAGACTAGGAGGGAACTGAAATGCTTTTATTTACTTATTTATTTATTCATTCATTTGTGAATTTGTTCATTCATTCATTAATTCTGACTCAGTTGTGTGCAGAAAATTTGTCCAGAAACTCATCCTAAGGACAGTGGACATGTTATACGTACTTATATAGCATATAAATGCTAATATAAATGCATCGAAATGGCAAATCACATTGGTAGGTAATTACAGGAGGTTAATCAAAGCCAAAAGCTAATATGTGGATTTAAAAAGACAACTGCAGATGACCTTGACAGTTTGAACATAAGCCTAATTACTGCATAGAAGATGGTGGTGCCCTGATGTTGTGCAATGTAAGCTAATATTCCTTCCAGACATCAAGCGTACCACTGATATGGGATAGGTGTTGTATTACTTTCACATTAGGTATAAGAAGTAGCCCCAGTTCTGAGGAATGTTTAGCCATGCAGGCCCCAACAGAAGGCCATATGAGAAATGCAATACTCTTTGGGAAATTAATTTACAGGACTACTTGTGAGGCTGTGCATGCAAATGTGTATATATTAAGTCACCCTATATTGGGTTTCACACAGCAAACAGAATTCTGTGGAAAGGAGGCTCCTAATTTATTGTTTCCAGCCTGTATTTGATCAATATGGTACTTGCTGTTAGTGCCTGCACAAGCAGCCATAAGACATGGAGTCTCTGTGTGCTGTTGAAACAAACATGTTGGATTTACATTTTTTTTAAAAGAAATGCTTCATAGATGTTTGGGTTCTTGTGTAAAATACCGATTCAGGCACAAAACCAGTTCTTGTTATGACCATTAAATCCAGGTTTGTTATGGAAAATAAAAAAATAACAAGTAAATTAGCATATGTATAATTATATGAAATAATGAAAAATCAAGAAATATTCCACACAATATAAAGTTGAATCAATACAAAAAACAAATTGTTTATAATCATTACGTGTATTTATGTATATCTGTTTACTACATTTATTGTGTCTAGCTAATGTTTACTTAACATTTTAGACTGTTTTTCATGCATTAGGTAAGGACAATTAACAGTTTTATTAGTGGTGTAGTAAGGAGAGTGCATGTTATCACTGGTGTTAACCAATCCTCTAACGAATGATAGAAAAAGAAAATGACCTTGCTTGCTTAGCTCTTACTGCTGGTAAACAAATACGCTTGCATTAAAAGAACTGAACAAACAATGACAGCTGGAATACAATGCACTCAACATGCTTGATTGTCATGAAATACATAATTTCACATGCAGTCAGAATTTATGGAAGGTAAAAAAGGAAAGAAGGCTTGGGAATATAACACCCCATTACCTATAGATCATTTAAGTTGAGTAACGAGCGGATCTGCAGGAGGGTGGAAAACGACACAAAGGCAATCTGTTCCCTTGCCTCATTAGAATTGTGTTGTATAGGTCACCAATTACGTGAGTGAGGGGGAGTGTCTGTTTTACGGTGCTTTTCATGAAATGCTAAATGTAGACTAATGGATTTCCAAAATTTGTGATGTTAAATGAAGAAAAGTTGAACTAAAGACAAAAACAGAAGTTGAAGCCTAATTTGTGCATGCTGCATGCGCAACCCCAGGATATGTTAGCATTTTGTTTATTTTGAACTGGTGCTAAGCAAAGCTATCTGACTTATGGGGGTGTGTGGCTTTCTATAAAAAGTAATAAAATAATACTAATAATAATAACAATTAAGAGAGAAAATAAGACAACAAAAATGTATTTCTTTTTAATTTGCTCTTATATTTGTTCATACAATGTTATACCATTTTTCTATTTCTGTTTTATACCTTTTACTATTTCTCCACTTATTTCAACATTTTATCAATATAATAATTTGTATGACTAGGTACAGAGTGTCAGAACACAACAATTACCTGCTGCCACAGGATTGACTTTCATTTTCTAAAGGAGCAATCTGTCTGTTGAAAACGGTACTCCAGATTAGTCAAACTGAACAATGACAGTTACTCTTTTGGGGAATGTAGTGCAGACGCAAAGCTGAAGTTCCAGGAGAATAGTGCCATTGTCTCATTTACATCCCGATAATACAAATTACACTTGCCTCTACAACAGTTCAGCTCCTCCTTTAGTCCCACAGATGAGTTTTAAAAATAGTGCATGCGGCTCTGACAAAGCGCTTCTTTTGATTACTCGGATAAATCTTTCAAGGGAGGAGGGAGTTTTCTTCAAATGCAAATGATCACAGAAAATATTATAATGAATCAGCCAGTGTATTTTAATGAACACCCCTGCTTTAAAAACAGGGGGAAACGAGATAGAGAGTGCAAGAAAACACATCTATTCCCAATATGAAATGGATGTAATTGTAGAGAAATGCTGCTCAAGTAATGGAGGATAATGGAGCCAGTGGGGAGCATGTGTGGCTCCTAAAGACACAATAAAACCTCAGGCAGCAGAGAATTAATGATATGCAGTGAACTCATTACTGGAATTCCTAAACACTGTTCCTGCAGTTACACAGATGGACTCAGTTAAGCAATGAGCAAACTCCAACTTTCATCATTTAATTTTTTTCTCTTTTATCTCTCGCACACCGCTCCTTGAATGTCAATAGCTTTTTTTCTTCATATTAAATACTGTCCTATGATGATTAACTGTGTTCTCATTTTTCTTTTCAATTAATGCACATAATGTACAAAAGGCCATTGCATAAATCCTGATCTTCAGAAACCCAGGCTGAGCAATAACAGTGAAAATATGAAAATATGGTTACAAGGGATGTCCTAAAATATTGATATATCGAATATTGATTGTCACATTGTTATCAGTTCTTGAGGCATCAATGTTTGAAAATGAGAGTAAAACCAAATATTTTGCGTTGTTTTTCTTTTTTATTTGCATTTGTAATGTAGTGCAATAGGCAACCACACAGAGGTGACAAAACTCTTCTGCCACCAGCATACCCCTTCATCACACCCCTTTTGCCCCACTTTTGTCAGTTTGACATAATTTGACAGCTACAATGTTGTAATGCTGACTACGGCATTGTCTTTAAATCTTCTTTTTTGACTTGTACAACAGAATCCTATAATGTACAGTGGGCCTGATGTAAGTTGTATTTTTGTAGTTTGATTCAAATGTTTTATGTTTCCTTAATCTGCTCTGATGATGTTTATTTCAGAAATTGTGCGGTTGAATACAATAAAGAGGTTGTGTTTGTTTTTTTCTATGCATGAGTAAGTGTAATTTAAAATAGTAAAATAAAATAAACAGAGCACTTGTGGGACAAAATGTAGGGGTAAATGTGGAATTTATTTTGTTTGCATTACATGGAACTTTGTTGCCATTCTTTTTATTATGATTGAGAGTATTATTATCATTATTATAGACATTATTATTATCATTATAAGTTGATAACAGCCAATATTTCCATTAAAAATTTGCAAATATATATACACTCACTGGCCACTTCATTAGGTACTTGCTTGTACTGGGTGTGGTCTTCTGCTGCTGTAGCCCATCTGCTTCAAGCCCATTATGCTCTTCTGCATAACTCAGTTGTAACGAGTGGTTATTTGAGTTACTGTTGCCTTTCTATCAGCTTGAACCAGTCTGGCCATTCTCCTCTGACCTCTGCCATCAATAAGGCACTTTTGCCCAGAGAACTGCCGCTCACTGGATATTTTCTCTTTTTCGGACCATTCTCTGTAGACCCTAGAGATGGTCGTGCGTGAAAATCCCAGTAGATCAGCAGTTTCTGAAATACTCAAACCAGCCCGTCTGGCACCAACAACCATTCCACGTTCAAAGTCACTTAAATCACATTTCTTCCCCATTCTGATGCTTGGTTTGAACATCAGCAGATTGTCTTGACCATGTCTACATGCCTAAATGCATTGAGTTTCTGCCACGTGATTGGCTGATTATATATTTGCGTTTACAAGCAGTTGAACAGTTGTACCTAATGAAGTGACCGGTGAGTGGATATCAATAATCATCACAAAACTTTCCCAATTATTGATGCATAAAGAGGCATTGCTGCCAAGCCTAATGGCCACTGAATCTCATATTTTGCATTTTGATTGTTTATCTACTTCTAACATAAGCTCCAACTTGTTTGTTTTCTAAAGGGACCTGATGCCGTCGACACTGGAAGGCCAGATCACCATGGAGAAGACGCCCAGTTACTTTGTGACCCATGATGCCCCCAAACGCATCCACTCCATGGCTAGAGACACCAAACTAATCATTGTGGTCCGCAACCCTGTGACCAGAGCTATTTCTGACTATACTCAGACTCTCTCCAAAAGACCTGAGATACCCACATTTGAGGTGCTGGCCTTCAAGAACAGGACCCTGGGTTTGATAGATGCCTCGTGGAGTGCACTGCGGATCGGGATATATGCGCTGCACCTGGAGAGCTGGATGCAGTATTTCCCTCTTTCACAGATACACTTTGTCAGTGGAGAAAGGCTTATTGTTGATCCAGCAGGAGAGATGGCCAAAGTGCAGGACTTCCTTGGACTCAAGAGGATCGTCACAGATAAACACTTCTATTTCAATAAAACAAAAGGGTTTCCCTGCCTGAAGAAGCCAGAGGACAGCAGTGCCCCACGGTGCCTTGGGAAGTCCAAAGGCAGAACTCATCCCAAAATAGACCCCGATGTGATACACAGATTACACAAATTTTACAAGCCCTTTAACATGATGTTTTACCAAATGACAGGGCAGAACTTCCAGTGGGAGCAGGAAGAGAAGCAGTGACTCTCACAGTCCTCTCAGGCCTGCCAGACTGCAGCAGTGCACAGTGACATGCTCCGCTTCCTTGTAGCAGAGAGTCCCATCCTGCATCATTACTGTAAGGCTGGACACACCAGTCAGTCACCCCTTTCTTTGCAAACTGTTTCCATCCACAGCAGGAGTTTGCAGATTCTTCTCGATATTAGTAGGGGTGGAGGTGGCAATCACTGTTGTATATATTATATATATAGATATAGTTTTATTTGTAAAAAAAAAAAAAAAAAAAAGAAAAAAAAAAGTGAGATGACTTTATTTCTTTTGAAGAGGATATACTATACAAATCAAGGCAAACAACCTGCAACAATTCATGCTAAGTGTCCTTAATGTGTGATTTGCTTCTTGAATATTGTTGAGTAAAGAATGCATCTTCCTGAGTTTGCTAGTACATTAGGATGACATCGGTGGGGTAAATACTTTAGTTTTGTCTTTATTTCAAACAAACCATTAGTATTTTGTGTCTTTCATATTTGCACTGAAGAACTACTGAAAGAAGCCATCCAGAAAGCTTCTCCCCCATCAGCATTACATTAGGTGGCATTAGTCTTTATCTCTGAATTCTGCACAAAGTGAGACAATCGATATAGCATTTTATTTGTTAATGGCAGCCACGATGATGGCACTTTTTGCGCCTCTGCTCTGCAATGTTTTCTGGCCATACAAGATTGATTTGGCTTGCTGCTGCCATGCATGTCTATCACTCAGGGGATGCCAAGTCAGCCTGCTTGTGCTACGAGTAATCGGATCAATCAAGGTAAGCTCTGAATTGCCCTTGAGAGCCCCCTGAACGCCAGAAACACAACATTTCACACCCAGGCTGTGCTGCACAGGCTACTATTAGAAGCCTGTGCTGTGAAGTTGCATTCATCCCCTCTAACAAGGCCTCATACGTCACCGTAATTCCACCCTTTCAGCATGGAATTACCTCCGACTGCCGTATTATGGAGCTGGATGACAGGTAAATGTGTATAAAGAGTGCTGTAATTCCTGCACAGATCACCTGAAATTAATGCTGACAGTCTGCACTTTAACCTCATATTCATTATTTCCATTCCAAATCCAATGTGCTGGAGTGAAGAGCTAAAACAGCAGCAATTGTGTCGCTGTCCAAATACTGACAGACTGGACTGTATATATAGGCATGAAAGATATTGATATTTCTTATGAAACCATATTGGGAAATAATTAGCCACAGGCGCTCACAGACCATAAGAAATCTGATCTCATGGACACTCAAGAACATCTCTCCCGAAGCTAAACATGAGAGGTGCATTACTACTCGCGCTACAGAAGACCCTGTAATTCAATGGGGTGAGGGTTCGGTAAATTAACATAATATGTATCCACAACTTTCTTGAGAAATGCACCACATAAAAAGGGAACAGCCTCACTGATTAAGAAATTTGTTGGCAAAATATGAATCATTACAAAAGCTATAGACAGAAGTTGACAGTTAGAATGATTAATTATAAAGATACATAATGACTGGAAAAAAGTTGCACAATACATAAAAGCATCCCTCCTTTCTTACACAATGGCCAAGTACCCACCGGCTATTCGTTATAGTCAGTAATGAACCTGTTATCTCCTTTTTGTAATTTTACAGTAAAAAGAGCTATTTGGATTTTACTTTTGCAATAAAAATTTCATTTTAATATTTTACAGTTATAAGACAGGAGGCAGAGCCTAGCCTGTGGATCAGTGGTCAGCAGTATAGTGAGTTTACGATAAAGATGGACAGGAAAAAAATGAATGAGAGAAAAAAAAAACTCCTTTTCTCTTTCAACCCTAAACAAATTAGTACTAAACGAATCCTTCCCAGTCACATCTTTAAAATATGTTAGTTTACCCCACAGTAACTGTTAAAGGGAACATTGGCAATCCGGGACACTTCACTCTGTCTCATGAATTTAATCAGTAACATTGCAGATGCAGAGTGCTTATATGTTTCTCTAATATCGCTGTGACATCTTGTTAAGCATATAACATCTGAAGTGCTACATCAAATTTACAAGCCATCCAGTTAATATGCTTTTCAGACTGTATAGATATTTTTTTCTTTGTTCACAATGGCTCTCATAATTGCTGCAGAATTGCATAATTTCTTGCATATTTATTAATTTTCACATGAAAAGTATTTTATGTGGGAACAAAAATTGATATGTAATGAAATTAACAATACCATATAAAATGTATAATTACCAATGTGATTCTTTCATCTTTAAGTGTTATTTATTTCGAAAGTAAATTTATGAAGTGACTATTTCCATCATGTATTCCAAGAAAATAAGGGTATGGTCTATGTTATGAAAATTGGCCAGTGTTTTCACAACAGTGGAATGTTCAAAATTTACAGGGAAAATTCAAACTCGGCAGACCAAAGGAACTGTGTTTTAATATACAATATATTACATACTCTCTCTCTCTCTCTCTCTCTGTCTCTCTCTCTCTCTCACACACACACACACACACTCAAATAAAATTATAAATCCTGTGTAATTAATTTTGAAGTATTCTTCCCCCTAAATTTATTTCATAAGAGGTTATGAAATATCAACATGTTCTTTTATCTCTTTTTCTGCTAGTGCCTATACACTCAGATAGATGATCATTAGAATTAAACACAGCCATATTGAGTTATCAAAGTCATGGTCAATGCTCAAACAATAAAAAATAAAAAAAAGATTTAGTACCCTATTTTGGTGACGCTGCAAACACATCTGTGCACAAGTGGAATTGCAAATATTGTCTACTGCAAATGGAATGGTTTTTTCATGCACCAGGTTTGGTAGTTTCCTGGTCTGCAATAAACCCATTTGCATCAACAAAAATACACAGTGCTGAAAGTTTGGTGTTGAAAAATGTGCTTGCATTTGAATCAATTTATACCAAGTTTTATATACATATACAAGTTTTAATTCAAACACTGGCACATTGTGCTATTTTAGTGGCGTTATGAATGTTAACATAGGAATGCATGAACACTCATGATGAATATTTTGTTTATTTCAATTTGAGTATTTGAAATATAATCTGTGTCCACTGTCAACTATTTAGGCACAAGGAAGGCAGGATACAGGCTCTACAAACATCAGATAGTGTCAGAAACATGTTTGTTAAATGCATTGGTTCTTGTTACATTCATTTTTAAAGTGTAACTGCAGTCAAATGGATGCTATATGCAGCAGCACTACACGTCCTCCAGAAGTTTTCTGAAAAATATTTCCCTGGGGCCTTGGGTGTTATTGACTGCACACGTGCAGTTGCACACACCATTAGATCATGATATAATTTATTTGAATCAAAGCGGGGATTCACTCACACACGTTAATATCCAAGTAGTTTGTAAGGCAAACTGTACAGTGACATATGTATTTGCAAATTATCCAGAGTCTACCCATGACTTTTTTATCTTGCCCAAATGTATCTTTCCAGCAGCATTTGAGGGGGTTGCTCCCCTGGATGGGTGGCTCTTTGCAGACAATGGCTATCCGTTTAAATTATGGCAACCTGCTCCATACGCTGAGCCCAGAACACACCGTCAATTTGCTTTTAATCTTGCATTCGGGAAGGCTACATAAATAGTTGAGCAATCCTTTGGAATGTTAAAGATGCATTTAGGATTTTTTGACCATTTGGGTAATTTCCTACCTTGGAAATGGATGAAACATACTGTAGTTTAGGTAATAATTGCTTTCTTAGAAATAATGCTGCCAAACACAAATTGACAGCAAACAAACAAAAACAACTATCGTAAAGTATATAGTAAATGTGCCGTCTTCTTTCCCGTACACTGTTTCACAGGCATGATGCCTGCCAAGTTAAAACAGAAGCAACAACAGAAATGGAGAAACCAACTGGAAGGGGTCTCTGCCAGCTGCCTCCTGCTCCTGCCCAGTCTGGGAATATTCACTCAGCTGAGTTGTTCACGGGAACCATTTATTATACTTTTTAGCACTGACATATAAATGAAAAATATATTTTGTTTCAGGGAGAAAATTTATTTGAAAATGAAAACTATTCAGTCTCACCTTTATTTTGATGTCATGAGCACTGGTTTTTAGAGAGTGTCGTTATGGGGCCTCTCATAATGTGCTTTCGAAATGCTAAATTCTCCAAGATAAAATTAGCAAATGGCTGTGGTGCTAACCCATTGTTTTTAAATGAAAGCAACGTGGGTGATTTGATTGGCAATAATGAAATCAAATCGCCACCCAAATGCAGTTAATTTATTGTTATTAAGCCAGCCTCTTTTACAACTGTGCCACAATTGTGCTAAAGCCTGGAGTCAAAAAATTACTGAAATTGCATTAGACACACCCTAATTCACCAGTGCTTTATGTTAGGGCTAGCCTTTGGCAAAGGTAACATGATAACATAACGTAACGTAACATAACAACATAATGATGAGAACAGCCCATTCAGCTCAACAATGCTCGCCATTTTCCTACCACTAAAGGGGCATTGCCTGCAGAGTTTCTCTCACACTAGACCTGCTAATGCTAATGTAATTTCTCAGCACAATTTTGTTTCTAGTTTTGTAGCACCTATTGCACCATTATTGAAATAATTCTAATCCTGCTACTAACTGTTATGAGTCAAATTTGTTGTGTTCAATTCATGTGCATTGAGAGATTCATGGGTAAAGCTAATTTTTCCTCATCTACATAGCCATGATATTGACTGCAGCTCACAAACAAATTTATTTTCAAGCCTAATTAGCTAAACCTAATTAAAAGTTAGTGATGAAAATTTAAACAGTCACATGGCATTTAGTTGCAATGAATTTGCATGAGACAATTGTGTTCTCCTTAAGTTTGAGATGCATATGATAGCACTCCACTGAGACATTCATAAGCAGGTGAGCCTACTTTTGGAACCACCTCTTGCAGTACTTCCCATGTAAGTGTAAATTAGAACTTAAAACTGAGCACTAAGCTGAGAGACTTGTTGATGGTGGGGGTGTGTCTCTGATGTTTTGGGCTCTGTAGTATTCCCTATCTAATTCTGTGAAAAGACTTAAAGGAATGAATCTAGATAAAAGTAACAAATGACCTTTATTTGCTACCCACTGTGGGAAATTTCACATGGTTTATGATTTGGGTTTGTTTATACTGCAGATATGTGATTAGTGCTGAGCTGTTAATAGACACAAAGGGTGTGGGGGACCACCATATGAGCCTCATTCTCTCTAAGTCACTGTTGGTTGACTGTCATATTTTATTTTTCCTGGAATGCTCAAGTTTATGTTTAATATTCTGTATCAACAGAGAGGGAAAGACATGGAAATAAACAAGCAAGAGTGGAATTCTGCAGGTGAAATTTGCAGCCCTGTTCAATAAAACATCCTTGCAGCAGAAGACTTGTGCTTGTCTCTCATCTAAAATAAATGGTCCAGTGGAGAACAAAGCTTCACCATGACAGTGTGAACCAACACAGTCGTTTATCACTCAGAAATAATATAGGTTTGCATTACAGTGCACAACAGGATCTGCTCATCTAATCATTGGCACAATGGTAAGTCTCCGTGGGTGTCCACTCTGCAAATGCAGTCTGCTGCTTTCACCACAGACTTCTGGGTGGGGACTATCTTTAGGTTGCACATTTGACCTGGCATAATTTTCACGTATTTTCTTAAGGTGATACATTAATGATCCTTCACACGAGATACATATCAATTGATGTTCCCTGAAATTGCACACATTTTGTTCAACCTATTAAGAACCAGAATGCACACACCTGTGAAATAATGAGTTACATTTGCATATGAATGTTTTAGCTGTTAACATATTGAGGGGGATCCACACAAGGATTGTGATGCTTTTACACCTGTTAAATGTTCCTAGTACCATAAAAAAATATGTATGATTCACAAAGCACCCATAGTGGGCAGAAAGTGCAACTGCAATGCTAGGGAAATAGCAGCACAGTGCACATATTGGGGAAAGACATATTTAAATTCTGTTTTCTTCATAAATTCCAGTGGGAAATAAAAGTCATTTTCATACAAATAGGGCTTAATAAAGGGCGTGTCAGATTCACCAAGATGATCGCAAATTACCAGTAATTAAAATGCCTTTTTAAGACAACCTGAAATCTGGCAGTAATTAGGCAAAGTCAATTTATCAGCCATGCAATGATTATGCTTGCCAAACACCATGACAGCTGTCAGTTGCAATACAATGGCAGTATGACACTGCCAGTGATTTCTTTGTATGAATACAAATGTTTGGACCTATTTTCGGTAATCCTTCTAGCATATTCATTTAATCTTTAAACTTATATTTTTTTTAATGGTCTAATAATTCAGTGAATTTGAGATAGCTCTACGGTCCCATTTTTTAGTCATTATTTGTCCCCCATTATGTGTGTGCCAAATTAAAATGAATCCATTATAAAATGACAGGTAATTTTCCAGTGAATGTTAGTGAATCAGTGTTTGACATTGTCAAAAATTGGTGTGAATGAATCTATCCCTTTATGATATTTGTGCATTGGGAGAGAACTTCACACAAAGACCCACTTCTGAGTGTTTTTTTTTTTTTTTTTAAATAAAAAATAATGCACTTAGGTAACTGGGATGAGGCACAGCCTCAAATGTAACCTAGTGCAGCAGGGCAAGACCATCTTTGAAAAAATTAGGGAGGCTGATTTGACTGCCAAAACATCATGCTTTACAACAAAAAGGTAACATATTACTACACTTGTCATTTCATTCCTCCTCAAAGACCCATTTGTTGAAAGAGGACAGAGGTCAATGGGTTGTTGCCAAAACAGCAGCAGAGCATATATAGTGGTTGGATTCAGAGAACGGGAGAGTTCTCCTAAACACTGCCTGAAAGCCTGTAGCAATGGAATATTCCAAGGTACTAAATCAGATGTGTGCAACAAACCAAATTAAATAACAATGTTTGCAACATGGTGTAATTTAATTTGCTGACTTTCAGCATGTGACTCAGCGGTGTCACTACCATCCACTCCAACTACTTGTTCTGGTTGAATACTTTGCTGAACAATTTCTTCCAGATTGTGCATTACATTAAATTACATTATCATCAAATCTCTGATCAACTGGAGAACCCTCCACCTGTTCCTGATGCCTGAGTTGAAATGAGGACCAAAGAAATATGGTCTTCATTTCAACTCTGGCATCAGGAACAGGTGGAGGCTTCTCCAGGTACTGTAGATGGTGCAGAGTAGCTCAGCAACACACCAGAGAGGGCCTACCAACCCCATATTTCTGTCCCCAACCTATGAGTGGAAGAATGTATCAGGAATGTATCACCCAACATCATTTACTAACAAGTCAAAACCAACTCTATATGAGAATTAAGATCAAATACACACTGCTCACTGACCTCCACTGGCTGCCTGTTATGGGTCACATCAAATTTAAGACCTTGGTGCTTGCATACCAGGCAGCTAAGGGGTTAGCACCAGGATACATCCAGAGGATCATCAGACCCTACACACCAGCCAGACCTCTCCGTTCTGCCACCTCTGGACGCTTGGCACCTCCCCCTCTTCGTGTCTGTACTTCCCGCTCCCATCTGCTGTCTGTCCTGGCCCCTCGCTGGTGGAATGACCTCCCCGTGGCGGTCAGAACAGCAGAGAATCTGACTACCTTCAAACGCAGACTAAAGACTCATCTCTTCAGGCTGCACCTCTCCCCACCCCTCCCTAGCCTATAGTTTAGCTCAATGTACCTAGTTAGGCTAATACGATCACGTTAGTTTTTATTTGGCAGGATTGTTTTTGTCTGATTCTGATTAGGCAAATGTGATTTCAGTGCTAGTTTGTACTTGGCAGGATTGTTTGTTTTTTTGCTGAACAGGTTACCCTACAGGGTTGGAGTCCTGATCTATGTGGTCACTTCTGGCACTACGATCTTTACTTCACTCTAGTGTGTTTCTTCTGCACCTCTGCACCTTGAACTAATGCACTTGTTGTACGTCGCTCTGGATAAGAGCGTCTGCTAAATGCCTGTAATGTAATGTAATGTAAAAAATAGACAACAAGATACTGCAATGAGACAGAAATATATCATATGCATTGACTAGCTACCTATAATTAGTTATTCAACTACAGACTTTGTCAGAGAATTAGCCACTTCTAGGGCTCTATTTTCCAGCCAGCGCATACCATGTTGCAAGCCATCGCACCAATGAAGTGGCATTTTCGTAATAGCGCTACGAACCAAAGTGGGAGGAGAGAGCCACTACTGAGGGTGTATCAGTTAAGATCGAGCAGCACACTGCAATTCTGGCGCAGAACATTGCAATTTTCATGTCAATCAAGTCTGCAATTCGTACCCTCTCCACCCGCCTACTCATTTACGCCTTAAAACATTTCGCTTTCCTGTGCAATGCACACATGATCATAGCCTATTCAAAAGCAAATCCGCAGCTTTTGTGGATTATGTTCTGTCCAGTTTTAGCCTAAATGTTATCGTCAACTTGTAGACTGTCCAATGGTCATCACTGCTCTTAAACATCCTATAAAGCCTAAAACAACAGGACTAAAATACAACAAATGATTAAGCATACTTCATTTGGGATTTTAGACATTACCTTATGAAACAAATGCATTATTACTGTGATTGCATATATTTTATAGCAATAGCAAAAAGCAGTAGTAGGCCATGGAATTTCAGTACAGCAGAGAGCTTTGTGTCCCGCTCTTAAAGGGAATGAAAATGGGTCATTTAATTGGCTTTAAGTGAATCCACCTGCAACACATCAACTGATAATATATTTGGCATAATTCAGCTAATTTTCCACCTGCACCGCATGCATTGAGCTGTGCACTCCTCACCTCTGGTCACGAAAATACCAACACTTAGTAGCCACATCCAGTGTGCCCATACACTCAGCCATTGACTGCACCCATGTGCCGGAACATAGAGCCCCCTAGTGTCAGTGCTATGGAACAAAATAAAATAGAATCATTCTTGCAGACTTTCATGATGATGCCCCCCTGGATGGGTGAGTGCTTGGGGACAATGGCTCCACACATTGTGCTCGAAACATGTAGGCAACCTGCTTTCAACCATAGATTCTGTCTGATTAGGCCAGTGTTAAGCAGAGAGTTTTAATGCTGAAGCTGCATTTCAGATGTTGGGATGATTGGGTGGTACTGTACAATACATTTCAATGCATACTGCCATGTTGCACTCTACATAACTCTACACAAGCCATATGCTAAGGTTGTCACATTCATGGGATGCATTACAGGACAGTGTGAGACTCTTTTGAAAATTTCTGCTGAGTCAATTGTAAGGATGCTTTTTATGGGCTTGTCAGGATTAGTAATTCATAGACCTTATTTCGCCATAATGGGATGCCACCCTCACCACAAGTGCCTGTTATTTATTCACTTAACCCAACAGCTGTTACAACACACTGCTTCCATGAGGGTCACAAAACTTGCAAACTTTCACACCCAAATTTATTACTATCTCCGTTACTGTCCACACTTTACAATACCGTTAAGGTTGTAAAAATAGTACCCTTTTGTGTTGTTCTCCTCAGAAGTTTAATGTACTTCTCCAGGTAAGCAGACAATTCAACAATTCAATATTTAAGTAATTAATATTAAAGTAAAACCAAAATTATTTGTATTTTTATGATGATGATCATAATTGTGATTTTAGATTTAGATCATTATATTGAGGGCAGCACAGTGATGCAGTGTGTAGCGCTGTAAGAAGGTCCTGGGTTCGAATCCGGCGTGGGCTTTTCTGTGTGGAGTTTTCATGTTCTCGTGTCCACGTGGGTTTCCTCTGGGTACTCCGGTTATTTATAGTCGGATAGAGCAATGGTGCACTTTTCAGTTAATCTCTTCCTGTACTTTTCACAGGCTATTATTCATTTATTTATTTGAAATTTGTGACTGACACTGATCTATTTCAACTGACTGTTTATAATCACTCTTTGGCATGCAGAAATTTCCAATACTTGAATGGAATGGATTTTTTAAAAATTACTTGTAAACATGAATTGGTCTACCACAAAAAAAAAAAAAAAAAAAAAAAACTTACTGACTTCAAAATAGTGGGTTAAAATACTCTTTCCCCCTGATACCAACATTACCATTCATTATTTCAAGCGGCTGAATATTTTTATATATCACAATAACAAAACCTACATCATAGAACCAATACAATAAAAGCTAGTGAGCCATCTCTAATCAACAAATCAAATCATGCTATTAATGCCTTCAAACTTTAATAATAGCAAACTTGCGATTTCCTACTGCAGGATGAAGCAGTGTCTCTAATTGATGCCCTTAATATTATATATATATATATATATATATATATATATATATATATATATATATATATGGTGCAATAATGGGATTTCACTGATGAACATGGAAGGCTCTAATATGCTGTGAGGGGTGACCAGTCTGGATTACCGTGAAAGAACTGATAAAAATAGCATACCTAATCAGTGTACACAGAACCAACTGCACATTTCTTCTTTTACATTTTGTCAGTCTCTTTCAATTTTAACTGCAAATTGACTTTTATTATTACACTCAAGCTTCTAGTAGTAATTACATGACCTTAAATGGACAGTGCATCCTAGTTTAGCATTCACCTAAATTTGTTCGTTATTCTCAAGGAGCACGCTTTCATTCCATGGCTGAGATCACAGAGAATGGCCCCAGTAATTAATTTTTAGTGTGCAGTTAACCAGTTTTTTCTTCCTTTGTTTACTGCTGACAAGCACAAAAGCCTTTGCAGCACAAGGGAAATGTTAGAAAAAAGCTTTATCTTTAATATTGATTCTTGTTGTGATGACATCACTGTTTTGTGTTATCTGGGTCAAAGGGAAACTTTTCATTCAAGTTTGTGTAGCGACTTGCTGTAACATTTTGCATTCCTGCTCATACAGTAAACTGTATACTATTTGGGACAAAGACATAATGTTTCTTGATTAGGCTCTGTACTCCACAATTGTAGATTTGTAATCAAACAATTAAAGTTAAAGTGCAAATTCTCAGCTTTCGTTAAAGGGTACTTTTATACATGTTCGTTTCACCATTCAGAAATTGCAGCATGTATTGTAGGGGAGAGCGGGGAAATAATGGTTTTCATATTTGGCTCAATTCTGAAAAGTTTACTATATATGATTTATTTGTAATACAAACAACCTACATCCCTTGGCTATGATTACACACCACAATGAAATTTCTGGGACATACCAAAACTAATGAGGTTAAATTAAATTTAACCTCGACGTTGGGGTAAAAACTAACATGGCGCAGGATACATAAAACAGTTGTTAATGGTTTTATTTTTTTATTATTACATTTATATGTTTTTTTTTTGCCCACCTTTATTGGTGAAAATCTATCACAAGACTGTACATTATTCTCTAGGTCCTGTTTAATGTCTGTTCGATCAAAACAGCTGTATCATGTCACAGGTCATCATGTAGCCTAAAGTTAAAGCTGAGTTATATATTTGTATGACGATTCAGTCTGAGTTGAACAAGTCTAATCGATTGGTTTATTAATAGTCTACAGGTGTCTGCTCATGTTAATTCAATAATTGCCCAGTACTCCACATGAGATATATTGGTTAATTTAATAAACACATTTTGTAAACACTCAGTGATTTCCGCCTCTTATTCAGTTTTCCGTGATTTTAACAACTTTGCCAGTGACTTCTCTGTGATATTAGCACATATTTTCTGTGACAAACACCAAGCTTTAATTACTGCATGGCTGCCTAATCAACCTTTTGATGATTTCTTGCTTGGGGAGTTGAAAGTACACAGTAAAATGTCCAATGTTTCAACTCTAACAGAGTAGAGCCTGTAAGAGATCATTTGACACAGGACATTTTAGCATTCTGCAAGTTGAAAAAGGATTATTTGTATTTTTAGATGCTGTTCTGAAGATGTAGACTGTAGCTTGTCCTTCTGCCTAGTTGGCTTTGCAGAGGTTAGGTCAGAATAGTGTTCACTGTGTGAACTAAACTGTGTTCTTGGCTAGAAATAGCTGTATAAAATAAGTATTGTATCTTATTGAACCAGTGTTTTTGTAGTTGTCCATGACCATAAGCGTCTGTCAAATAAATGTAATGTAAAATGTAATGTAAAGATACTGGCATGGAGAAAACAAACCTAAAAAAACTCAACAATGAAGCAGGTACGAAAAAAGCAAGCAGTACAGATAGGAATGATGGAAAATACTACGAAAATAAGGGCCTGGTTGTTTTTTTTTTTTTTGTTTTTTTTTTGGGGGGGGGGGGGGGGTGCATTGGCATTGATTCTACAAGTCTCTGGAACTATACTGGAGGGATGTAACACCATTCTTCCAAAAGAAATTCCCTCATTTGGTGTTTTAAAGATTGTGGTGGAGAGGACTGTCTAACACGTCGGTCCAAAATCATTCATGAGATCTGGTGACTGCGAAGGCCAAAGCATATGATTCACATCATTTTCACACTCATCAAACCATTCAGTGACCCCTCATTCCCTGTGGATGGGGGCATTGTCATCTTGGAAGAAACCACTCCCACGAGGATATAAATGTTACATCATAGGATAAAGGTGATCACTTACAATAACTTTGTATTGATTTGCAGTGACCATTTCCTTTAAGGGGACAAGTGGACCCGAAGCATGCCAGGAAAATGCCCACACAGCATAACAGAGCCACCAGACTGTCACTGTTCCTATTGAAACACTAGCCAGTTGAGCAGTCTTTGTGATTGAAGCTCCTGCCATCCATGCCCCAATAACAAACCCTTTCTCAATGTCATGTAGATCTTTTCCTCTTGAATTCTTGATCCTAAGGTCAACTGGGCCAGCACAGCATTTTGATACATGCCACATAGCGCAATATGATTTTAATTGCTTAATTGTATCATGCAGTACATCTGTATGGAAGCATCTGCATGCATTATGTTTCTCCACTCATGTATTCAGGTTTTTCCTTAAATTTGTCACCCGTCTGTATGTTAAGTATGATTTCAGCCTGTCCCAGGAATACATTTCCAAAAAAGGATCACTGCGAAGGGAATGAATCTTTATAGTTCTGAACGGTATTTGCATTTACTGAGTGTTGGAAATGTAACTGACTTACATTTGTGTGGCTTTCCCAGAACACACATTAATGATAATATTCTCACTGACTTATCATCTTCCTCAAATATGATATTTGGTTAATACAATATCTGGCTTACCATCATGGTATAGCTCTAAAAATGTATGTTGCATTTCACTGGTCTCATCTGTATCTTGCAGTCGGACACTGCTTTCTTTTGAAAACATGCTAGAAGAAAAAAAAACTGCTGTGATCACCATGAAGTTCACACTTCATTCCACATTTGTCCTTTGATCTACAGTACAAAAACAGTTCGCCTTTGTGGCAGGTCAAAATGATGGTGTCCTGCTATGTAATGTCACCTGCTGCTTGTTGGTATTATTGGGGATCATTAACCATAACAGAGTCAGTGAATTTATTTTGCTGTTGATCTGTCACAAAGTTCAATCGTGATGTGCTTTGGATTTAGTCCAACTAATAGTTTATAAATATAAATATATATGTTTAAATCTGGATTAAAGGGTAGTTCACATTTTATAACCCAAGAGAGTGCGTCTCTGTGCGTGTTCTTTTACAGGAAGGCCTTTACTCTCTTTAGGCCTGTGCCCTCAGAGACAGTGCCTTGTACACGTCTCTCCTGTTGTGCAGCAAAGAAAGAGAAGCAAAGAGAAAGAGACAGAGATGGTAGGGCTCATTTTATAGGACAGGAAGTGACACATTGCACCCACCATGAGCAGTTTTTCACCATGAGCAGTTTTCCAGCCTTGATCATATGATCAATTTGACCTGCTGATCCAAAATGGTGCCCAGTCCTTAAATCTATAAGTAGGCAAAGACTCAAACAAGCTACATATTCTCAATTCTTATACTGTCTACCTGTTAAACATACAGCTACCCCATACATTTACCAGCAAAGTTAACCAATAAATCTATTATACAGAAATAAGCTTTAATTGAACAGGCAATCTACTACCGTGTGCAGTATTTACGATTACATTTTATTTCTCATCATTTGTACCACAGCACTGTATTATGTACCAATATTCATGTCCTAAGAAGGTAAAAAAATGAATTGCTGAAGTCCTTAAGTAACCATCAGAGTGATGCTGCCATCTCTTAGCAGAACCATTGGACACTAAAATCCATCAACAACTTGGTTTAAGGAGTAAAGGCTGGCAATATGACGAGGTGCAGTTGGTGGTGGGCTGCCTCATTTTCACATGGTGAGCATTACCAAATTCTCTGTGACAGAGAAATTTCGAAAGTCAATATTACAATAACTGCAACATAAACATTGAGCGTGTGGTGCCCAGGCTCTTTGCTTCATCTCCTTTCATATCCTGATTTCATTTGCCTTACAATCAATCTGCAAGTTTCTCGACCGCTTCTCAAGTGGTCACTTAGACATTCATTGATTCTCTCAGCCATGCATGACCTTTTGCGCCAATTAATGTGCTTTGAGAAGTCATATATCTCCAGTAAAGATTACCAGAGGATGTTTTGCACATTGAACTAAGGCGACATGGCCACAGATTGCCAATATCCCCCACTCTCCCCCGACACACACACACATACACACACACAGTATTTGTTGTGGTATTAGGATTGTATTTACCCATACTGCAATTTGTTCTGTTGCCTAAATCACTGCCTGCATCCTCTGTCTGTCTCAAGGGATCCTTTCCCTGAGTGAAAGGCTAATACAAAATCCACATAAAGTTACCACTCAAAGGACACCATTTTAATGAGAAGCTGCTGCATTAACTGGGCCTGCTGTTTCGTGTGTAATTGCAGTATATACAGTATATGCTTTTAAAAATAAGGGGAGGAAAAAAACATCTTAATTTTATTTCTGTTATGTTGACGTTAAGTCCTTGTAGGACTGCAAACATTTCTGCAAATAAAAGCTGTCTCATGCCCATTATTTACAGATTTTATATTTTACTGTATATTATACACATTGTCTCAGACAGAAATGACGGAATTTATCCAAAAGTTCCCCAGATTACAAAGAGAAAGGGGCTTGATGAACATTCAGTATGCATCGTATTCCCAGCACCTCTTTTGGTTACCAGTACAATCATTTTTATTATGTCAAGTACACTCAAATTTGCATGTAGATGATGCAGTATTTATTGAATTTGCTTATGCAGGTGTGAATAATAATACATCCACTCATTAGTTTTGAATTAAATTAATAAACTGGTAAACTCCTTTATTTCAAATATACATATTTCATATTTCAGTTTTAAAAAATGTAATGAGTATAATAATTAATTTTACTTATTAATTTAATTATTTGATGCAGAGTAACTAGGGGGTTCCTAATGAACACTTCCAGCTTGTTCAATGATTAATTCGTTTTCCTCTTACATGTAGCTTTCAATTATTTATTGTTGGTAAGACTGTGGAGTGCAGAATGAATGAGCCTGTAAAAGATCACAATTTTTGTATGGTTTCTTCCATATCTAGCTGGGTTCAGTTATTACCATGTGCATAAATAAACAGTATCTTGAAACGGGGACTGGCTTGATGAATGAATATATGGCGCAGCAAACTAAACATTTGTTTGGATTCATAAAAAAAAATCATATTGTACTTTATATACATCAGAACATACATGATAGGCCCTTTTTGGACAAATCCGTGAATGGTTCTTCTTAAGATACTATTAATTTACCAGTTGTTATAGGATAAGAATCCATGATTCTTTCAAGAATGTATTTTAAAAAAGTGTTGAAAAAATACACAAACCTAAATATAGTTTTGTGTATTTTTTAAAATGGAAAATAAAAGTGATTGAAAATACAGTACATGTATTTAAAAAATAGCCCTCACTCAATTTCAGTGTAACCCTTTATCAGGTACACATTTTCACAAATCTTCTCTGGTGTCTAACAATACAACTGCACTTTTTTTTCTGAAACACAAGTACAAGGACATTTTAGTTATGTATTCAGGGAAGATTTTGGAAAACAATTTTATTCAGAAACTGGATGAACATTCAGCAAACTGCTCTTCCCTTTGTTGGTTTTGATTTCTTTCATCTTTTAGCAAGAGTTCCCTGTGCCCATTGGAGTTCCGTGCTTATGTATCTCCAGCCCTCCCAATATAAAAGTGAAGAACATTTCTTTTATTTTTCTACCTTATGACTTAAAATGACATTAATTTAATTTTCTTGTTAGGCCGAAACATGTCTGTCTCTTTGTCCAAATAGTAATAAAAATGAAAATGATTTTGTTGCGTAGACATTCATAATCTATATCTATTCATTAAGAGTGCGGGCTCCTGTCTTTCCTTTCTATAATAATCTGTGAGAAGCCAACGCACCATTTATTTGTTATATAGCCTAGTTTGTTAAAAACTTCTTTGAGCGCATGGGCTGGTAATTCTTTTTTTGTTATTTTTGACCAACACTAAGTAACAAGGCAAAACTTTCCTCTGTGTGTGTCTGCATGCGCGCACGCATGTGTGTGGTAAACAAGTGTACTTTTCTGGGATTTATTTGCATCGTTTACTCTATATTTGCGAATTTTCTATTTTCTCCATTGTCTTTGCTAGGATTCTTGTTCTATGCGTGGCAAATTGTGGTCACTCACTCACTCACTAACTCACTCACGCACTCACTCTGTCACTCACTCAGGTGGTGCTTCATTTAGTAGGACACATGGCAGGTGGTACAGCACGACATTTTTAAGCACAGCTTTATCATCTAACGTTACTTTAGCTAACCCTAACATGTTCGCGTTTCGCTTCCTTTAGCTAACCTAGTTAGCGCGTACGGATCACCTACTTTAGTTAACCTAGTTAGCGTGTACGGATGCTATCCTGCACGCATGAGTAGGAGCTAAGGACACACAGCTACAACCACCGATACAGATGTATGGACACACGGAGGACAACAAATAACATTACAGAGGTGAGGACGTGCCATAGCTAGCTAGCTATAGATGCTTTCAACGGTAACAACATAAACAAACGTTACTGTGCATGTGCGTTGTTCTGGCCCTAACTTAACTTCCGGCAGACTTCCGCAAACAATCAATAACAACAGAGTCCCTTAGACTATTTCTGATAACAAGCAAAATAAATAACAAGTAAATTATGTTAGCTAGCTAGTTAAAACTATGTCAAGCCAGTATTATTTGGGGTTACCAGTCGAAGAAAAGAACCGTTACTCGGCCAAACTCAAATGCGATAACGTTACACTACCAGAAAAACAAGCGACAGAAACAGATAACTGTTGACAGTATTGCACCTTACGGAGCATCATACATTCCTTGCATAATCTATAACTATTCTGGTTACATGCACATTCTTGTGTAAAAAGTGCACTCTTTCTATTACATTGCTTAAAAATGATGATTACATAAGACACAAAATGGGGCTAGTGCTGGGCAGCATGTGTAGCCAATGCAATTACTATAGGTATTTATTTGTATAGCATGCATTGATGGAAAAACATCGTAGCTCTAATAGTTTGGGTCATCTTGCTAGGTTAATACCACAACAAAAAATGATCAGGCAATGTAACATTGTCAAGTCATTGGAAACAGGTATCATAACGTTCGTTCAAAACGTAGCTATAGCGTGTCAACATTGATCTAATGTTTCTGTGTATAAATTATACAATGTTAGCTACGTTTAGCTAGCTAGCTAGCTACAATCAATTTAGTTAGCTAATTGTTCATAACTATTGAAGGCTTGTTACTGGTCAGCTAGCTATTAGCTATCGCTTATCATGAGTTTGTTACCTGAAACAAAGTCAGTGCTAAAGTGAGAGCATCTATTCGACCACCTTCGTCCGACAGACAGGAAAACGTAAACTGATTTGCAACTATATATGAAATAGGTGAAGTATCGGTAACAACCTGCACCTAGTTAAGTAGGAAAAAATGTCCTTGTTATCCTCCTGTGGTTATTTTTTCAACACTTTCACAAATTTTTTTCTGTGCCGGCAAATAAGTCAGAGGTGGTCCAGCGCTAGCTTTTAGTTGCTAAGGGGACGTGTATCCACAACCCTATATAAATGAATGGAACTTAACATAAATTTGCTAGCGTACTGTACAAGTGTCCTGTCTTGCGTATTTGAGGTTAATATGAGAAAGGGTGCTCCCTATCAGCAAGTCTAGGAATCCGTACATATTCACTGTTGTAACTCAAGTCGCAGGACGCAAAATAGCCGTTGGGAAAGCAGTTTGAAAGTATGAAGCAACGTCTGCGCCATTGGCTTTAATGGGTCACGATGAGATAATTACGAGCGTGTTGCTTGTCTTAAAGTTGATATAGTAAATAAGGCTGTATTAGTATTACTAAATGTGTATGTATGAAGTTGGTTTATTTATTTATACAGTTTATTATGTGTAATTTTACAGGACTTACATTTTAATAGGTAACGATGTCCAGTTATTTCTCAAAAATACGAAGTAACAATGGGCAAGCACCAGCTATAATAATCGCAGGGATTCAAGCAGTTCATTTCACAATTCCCTTGGCGTGTGTCCGATGAAAGCGTCTATAGTACGGAGGGCAAAACGGAGCTTTAGAATGTCGCCAGTAGTGTATGCGTGTGAGCTTGACAACACATTTCTCATAGAAAAGGTAGTTTGTAGCCTTTTTTTAGGTCATTACAGTGGGGGTACAAGTGACAAAAAGTAAGTGCTGCTGTGCTGTTAGTCTTTATTGATCTCCATACAAGGTTCATGTAAAGTAGCTAGCACAATCTAAAAGCACTAACACATAAAAATGTATTGTGAATGGTACTTGCTCAATTGAACGGCAGATGTGAAAAAACATTCGCTTACAGTCAGCGGCACCAAAATTTTCTGTCACACCCTCAATAAATGGCAAAACTCCCAGTAGAATATTGAATTAAATCTTTTAACGTTATATATTTTCTGAAATGTTATCAAATCCGCTTGGCCACAGTGTGTGAAACTAGGCGATCTGAGCCTATAGTTTCTATGTAAATTACGTCAAAAGGATTCAGCCTTGTTTGCTACCTAAACTTCACAGCACAGTCATTGCCGTTATCATGATTGTAGCATGAAGTGTCTATTTTCAACCAACTGCCATATATGAGTGTGTAAAATCAACCAAAAAATATAGTTGGACAAGTTGCGCCGTGGGTCTGGACGGTTTCGTACTTGTTTATTCTTCTATTATTATGGCCATCCCATCCATGTGTATGCACCAAATTTCTTCTAAATGTCTACCTCCTCATTTGTAACAAAAGTTTTAACAAATTTCATAAATAAGAAGTAAAATAAAACATTGCCTGTAGAATGGTTGCCTGAATCAGAAATATTAATTCCTGGACAATATCATGATTCATTGAAACAGTACTGTATGTTTTTTTTTTCCATATTCTGTGAGTATAGCAGACCCATAGTTGGAGAACTGGGAAAAACTCAATAAAAAGCCAGCTGCATACACATTTTGCTGGTCCACATTTCATGCACAGCTGGTGCAGAAATCACCAAGGGGAGTCTCTGTTGTAGAAAAATAAAAAAAACCCTGGAGACTGAAATATTCTTCCAAACCCACTCCCTGGCAATGCTATAGCCAAGGCAATTGGGTGTAAATCTGTTGTGGACGTGCAAATTTGATTAAAACATTTTTGCATCAATGATTGTCAAAGAAATACATCATCTCTCATTTTTCCAAATTTTCAAATCACAATGTCCATTGAAGCTAAATTGTGTTTAGTATACATCTGGTTTGAATCCACTTATGTATTTTTGTTGTGAATATCTTTGGTGTATTATTAGTGAATCAGATCAGCTTCTACAAAAGCTGGTCACATTTAATTGCATTTTTACATATAAATTCATTCAAGGTGTCCTTTCTTGATTGTAATTTACAATTCCAATTTTATAATTTGGCAGGCACTTTTAGTCAAATCATGGTAACATGTAAACCAACACCAATAGAGCTAGGGAGAGGCAATGCTACAGGCAAGTTGGAGGTGTATGCCTGAAGACTTGCAAAATAAGAGGGAAGGTTTAGTTTTTAATGTAAATAAAAACATTGAAATGTAGTCAGAAAGGTGAGTTTCAGACATTTGCAGAAAGCAGCCAGTGATTCTGCCTTCCTGTCTGATTGGGGAAGGTTGTTCCACCATCAGGGGATGAGAGCAGAGAACTAGGGCTGGGTGCCAGAAGATATGGGAGAGCCAGCTGGCAACTTGATGCTCAACAGAGGGCTCTGGCTGGAGGGTATGGTGTAATCATTGTTTAAAATAAAACAATGAAAATAGGAAGGGACAGTACCAAGAAAGAAGAATGCCAGTGTTTTGAATTGAATGTGGGCTCAATATGATCAGTCTTTAAGTGTGATATTGTTTGCCGGTAAATCACATTATTGAAAAAAAAACAAAGGTCTAAGGCCCATCTCTTGTACTTATTCTCAGTTTTCAGTTAGATTTAGCCATAATCCAAACCATCCATCTCCACAAATAGAATGTGCCTGTAATTTTACTGCACACATATATCTAAAATTACAATTTAATTCAATTATGGTTGTACATGTGTGTCCTTAAACCACAGTCACATTTTATTTCATGGATTAAGTGTGTATCTCTCAGCAGTAACCAGCTAGGATGCAGATGGACTACATCATTGCCAAGAATAAAAAAGTTCTTTAACCAGTTGTTAGCAGGATGAAACAATCTCTTCAGCTGGACTTTTTATAGTGTGCATTCATCTATGAAGAAGTTTCCTATCTTTCTGTTTCATTATTATTTCATGCATGCACTTCTTGGTACTTCACCCTGCGTGCCTATATCTTAAGCTTTTTGCTTCCATAAAGGCCCTGAAGCAAGATAATTAGGTTATAAAAACGAAACTGCAGTTTCTATGTAACTATAATGCTATTTCAATTTGTCTACATGGTCTATAAAAACTATTAGATCAACATGAAATGTTGCACAAAAGTAGTTTGCATATGGTAGCAATTGCATGTGCATTAATGTTGCCAAATATATTTTAGCTTGGTTATCAATTTAATGGATTTATTCCTTTTTAGAGCAATGATCAAAGCCATTTAACCTGGATTCTGGTAATACAACTGACATACATTTTCACTCTATATTAATTTACACAAACAAATTAGCTTATGATGATCTTGAAAGGAAAATGGGCAGGCAAATTGAAGTCTAAATGTTATTTGTAAATATTTTAATAATAATTTTGTATTTCTATGTATCTTTGTGCACAGTGTTTTTTTTTTCCCACAATTGTTCAAAGTACTTCATACAAATGAGTTGCAATAGCAAGATGAAAAAATACTGGGTAAAAAAAAGTCAAATCAAAGGAAAAATGCAGGATAAAAGAAATGCAAAGATAAGACCAGCAAAACAACATCAATAAAATAAACAAAAATATATCAACTAAAACAAGCTAATAAAAATGGGGTTTTTAAAAGAAACTGGCCTCAGATCTTTGGACAGACCGCCTCAGAGACAAGAGATGCACCCAGAAAAGTTCCTCTCGCCTTTTGTTTTTAAATTAAACTCTGGCATAGAAGAGTCTAGCCTGAGGACGTAAGGCTGCATTTGGGTGAATAGTTGGTTCAAAGTTTAGCTATATGGGGCAAGTCAATTTATTGAAATGAAAGTGATCAATAAAATCTTTAAATAATTTCTAAAGTGACTGGTAGCCATTACAGGAAAGCTAAAACACGTAATACAACTCTTTTTCAGTCGTGGCTGGAGTATTCTACACTAGCTTTAGGCACAGCATACACTTTTGGCTAATGCATTGCAGTAGTCCAGTTTTGAAAATACAAAAGTATTAATATTTTTAATGGCATAATGTTTAGGGAACTGTGCTTTTAACTGTGAGGTTATAGGTTTGATTCCCAAGTGGAACACTGCTGATTTACCCTTCAGCAAAGTATGAATAAGAGCATCTACAAAATAAATAAATGTGTGCATAATGTTGTTCAAAATTAAGGTCAGAATGTAAAATAGCCCCCAGATTTCTGGTATCTGGTTTAATAGTATTGATCATCCTCCGAGGTCATTCAAAATCTGCTTAGTGGTGGGTCAAAACGTACAGAGATTTATTATCATTCAATTTCAGAAGGTTAAGAGACATCCAGCATTTGATATTGGTAAGCCAGTTATGTGAGGTAGCTGGGTTGCTTGGTCACTGGAACATGCGCCTATGTATTATCAGCATAGAATTAAAAATGTACGCAGAGGCTGTGGATAATGTGTCCAAGGGGTAACATACAAATTTGGAACATGAGACCCAGGCCTGAGCCCTTAGGGACCCTACTGAACCATTAGGGACTTGGTGAAGATGCTGGAATCACCAATGGAGACAAAATGTCTACCGGATGTATAAGACTGAAACCTATTAAAGGAGTAACATGGTGGTTGAATGTAACAGTTGTCTTTAGGCAAATAATTTTTAAATTATTCAGTAATTTAAATGTATTTTAAAACATATTTTTCAAAGCCTAAATTTCCCACTATAAAAGTTCACCCGAACTGTCTGGGCGTGGTAATGAGAACAGTCAGTTAGCTATGATTGACAGACCGTGCCCTGTTACCATAGCTACCTCCATGATACGCGCTCATCTTGGGAGACTGAATTTTCACAAGCTAGCTAACTTAGTATATCAAGTATGGATAGCTAAGGACGTTGACTTATATCCAATAATAATTTTTGCTAGCTAGCTAGCCAAGTTAAGATAAAACCACAACTATAACGACCTTATGAACGCAAACTAGCCAGCTAACGCTATCGATAACATTACATTATGAAAGCAAACTACATAGAAAGCTAACGTTAGCTAGCTAGCTGTAAATTAATATAACCAACCAGAGATAGTCTAAAAGTCTTTAAAAGGCACTCTAATAAGTGAACCTAACGTTAGTCAAATATTTGCATTTGCAATATCTTGCCTGTAAGCCAGCAGCACAAACTATTTATCCATGGGTCCCCAAATATGATTTAGAATGAGCTATCACAGCAATCTGACTGACAGTAGGGAGGGCAAAATAGAGCTTTAGAATGTCGCCAGCAGTGTATGCGTGTGAGCTCGACAATACATTTATCACAGAAAAGGTCGTTTGTCGCCTTTTTTAGTTCATTATAGTGGTAATAGAAGTGACAATAATTAAATGGTGCTGTGCTGTTAGCCTTCACTGATTGCCACACAAGGTTAATGTGAAGTAGCTAGCACAATCGGACAGCACTAACCCATATAAATGTACTTTGAATGATACTTGCTAAATCAAACGGTAAATCTGAAAAACATTTGATTACAGTCGAAATTTCCTTTCACACCTTCAATAAACGGAAAAAGTCCCAGTAGAATATTGAATTAAACCTTTTAAAGTTATCGATTCTGCTTGGCCACAGTGAGTGAAACTAGGCGATCTGAGCGTATAGTTTCTATGTAAATTACGTCAGAAGGATTCAGCCTTGTTGTTTGCTACCTAAACTTCACAGCACACTCTTGGTAGGATGGTGTGTCCGGTCAGATTTCTTTACGGGGCATGGAAAGGGGAGTGGTTATCCTCGTGTGACGCACTATGAGGGAACATTCTCAACCGGCTGAAAATCGGACGATAAATTCAAAACACATATTTCTCCGATAATAATGAACGGACATATTTAATGCTTTACTCATCGTGTTTTTCAATGCCTCTTGTGCAAATAGCACATAAAACCGAGAAAGTGTGAAAACCACCATGTTAAGAGCAGTGCCCGAGACCTCAACCCAGTTATCAAAGTGGTCAGTTAGGATTGCGGATTAAGCATTAAGTTTGAGAAGCACTAATATACAGCACTCCCCAGTTTCAGCATTCATCAGGAGATCATTAGTCACTTTGGGGAGAGCAGTATCAGTACTGTTGTAAGATCAAGAAGATGACTGAAAGCATTACTAAAGTCACAAATGCTATTAGCTGTGTAAAAACTACTTTCTTTAACGTGAGATGGAACCGGATATTTCCAAATTGATCTTTAGTTTTATCCTATAATTTGCATTCTGTAACATGATGTGAAGATATGGAAAGCTACATTGTGGGACACACTGTAGAGAAAGTCTTGGGATTACTTCCGAATTAATTATTCAAA
This sequence comes from Anguilla anguilla, assembly GCF_013347855.1. NCBI lineage: Eukaryota > Metazoa > Chordata > Actinopteri > Anguilliformes > Anguillidae > Anguilla > Anguilla anguilla. The sequence goes on from NC_049202.1 coordinate 44,736,965, forward strand.
TAATTTCCATCCTTTTAATCAAGAAATCTCATGTTATATATTTTTTTCTTTCTTCACATTACAAAAACAAATTATAAAACAGAATTAAAATTAAATTTTAAATTTAATTAAATAAATTGAATCATTACAAAGAATAAACATTTAACCTAAACCTCTCTTTCTGAAATTCATGGAAGCTTTGAATGTAATAAAGTCTAGCAAATTCTAACAAACAAGAAGATACTGCCCATTACAAGATTATTTAGTATTGGTCATTTGGATACCATTTTTATTGCATAAGTAATCAGCATTTAACATTTTAACATTTCCATTTTAAAAAGTCAGCCATGTGACAATTTCAGTGTTTAATATTACAGTAGTGATACTATTTGTATCTATGATTCCATCTTAACAACCTCTGTTCACAGACAACTTAATTAAAATTAACAGAGGCTGAAACAATAATTTCGTTAAAATCAGATGGCTAACTAGCCAGTATCAAAATCATGTGCCCATTCACAATCACACTATCAATGACAACTGTCTATGGAACCCTTCACATTATGTAATGTGGCACGTGAATAGTACTGAAAGGACACATTTAAAATTACCCATTATGTTAACTTCAACAATGTGTAACAACTTACAATCGAATCCTGGCAAATCCTCTTTGAAGGCACAATAAATTCAAGATTCAAGATTTAGCACAATTTAATTATCTCCTGTATTAAAATTTGAAGTGCACAAAAATGATATGCCTATTTACTTAAGCAACGGTACGGTTGCCTTTGGTGTTTCCCTCTGAGTTATATAAAGGTGACTTGAACTGATATTAAAAGCACAATTCAGAGTACTGATTAGTAAATGCTGGAGGATCATCACTGTAACCTCCTACTGTGCCAACAAGAAATTCACCAAACCTATTTTAATGATTATAACATTGCACTGCAAAGTTGAGAACCATATAAAGAAACCTGGAATAAAAGACAAGAGAAAACACAGAGAGAGTTTTTAAATTACATATGTAACTGGGCCTTACACAGCCCTTATTTTTATGCATTCATATTGAGTACTAAGCTGCCTTGCCTCTCTTTCCATCTGGTGACATAAATGCATCTTGACAATTTAAATAAACATGCTACTATCCACTCTAGCCTGTACTAAACCTATTACATTTGGCAGTAAGTAACACTACAGTGCTCAGCCCTCCTATCAGTTTCAATTGGGTAAATGGCACTTTCAGTATTTATTTTAGATTGCACTAGTATGGAATAGAACTGACTGCGTGTAACAGAATGTGACAAGCTCTCTCCTTTTTTAGCTTTTTCCATGTGCTGCATCCTACCTGGTTGACTATAGTTCTATAGAAAACAACAACGAAGAAAATGTCATTGGTCTTTGCCTCTGCTCCCTGTACCGTACTTAGTTAATGTCTCTGGAATACAAAGCTGTGAACAGTGTTTCTAAGAGCTTTTTGCACCAACAAAAGTGAAGCTTCATATTTCTTGAAGGCAATGCTATATACAGTATTTGAATTTCACTTTTGCCTCAAAACTGTACACGTGAAAATGTTTTTCATTAGTCTTCTGGAATGCAACACTAGATATCATGTCAAGAGAGGAGAAGATGCAGAATGAATCTCTCTGACTACCCAATGTGATGCAGAGCTGGCCAACCACTTTGAATGGGGGGTGGATTTCCTACTCATCCTGAGCCAATCAGCAATGAATAATCACATGGATCACAAGGGTCCTAGCACAGAGAAAAATTATTTTCTCTGAAACAAAATTCAGTGGGCATTTTACTTCATCTAGATTTTATAGTGGATTTTTTCACAGTTTATAGAAGTCTTTAGACTTCTTCAGTGTGCAGGCATTCTGTATTTCATTACATACTTCCATTTTCATCAAGCGGATGGTTGTGACATTGTGATCCTCTCTTGCTTGGTGCACCAGGAATGCAATGTTTCTCACCATTCACAAGTATCTTCAAACAAAGGAGAATACAGGCTTCATTGATACAGTTTTTGTTGTAGATATCATCTTCAGATTTTTGTTTTTACTATTAAATTGGTTCCTCACAAGTATTAGATTACATTTCTGCATGGATGTTGGCCTAAACCATTTAAAAACATCACACCGACTTCCCCGTGTCTGCAAAAATTATTTCTCATTTTTGATTTACTCAAGATAAATTGCCTGTAGTATGTGTATGTCTCTCTTGTCATCATCCAGTTTCTTGTTTATCGAATAGGGTAAATAAACAATTATTGAAATTATTGAAATAAAAAGCATTTAAAAATATTTTGATGTGTAGAAAATAGTTTCTTTTTTTTGAGGCATCTTTGAGAGACCAAAACATATCTGTGCAGGTATGAGACACCAGCAACAACCAAACGAGGAGAAAGTGAAAGCTGAAACCACAATATTTTTAATTAAAAAATTGTTGTTAGATTTTGTATTCAATGGCTTTTCAACCATGTCTTCACATGTGCAATAATTTTAACATGGTAATAAATCACTTAATGTGTCTTTTTGTTCACTTTAAGGTAAACTGACCACCCACCTACGGGTACAAGCGACCCCGAGAAAAGGAGCTGTTCATTTGAACCTATTCTGTTTATATATATATATATATATATATATATATATATATTAAGAAAAAAAGATTAATTGAAGATGAAAGATAAAGTGCTGAATATCATAGCTGCAAATTTACAGCTTGTTTGATTTTTAAGAATTTGAATTTAATAGGAGAGAAGCTTAAATTACACTCCAGCATTTAAGTTTTAACACCTGGCACAGAATGAAATCCAATAATGTTAATATGGTTTAATGATTAGAAAACTAATGATGATATCTTAACATAATTTGTAGGGAAGACATGTTGCCCTGGAAGTGCTTTATGCAAATGTATTCCACCATTTGAGCTGCTGATGGAATTCTACTGTGAGTAAACAGGCTGGAAGCTTGCAGTGGACAGCTGTACAAGGTTATTTTAGGTATGGGCCTTGCCAGACTAACACAGGCCTTCAGTCATTTGGTTTGCATCACTACAAAACACTTATCCACCACCAATGCGAGACCAAAACATAACTAAACGGGCTATTCTTGAAGGGCACATTTGGCTATTTAACGCACATTCTTGAAATGCATAGACACATTACATTAACAAACTGTCTTCTAAGTTTAAAGCTTAGGGCTTAAACTGTAGGTAGTAAAACATAATGACCAAAACAATCAGGAACTAAAATTGAGGGTTTTTTAGATAAACATTTTGGTCACTGTGTTATCGAGGCTATCGTGACCAAAGTTTACTGAACGTCATTCATTATTGTATCGCATTTGTTTGGGCAAATCTTCTGTTCATAGAGCTACAAGTGATAATTTTTGGAAATTTAATTTTGATGATTTTCCTATCCTGTCTAACCAAAAAAAAAAAAAAATCATTCACACAATGGCAATGAAAAGGGCACAAGAAAAAATGAAACTTTAGAAGTCCAGAGATAAAGGTGCTCCTATCGGAGATCTCAAAGCGTAAACATGTAATTTTCCGAAGTGTTAGCAGTGGAATTAAAGGACCAGTCAAATCAAAAGAATAACAAAAATAACTCATGCAGTAGTCAATGTGTCACCAGAAGGGCACAGCGTGAATGAAATAAAAATTGAACAACAAAAAAATGAAACACCAAAGCCCTAATATCCATGACTGCTATGGGAGAGGGGTAAGGTGAAGACGCCCCAATCACTGAGAATGACAAAGATAATTTGAGCCATAATAGGCAAGGTGGCACTGTCGGGCATTGATGCAGAAAATGTTCCTTTGAACAGCAATTTACCTGTAGCTGAAATGTACCTGAAGCTGCTGCAGCACATGCGTGTGATGGCATATCATATTATAAAATCCAAAGACTATTTTGTTTTATTTTGGTCCTATTTACCCTCTACGGTCTCATCCTATCAATAAACTTACTTGTGGCCTACTCTCACTGGAACAAAATCTGGTGACAAACATTTTTCACATAGCCATGGTCTAATGTGCACATGCTTTGCTCACGTTTTACATTACATTACATTACATTACAGGCATTTGGCAGACGCTCTTATCCAGAGCGACGTACAACAAAGTGTATAACCATAACCAGGAACAAGTATGACGAAACCCCTAGAGAAGTACCGGTCCAAGTACAGGGAACAACCGCATAGTTCAACTTGGACCCTGATGGTTAAACTGATTAACACTAACAACGAGAACGGCAACAACGCAATCTATGGAAAAATAAAAATAAATAAAAATACTAGTCGTTAAGACAGTTGATGCGCCTAAGTCACCTATGAAACAGCTGCCTAGTTACAACCCTAAATTTAGTCATTTACAGGGGGGAAGGGAGGGATGGGGAGAGGTGCAGCCTGAAGAGGTGGGTCTTCAGTCGTCGTTTGAAATGGGTCACAGTCTCAGCTGTTCTGACCTCCACAGGGAGGTCATTCCACCATCGTGGGGCCAGAACAGACAGGAGACGTGTTCTGGAAGTGCAGGTGCGAAGAGGGGGAGGTGCTAGGCGTCCTGAGGTAGCAGAACGGAGGGATCTGGCTGGCATGTAGGGTTTGAATATCTTGTGGAGGTATGCTGGGGCTGATCCCTTGACTGCCTGGTATGCTAGGACCAATGTTTTAAATTTGATGCGAGCTATAACAGGCAGCCAGTGGAGGGTAGGGAGTTTTATTTTACTTAATTTCCCCAATGGTCTTGACCCAATGGAATTTGAAATGAACTTTTAAACAGTTTGTTTCAATACATAAATACTTTTTATTTTAAGAACAAGAGGTCCAAGACAACACATTCCCACTGCCAGAGCCACCTGACATTATTCACTGTCATCCAAGTAGTGTCTGATGCAGTCTTAAAAAAAATCTAGAAGACATTTTAAAATGTATATGAAACTATATGCTCCACATTGAGGAACATTGCTGAGTATGAAAAGCATAAACAAAGTCTGAAAACATCACATAATAAAATATCATATAAAGCCAATAGCAGTCTCCAGTTTGCCAACTGCCAACATCAGTTTTCAAACATTTTCAACATGTTAAAGGTGTGTAGTCTGGTCATAACTGTGTTTTGATGGGCGGGCCCTTGTGGAGGATCATCTGCCATGTCCCCTGCAGGGGCTGGATTATTTGGGAATGGTACTCCCTCTATAGCTATGTTGTGCAACACAACATGCAGTAATGATATAGCAAGCCTTCTCTGGAGCGTAGAGCAGCTTGCCACCAGCTGTGTCATCGCATAGCCATCTGCCTTTCAGCAGCCTGTGTGCCCCACCACAGTATTGGTGCATGTATGATGGTGGTTGCATGATTTCTCCTGTCTGGTTTGTGGGTTCACCACGGGTGTCAAGAGCCATGGAGCATAACCCTGATCTGGAGAAAATAGCTTTAGTCACGTTGCAAGCAAAAAGTGTAGAGGTAGCCTATTTAGTAGTTTGAACACTGTGCATGAAAAGCTAAATAAAGTATTATTATTATTATTATTATTATTATTATTATTATATAGCTCATAAGTCACTTACCAATGAGCCATCTGTCTCCATGAGCACCATGCTCAGGATGCATTCCCGCTGCATTTCTTTGCAGCACAAAGGAGTCATGCAGTCCCCCCAGCCAGTAAGCGAGGATGTTTGAAAGGTTGTATTTTGCATCTGATATTACTTGGATGTTGATGAAGTGGTACTGCTTTTGGTTGAAGAATGGAAACGGATCTGGCAAGGTGGAATATATTGCTCCAATGATGTTGGGGTGACCAGCAATAGCATGAAAGTCCCTCTTAATGGCCCTCATTTACAAAACGAACGTACGACAGAAAACTGGGTGTACGGTCATTTCCACGCAAAGCTCGGCATTTATCAATTTGGAAGTGAGCGGAGGCTACGATCAAATCTCACGTCAAGTCTCAACTCGTGTACGCAAGTTTTCATGTCAGCGTGGACTTGCGGTGCAGCATAGTAAATCTGGCTGAGTCGGAGAATTATTAGACCATATTCTGACTGGCATCTAAGCGTATGCAACCATATTCATCACTTAAACATATGTAGTCTATGGCAAAATATTCTATTTTGTAAAGGCCTACATCGACTGTGTCATATCCCTAACATAAATAGTTATTTTCAAATTGTTTGCAATTAACGGGGTTAACAGTTTTTTGGTGTAGGCTATGAGATTAATTTCTCTTTCACGCTACTGGTGACATAATTACAAGCAATTAGGTTAGATGCTTATTCAGTCATCTATTTAAACAAGAGCTTGTTCGTTCCGAAAACGGAACGAACGAAACGAAAGCATGTTTATTACATCATTAAAACATCATTAAAATGAAGAAATAAATGAACCCTGCAACCGTGCAATTATTTAAATACTAGTAGCCTAGGCTATTAAATTTTTACCATTGTCCGGCTCCTCCGCCACCTGTTATGCCCGAAATGGAAGCAGATCCGATAAGCGCGGACACTCGCTCCTCAGTCTGCGTCAATGCAAGGCTGGAATCTAGCTGGCCTCCTCTAGTCAGCTGGGTGCTGCGCCTACAGGCTGCAACACACTTTTTGGTGGCGAGTTTGAGGTCTGACTATTTTTTCTTCACCTAAATGTAAAGAATTATGATGTAAGCTAATTACTATATTATATATATTATATATATAGGCTATACATATCATAGATGTATAAATTAAATATTCCAACCTCAGCTGAGTTTGATTGTCCAAAGCAACGCTATTGAACGCAGCAGTGATTTCCTTCCACACTGCATTTTTCTGACTTCCTTCTATGCCACTTTTCAGGCTGCCAAATAGAACTAATTGGTTCAGATTCTAATTCTAGGTCGGAGAAATTTCTCTTCTTGGCCGTATTACACTTCTCCATGTCGTAAACTCTAGGGGCGAGGCCTCTAAACCGAGAATATATAGGGGCATGATATTTAAATGACGATTGTTTTAAGCCGCCACATTTATCAATGCCCGATTATTCTTACGCTGTGATTGGCGAGATACGAACGTTTCATGAATCACACGTGAACCCTGTCGTAAGATGATTTCTGCGCTCGGATCTACGCTGGTTTCTACGTTAGATTGATAAATGAGGGCCAATGTGTGTTGTTGCTCCTATGTGTATGGAAATAGTGTACTGGTGTGTTAATTTGATGAGATTTAATTTGACCTTTCAGCACCGGGTGCAATGCACGACTCACAGAGGACAGAGAAACACTCGATCGGACCCACGTCTCTCTCTCAAAATGTGTCTGTGGCTAGAATGCCAGTAGTGGTGAGCACCTGGAGACAACACAGGTTTGGATTGCAATTTTCTCTTCTTAGCTGAGGTTCCAACATAACAGGTCAAGCATACTTTGTGGCATTATAAACCTGGACAATAGCTATTCGTCCATCTCGATAAACAGACCAGCTCTGTCTCTAAACATGCACTCTCTTCCTAGAACCTGGACAGCCAAGGCATCCAAAAGGAGAAGTTAAGCCATGGTTGGTGTTGTGCCTGGACGTACAAGCCATTGCCATAATATACTGTGATGAAGTGAACTTCAGTAAAGTCATTTTGCTTGGTTAGGAATTATATTGTATACCATAGGCTTAAATAATTAAATCATGCAATTTTAGTATTAAAATCACAATAATAAAGGACAAATTAAATATGTTGAGATTATATGGTGTATAATTTGTGAATTCAAAATTATATTTTTGTTGTATCAATATTAGAACAAGTAAGTATAATTTAGCTAAAGCAAATAGCAAGCCATTAATACGGCAGATCGCTACCACTATTAAATTTCCTTAGCTATGAGTAAATCCAAAATAAAATTGTTGAATGGCACATACAAACATAAACAGTGCTTATCTGTGCATGCAAGGCCCTGTTTCTTGCATGAGGCCCAATATCTTAACACAAAGTTAAATGCTGCCATCTCAAGGTGTGTTTCTTCCTTTGTGTCATCCACACCAAGGTATAACATCAATTTTGTAGTTGGGCTTTACATTCTAGTGGGAAACATATGCATTCAGCCTTGCAAAGGTATATGTACGACAGCTGCCAACTTAATATATGATTTTCACAAATGTGAACACATAATATTAGAGGGGAAATTCAGGCTGGGGACAGACCATCATCATCTGTCACTCCTCACATGGCAGAGTTTTTTTCCCAGGCAATTAGTTGCTACTGTACCTTCCCTGCCTACCCCCTAATCTTGCAAAACGGTGAGTCTCCACAGTATGTTTCTATAATTAGTTTGTCAGATAAGATATCCATCCTTGGCTCTTTTAAGAAAATATCTATATTTTTTTATTCCATGGTTCTTTGAATAGCAATACACATCAGTTAAATTATCTTTGTATTTTATTGAGACCATTCAACATGACACGAATGCTTTGCATAACAAATAAGCATTTCTGTTTCAATGATACTTTAAAATAACTCCAATAAAAAAAGCTTTTTGCTGAAGAATGATTCACCTCTAATGGCATGACACTACTGTAGTTCTAAAAAACACAGCCTCACTAAATTTTCCACTAGGTGAGAGTTTCTGTGTTGTAAAAAGTTAACTTGTCAAGGATGATATGATAACACCATCTGTGTTAAATAGCTAGTTAATGTTAAAATGAACAACCAACTACAGCTAGCAGATGTATCATATCAGCTGTTTGCATTGTACATCATTTTATAGCTGCATTAGAAACTGAAAAATGGAAATCCAAAGCTAACTCACAGGGGATACAGTTTAAAGTATAAAGTATAACTAAACTTTATTTAGATTTAACTCAGAATTGAGTAGAAATAGTTTAAAAATAATGAAGCATCTCTGGCTTGCCATTTATTCTTATCGTGATAAAAAAAGTGCTGCGATGCAACCCTCACCCTGATACATTATTGTACGTCATCAGTGTTTCTCAGTGTCTCGGTTTAATGCACAAAAAAAAAAAAAATTCTCTTTTAATACCATTGTGTTCCAAGCCTTTTTGTGGTTGCTCGAAAATAGAATCCCTTATTTTTATTATCGCCATTAGCCCCTCACCCGACCTGCAATTAAAGGCTACATTGTGTCAGCATGGTTCAACTTCTACTTTTTAATTTGAAAACATTGACAAACATGTAGCACTCAATTGAATTCACTTTTTTTTCTAACTCTGCTGCATAGAAAACCTGTTTCACTAACTATAGAGGCCACAACTGAGGATGTTACCACTAATAATGCAGGTAAATTGAAAACACTGAAATTATAAATATTACTGTGGAGTGTTTTGTGTACATGGAATGCTGTTACAAGAAAACAGTCTGATTCAGCTGCTTTCATGACATCTTTGTCTGTATTTCTGTTGCTTATGGAATTAGATATTTTTGCACATTAAAATACATACTTTTTCTAAATAATTAGTGAGGTAAAAGTCAAATGAAGAAAACATTTAATTACTATTATATGTGCACTAATTTGAAAAACTTAGGGGTCTTTGAAATGTGATCTCTGTTGTGTATAGTCGTTTGATATGGTGAGGATGGGGGAAATAAAACATATTTAAAACATATTTATTCAATACACCCAATTGCTTAAGTTATGTATTGTTTTCATCAGAAGGTACAGCACTGTGGATTGTGGAAGCTCATGTTGTGGAAGCTCATGTTACCTTCACAGCTAATGTTAGCTAGGAAGAAGCATTGCACATGACTAAACAAATATAACAAGCTTACTGTGTATGAAGTGGATACACAAATTCAAACTTTTTATAGGATACAGCAAGGTGTCTGGTTCAGACAGGAGGTGCCATATCATAAATGCTACCACTGTAGGTCTCAGGTGAGGCTCAGTTATCCGAGACTGGGTATGATTTCCCCTCAGGGTGTGTTGGGTCCATAACCATCTTGCTACAGGCATCCAGTTTATTTAAGCAAGTGGGTGATGTTAATGTGTGCAACATGCCAATCTCTGTGGTCAGTGTTATGGAATTCTGACATTCTCTTGTCGGCTGTCACACCACATATGGCAGGCATTAGGCGGTCCATGATCCATGTAAGAATTACAGCTTTTTTATACTTAGTCCCCCCATTGACATCACCAAGTGGTTGGTATCTCCTTTGGAAATGCCTTTCCAACCCTTCACTGCAGCCACTTTCAATTGATCTTTGTTTTATAGGGTTTCTGTCTTCGGTCTTCTCTGCTGCAAGAGAAATGCATAATTGGATAATCAGGTCAGACATGGCGAGTATAAAACTTTCCACTTGGTATGCTTCTGAATATGGGCTGTTCCTTCCTTTCTCCACGTGTGACTTTCCATCACTTTGGTAAAGGTTTATTTTGGTCTTGTGTACATAGAACTGTTTTGGCTCATCAGTGTATGAGATATTTTCACCCCTGCCCACTGGAGACTGCTTGTAATGTCACTGACCATTGTTTTTGGGTTTTTCTTCACAGCTCATAGGATTTGTCTGTCATCGACTGTAGTTGTCTTCCTTAGCCGACCTGTACAGTGTTTCTCCACCAGTGTTTTTTTTTTTTTGTTTGTTTTGTTTGTTTTAGTTTTTCAAGATCTTCCAAACTGCTGTACATGATATACCCAGTTTCTGTGCCCTTCGTCTAAATGGTGAATAGTTTTTTCAGACATAGTTTTTGGTCTTCATGAAGGTATATGCCAGGGGTACCTACACTTTTTTGGCTTGTAATATACTTTTCCAAGGGGTGGGGGTGGGGATCTGGCTAGGACAAACTGATTAAGTTGAAGACATCACATTAATTGCATGCAACCTGTACATAATTTTGTTAAGCAAATCCAACAATTTAATTTATTTAGTAAATCCAACAATTAATTTTTTGAGTGTTTTATTATTTTTGTCAGTGTAATAGTAGAGTTCAATATCTAGTGTTGGAGACAGCTACTAGCTTAACTAGTCTACGTTTTCCAGTAACGTGTGTAGTTTAACTGTTTACAAATTCATGTACAATTACCTAACTGCATTAAGTGAAATCATTAGACCAGCATAGACCAGTTTAGATTTAAAACACCATTATCTATCAGATATTGAAAGTGAAACTTAAAATGGACCAGATCGCATCACCACCACAATTGCCCAGGGCCATTTGCATTGGCAAAGTTAGTTACTATCCCCCAAAACAAGCAGGAGTTGAAGATGGCTGCAGTGCAGGCCTGGCAGGGAATCACCACCCCTGAATATAGCCTGAAATTTATGCAAACATAGATAGAATGACCCTTAGTATTTATCACACAGAGAAAAATATTTTTCATAATTAACATCTCTGTGATCAAAAATAAATCACAATTAACCAAGTAGCTAGAAAGATGATAAACTATGCACTGCATGTTTCTTTATTGCTTATGAAACAAAACGAACTGATCTGATACATCAGTGTATTTAATGCGCATGTGATATTAATTTGAAAGTGGTCAGTTATCTCATTTCAGGCAATATCTTACCAAGTGTATGTTTTATCGATGTTCCTGCTTAAGAGTACTTTTACAGATCATTCACAGTGTCATACGTAATACAGATATGGATTTCTACACCACTAAATCAAACTTTTCTCACAACTGCTGACTTAAAAAGTGCTCCTACATTTTACATTGCATTTACTGAAATACTGGACAATATTAGATCAATATGATCTCAGTACTGAAGGTATACAAAACTGAATGTGTATTCCATGGTCATATGGCTATACTAAAGACCACTTGGCAGTCTCCTAGTCCTGTATTTTACAGATATTTCATGAAAACATGAAAAGTGTCAAATTAACAGAAATAAATAGACTTAAGTCAATACAATTGTATCTCTGATGGGAAAGGCTGTTGGCACAGGAAAGCTGCACTGCTTTGAAAGAGGAAGCTATTTTGAAGTCCACATTTCACATCAGGACTTTAGGAGGAAGTCATTGAAGCTGTTCTCACTAGAAGAACCAGGAAAAATAAGTTACTTATTGTGCCACTACCCAGGATGTTCCCTTGTCATGTGCATTAGTGATGGATTCAGTGCAATCATGGATATTGCAATTAAAACAGAGAAGAAAACAGGGATGAGAGCAGAAAATTAAAGATCATATTACATTTTTTGAGCTAAAAAGCTTTTTGTAGGTCAGGATTATTTGAATAATTCAGGCCATGGCTGTAAATTTTATGTGGTGGCCATTTTTAATCACTTTCCTTTTTGTAATGGCCATTAAAACATGAAAGTAAATGATTAGCAGAAAATCAACAAGGAGCTAAACACAGCTTCAGTGTTGTCATCATACCTCTGGGACTTTTGGAGAAGACTAGTAATAATATCTGAGTGACGTAAGCCCATGAAAGAGGCCTAGGGTTCCTTAGGCATGTTTTCCCCTGATACCACTATTTCTCTGAAGCTATTGTTAATTAGCATTTGTCATAATCACATACACGTGGTGTATTAATTAATCAGTAAATCAAAGCCTTGCATGTTTATGTCCCTGTGAAAGGATAAAAATTACGAATCATTTGATTGTGGCCTGAGCTGGCCACATCATATTCGGAGTTGGACTATGGTGAGGTCAGACAGTGTTTCACTGTAAAATATCACTTGGACATTGTTATAAAGATACAAGAGTGAAGAACAGGAAACAATGTAAGCTCTGTAAGTGCTTAATTCAGCACCGGAGGGAGGGAGCACAAAGCAGACGGACAATGTGCTCCTCCATAGCACCAAAGTATACGTAGAACATTTGCTTCTGCTCATGCCTTGATGTGTGGTGAGTGTTCTGCCACAAAATGGCAGCCATGCATCTCCCACGTGGGTGCTACACATTTGTGGTGGTCGAGGTGAGTTTCAACACCATCAAGCTTAATTGCATCAGTTAGGCAGTGGTATATGGGGGTAGATTAGTTTAGCTTGGTGGTGATAGTGCAACCTTAGCTAGCCACTGCTGTCAGTCTGCTACAGAGCCTGCTTTGTTAGAAGAATGCCTAATCTTCACAGCACAAACACTTGTTCTATAAATCCTGTCCTTGCACCGATTGGTGATTCTTTAATGAGTGCAGAAGACACAGGCATCTGCCGAGAACTGGCAAGTGGCAAAGTCAAAATGTGATTAATGGTATTTATAGAGGGGACTCAGAGGAGGGACCTTGATTTTGTACAGCCAATCAAGCAGCTGCTTTAAGATTACATTCCATGCAGCACTGTGTACACATTCAGCTAAAGTATGCAATGTGTTGCATCCATCCAATGTGTTATCCAAAAAAAAAGAAGTAAAAAAGCAATATCCATACCAGATTGTTGGATTTTCCATCTGTTTGACTCATCCATAGTTTGATTATTTTTTATTACATTTTATGGAATTGATTCCATAAATGTGACTTTAGAGTAACTAGTCTAAAATACAACACCGTAATTTTTTTTAGTTAAATAGAGCGAGGACTGAAACAAATAATTTTCTTCCACAGTTAAATTATTATTATTTTTTTGTTTGTTTTGTTTTTTTTCTTCTGGACAATATGTGATGGTTGCTCCGACGTCTAGGCTCACCTGCTCCGGGTTTTTTCCTCCAGCTCAGCCTAACACTTTGGCTTCATCGCCACCTCTGATCTGGTGGTATGCCCCTGCAGAGGAGGCTGTGCAGCATTCCAACATTTATATTTCATGGGATGAATATGAATAATGCACACTAACCAGTGAGAAGGAATTTAATGATGGCCTCGTTCACATTTCTGCTTCTCAAGAGTAAGCACAGATTCCTCCTGTGAAGGCATAGGGTAGTGTGGCACTGATTTGAATACATTTTGGCCTCTTCCTTGCCCCTGAACTAATGCTTAAGTAACATGGATGTACAGATTTACAGAAACAGGCCTCTGCACCAGGACAGTGTATTTATATAATTCAGCCAGGCTTAGTTAGCTTACTCAGTGATAAAGGAGGAGCAACTTGGGAGACTGGATAAGCCCTGAAAAAGCTTTGCAGTACCACACACACACGCAATAATGTATTGCTATACTTGTGAGGATTTCCCATTGACTACATGCATTCCATAACCTATAACCCTAACCTCAACCATTACATGCCTAACCTTAACCCTAACCTTAACCTAATTCTAACCCTAACCCTAACCCTAAGTCCTAACCCTGAAACAGCATCTTGAACTTGTGGGGACCAGCAAAAGGTCCCCACCTTGTGTAATTTTCATCATCTTTCTATCCTTGTGGGGACATTTGGTTCTCACAAAGATAGTAATACATGTACACACACACACACATCTATAGCATATGCTGGTTACATTACTGTATTATGTTTGAACAGTCTGAGAGTTACTTTTCCTCCAAGGGAAAAGGAACATCTCTGTATCTCATGCTCTCAGAAGAAACAATCCCAAAAAGCTCCTCCATGTCTCCTCAAAGGAAGGGTTCAAGGGTTCTTTGTCAGGCAAAGTGGTTCAATCTGGGAGCTTTTACAATTTTCACACCTACCATGGAGGGTTCCAAAAAAACAAAAACGGGCTCCCCTATGGAGACAAGCCAAATAAGCCTTTTTTCTGAGAGTACATGCACTGTGTAGCTTTGTTTTATATCTTCTGGAATGTGATTCCAGACACCTTAACCCTTCAAGGCAAAAAGGAAACTGATGTCTGTCCTCTCTTGAGCATTCTTCTCTTCTCTAGGCAAGCCAGGCATTTTAATCCTGGTCATATTTTTTTTTTTTAATAAATGGTTAAAATTTATCATTTGTACTGGGACAACAGATTCTGTTTAAGTTGTAAACTGGTGACCCATGATGGGTGGAACCCTCGATCCTACCTGTAAATAACAATGCATGAAAAGGTGCATTTAAGGGTGGAAACAAGTCTGAAAACTGACACAATTCCTGCTGTGTGCGGCATGTGTCAATCTCAGAAACCACAGTTCTGTGTCGGAAATGGACATAATTTTGTACACAGAGGTGTTATTTTCCAGACCCTTGGCATACATTACCAAACATGGCTGTCCACATCTCAGCAGAGTCCATGAATTAACAGGAGAAAGGCCATGTTTTTTTACTGCCTTGAACCACCAAGCCTGACTCCCAGCGGCGTCAGGCTCATCCAGCGTTGCAGCAAAGGCTTCAGCATCCACAGCGACCTAATTTCATAAAGATTATGAAACATTATGTTGCAAAACTATTTTCTTGAAATAAAGGATATGACTGAATCAATTTCCACATTTTTATTCATCAAGGGATATTACAGGCACACTGAGAAATGCGCTAAAATGTGCAAAACAAGCAAAACACAAAATGAAGAAAGTAGTTAAAGAAATTTAAAGTGCAATATTTTTTGAAGTAATTTCTTCAGTCATAACAAATTCCACTCACTTCTCCCTTCCCTTACTTTTACATATGCAGTCAATACCGCCAACAGATACAGCTAGCTACATTTGTATGAAGATAAGCTATAATCTGCCTATTAACAACATTAGATAGCATGTCTAGTCTATTATCTGGGGTTAGCCAGTTAAATCAAATTAAAGTTTAGTTGTCCAATTCACCATTAACAGTGCAACAAATAGGCAGTTGACTGGCAATGAAATGCTTCACGTTAGCACACGAGCACCATTGTGTAGCTATGTGAAGGGAAAAATTGACTGGAGGTGGGATTTTATTGCTGTAACAATGATTGCACCACTTTCTTACAATTCATTGGTAAACTGGACCATATCAATTCCTGATCATACATATAGAGCTATGCCCTTTTTCACCTGTTAAAAAGGGAATAAAAAATCTCAGTTTATGATAAAACAATGGTGGCAGGCCCTCCATTTTCTCCATGAAGGCTTGTGTGATGTGGTCATGTTGGTGTGGTTTTATTTAATAATTGTAATACTTAAAAGACAATAGCACCAACAATAAAGATTTATATAGGAATAGAAATAAATGTGTATTGCTTAGTCATTCCAGCGTGCAAATAACCTGATAGGTCCGCATGGTGGTTACGGTACTGTTGACATCCTACCTGTCGTGTCATGTAAAAGCAGCAGCATAATTCATGGATACCATGTTACATGCCAGCTACTGTGAGCCGGCTCAGATTGCTGCGATAATTCATCATAGAAAACAGACGTGAGGGAAGAAAAAGTGGTAAATAATTAATACCCCTCATGATCAAGGATGGCAGACTCAAATAGTATAAAAGTAATGATGCATATATGAAACCTGACAGATACATTTCTTTACGGTGTCGACTTTCAGAGGTACAAATATTCAGTTAATCCAGACTATTATAAACTAATCTCATGTCCACTTCATATATAGTATAACAGGGACTAGCAGTTATATTATAAAGATTGAATGGGCATTGTGTGCAGATAATTGGATGTAGTGGGAATAAAATAATCTGTATTAATCATAAATCAAGGAACAGAGTAAGTGGTGTTGTATAATTTATAATAATTTATCAAGACTGTTTTAGTTTCTCGGACACTTGAAGGAAGGTGCACCTTGGATAATCCAATTAGCAAGGAACTGCTCCCTTTAAAAAGGGTATGTCTTATAACTTTACATGACATATTTAAATTAGCTCCATTCAGTTATTAGAGGCCAAGGTATGGAAGACTCTGGCTTTCAGAATTAATGGAATTATTCACACACATATATATATATATATATATATATATATATATATATATATATATATATATAATTTCTTCTTCTTCTTCTTCTTCTTCTTCTTCATTATTATTATATAAACAGGCAATTGTAACTTAACACATAACAGAAACGTAATATTGCAAATTGTTTGGGTGAAACTAAATCAAAACAATTTAACAGCATAGTGTGTATGGTGCATATTTATCCTCTTCACTGTATTATATTCACTTATTTATATTCAAAAGATACAAAAAAAAAATCCTTAACGGCTTGTTGTTTAATCCACCAACACTGCAGTCTGAAAATGAAAGCAAATAAGCAGGCTTATATTTTCTCATCAATTTTGCTGCTTGACAAACTCCCTTTGTTGTTCTGAGTAGTTTCAAGTACCATTCAAAGATCAAAGCATGTTTATGCTCTAAACAGTTTTAATTAATGCATCCATGGGTCTTCTTCCCCATTCTCCCATGGATCAACAACTTCATCTCAGAAGTATACATCAAAATTATAACTGGGAATAATAAAGGGATTATTTTTGATTGCTTACACCTTCTATTATTCTATCTGTATTGATTTAATTAAACAAGACAACAAATTCCTCTCTGGAATGTTCAGTAAGTCTGCAGCTTAGAAATATACAACTAGATCAGACAGTAAAGGCTCATAGCTCCCTTTGCCCTGTTCTTTTGTTATCATAAGACTTTTATCTCATTTGCCCGGAAGGGAGTGTTGCAGAATGCATTTTTGTATGTCTTAAATTTGTTGACCTTCCCTTGCTTCACTGGTTTTGTAGCGAAGGCATCACCAGCCACATTTTCTTTTTATGCTCTCTTTAAATAAGTAATAGTGGAAAACAGCACACTCATGCATGGTCCAAAAATACACGATCTAAGACATTATTTTTAGTTTTTCCATATAATCCATTAAATATACTAAAACATTTTACATTTCACAGCCACTGGACCCAGTTCCCTGGAGTATTAGTCCACAGAGTATACAGTGCCTATATCATGCAATGGCCAATGAATCCCCCCATGTAGGTAATACAGGAATGGCTATTTTTAAATTAAAATAATGATAACAATAATAATAATCCATGTTTAACTTTTACTGAATAAGATAATAATAAAAAACAGAATTGTAAATAATAAGCAATCATTTAAAGCATATATACAAGTATTGTATTGTATGTAAGTATTGTGAAACAAACCCTAAATATTCATGTTTCCCATAATATTTTTATACTGTATGACCACAAATCACCTTGCGCTGTGATGTCCACATGAAAACGTGTGCACTAGTTGTGAAAGTATCATAAAGATAATATAGTCAATTTTATAATGAGAACATCTTTCACACAAGTTTGTCATTAAATCTTTGATAGTCTTTCTGGAAACCACTTAACTTTCCCCCCCAATAAGCCAGTGCTCTTTCTGCATGATGACAAACTCTGGGACCCATGGGAGAGCTTCCATCACGGAGAAAGGGACAGATGTGACCCATAAATGACTTCCTTTGCCATTTCCTATCCACTCGCATTACCATCCAGTGCTCAACGGCAAAACATGCTTGTTTTCACACAAAATACCCCGTTGTCTGAAAGTGTAAGTACATCTTGATTTGATGATATACAAAAGTATACAATGGAAAGGCTCCTATAAGGTCTTGCTTTATTATTTCAAGTTTTGTGCCTGTTTTTTTTTTCATTTCTGTTTCTTTTTCAATATATTGAATAACAGAGCAATATTGGTGAGAGTTCAAGTGAATTGCTTCCATGAATCACAGCTTTGGAAAAATAAAATTAAGAAACCACATCAATTGATTATGTTTATGGGTATACTTTTGTGTAAAATGTAACTTTTGATATTGTTTCATGACTTATTGATCACATGTGATTTTAATTAAAAATAAAAAATGTAGTCAGTCATTCAGAACATACATTTACAGAAAATGACAGCTGTTAAAAATACTAACAATATACAGTGTTGCTGTACATTGAATAATGCAAACTGCCGTTTATACCCATACATAAATAATAAAAATGCCATGTCTTCACTTAGGAAGGGTTGAGCAATAGAGTTGAGTCAAAAAATAAGCGTTGGTCTCTTAACATTTTCCATGGTTGTACATCAGTTTGCAGGAAGAATGAGGATAGATCCTTTGACAGCTGATAGTGGGTGGTTTAAGCTTACATTGTCCTGACATAAATATGAATATTTATAAACACTCAACATTGCTAAAGAATGTGATTTGTGTTTACTCTGATAGGTCATGTTCAACCAAATCCACTCCGGTATAATGGACATGATGAGGACATTGCATCAATATTATTGCCTGTAATTACAAATTTACATAAAGCAGGTGTTCATAACTTTGCTTTCACACCAGTAGACCTATATATAGCTTTATTTATTTATTATTTTTTGCTTTGGCAACATTAGAGACAGTAGAGACAATGTTGGCACCAGCAGCAAAAGCAACACAGTGTAGGAGGTGATTTGCTGTTAATTGTAGCTGGCTATATCCATAGCTAGCATTTTAGTGAACAGATTTTAGACCAAATTGCTGCTAAAACATAAAATGATTCATACTGTAGCATACTGCAGCATTTTATAATGGTAAACCATTAAGAGTAAACATGTAATAGACTCTTCATTTCTCTGCATAGAGATGTATGCATATACATGTACATGCATTTTATTGTTCAGTTGCTTTTGTAGGTTACACAGTGTAATTATAAAAAAAAGGCTAAAATAAATGTGAACTCCTTTGCAATTGATGTGAGCTGCACTGCCACCACACGGATGAGTTCTAGGTGCCAGTAATATTACACTGTATGCCAAGTATTTACTAAAATTAAATCAGTTCTTTTTTTTTGTTGTTGTTGTTAATTTTAGTTAATTTTTTAATACTTTGAAAGGAACAACATGCAAACGTCTGCCTAGAGTTTTGTCATAATCTCAAGACAGCCCACAACATTGACTTTCAGAAACTTTGAGCAGTTATGCAATCTTAGCAGCTGGCAAATGAAAGCACTTGCAGCAGTACAGAAATGTGAAGGTGTACACGTGGGCAGCAGCTTGCATTGGGATTCAGTGCAGGTGCAGACTGGAAGTACTTTCTCCAGTTCAAGCTAAGAAAATGGTCTTCACGTAGCACATACTGTAGCTCTATTATCTAATACTTACTATGTGCAATACATCAGAAAAAGCCATATATAACTATAAAACGTGACACATTTCTTGGTGTATTTTAGTTTAAACTATGACATTTATAAAGCATTACTCCTATATTGTGCTTGTAAGCGCATTCCATTTGAAAGCACTTAGAGTGTAAGAATATACCCCCCAGGATATTCAGCGTGCTACCCCTTGAATTAAGGCAGGCTTAATCTCTGAATAAAGCACTCTCCTTATGGTCAAAAGAAACTAAACATACAAAATTTAAAAATGCATTTAAAATCTGCTGCAGCTCATAATTTACAACAAGAGAGCCTGGAACAGAATCAGCTTCTTTTTTTTTTTTTTAGCTGCCTGAGTTATTGTAGGCCTTTTTTAATTCTTGATCTCAGTCACATACTATATGCTTTGGAATATTCATCAGAAACAATGAATGTTCTATGTACCATATATTGTTGACTGAATATGTGTCAATAAGAAACAGAATAAGGAGGAAACATCAATAAGCATTACTTTGTGAACCAAGAAAATCTGACCTATAAACTATACAGATTGTTTTTGGTGTTGATCAATCAATGCTTGATAGTGCACCTCCTTTCCTCATGCTGACCACAAATTTTATTATAATGAAAAAAGTCATACAATTGGATTTCTGGCTAATTAAAAAAAGAAAAAAATGCATTTATCACAAATGATCAATCAATCAAATGATTTGAAATGTATGTGCTTCACAATTAAGTGGCTATATGCGAGTCATATTTGGACAGGAAGTGTAGAAGAAAGCAGATGGGGAGGGAGCAGGCTTTTGAGAGGAGAAAAATGAGGGTGCTTCAGAGGGAATAACCATCCTCACCTATGCCAACCCAAGACAATGCACTTTCAGATAACAGGTATTGCACCTCCGTTCATCTGAACATACAGAGGCCTAATCTGATTTACCACAGGAAATCTCACCCAGCCCAGACATGATCGAGAGACTTATAGCTCATTCTCTATTCGCTGGGTGGTGGTGCATGGCTGTTTATATATATATATATACACACAATCTTAGAACACCAATCTTAGAAGGGTAAATTCGAACTCAATTTCATGCCAGCATGATAGCCCTAGCTCTTTTGTCTCCTGCTGTCCAGATATTAAAGTGGGGCGCATGGCACGAATAATGTTTGAGTGTCGCAGTCCAAATAAAGTGGAGCGGCGCAAACATCTTCAATTGATATTATTTATTTTGTTTGTGGTACGTTGTAAGCTTAACTCTGTGTATAGCTAGCTAGCTTAAAAAAATTAAAAAAAAACTACTTCATCGAAAGGCTGGGCAACTCTGTCTTCATGAAAACTGCCAACGTACTGACAATCAGCCGCAATACATATGATGATAATTCCCAGGAAAATTCCCCCCACAGTATAACAGAGCTACAGGACCCCCTCACTGTAGGGCTCAAGCATTCAGGCCTGTACTGTTCTTTTGGTGTATGCCACACATGCACTCGCCTACTTGTTGAGAATATGGCGAAGAATGACTATATCATGTCATATCTGATAATGTCACTTTTTATGTGTGTGTGTGTGTGCATATATATATATATATGTATATATATACGAAAGACACAATGAGAGTGATAGATGAAATGTCCCGGCATAATTATCTCCACAAATCCGTACATATATTAGGTGGAACCACTGAGTATAACTGCATCTAATTTTGTGGAAATGATCATCTCTGTTGGTTGTGCTACACAAGAGACAATTACACATCTGAAAACTGCTCTACAAAATTACGCCTAATGAACTAAATGTTGTTTCATGCAGGTGATACTGGGATTTGGATTAGAGGCTGTAACAAGGGAACCAAACCCATAGCGTTCCAGCAGCACTATCAGGAAACAAGTGAGTGAAGGAACATTTGTTGAACCAATACATGAATGAATACCTGTCTGCACTGCCCTCCCAGCAGGACTAATCACACCACAGTGGCATATCATTTCTATTGCTCTTGTTTTATTTGTTCTTAAAACAAATGGCTCTCTTCACACACAAGGCATCAAATAAAAACGTTTCTTCTTCTATAAAATATACTGCCACTCCACCCCATAACTCTGTGTACTTGTGAGATCACCCATTGCGCCGAAAGTACACAAGAAAGTCTGTTCAGACATAGTCCTCTTATTGACAGGTCAGCCCCAGACTACACTGTTGCTGTGGAGTGAGCATTGATCAGCATCTCCAAGGATCAACAAAAAAGAAAAGAAAAAAAAAGCATTTGCAAAGATGGTGTTTTGCAGTCTGTTGCTGTTTCTCTAGTGTAGTTCTTCCTTTTCTCTCTGTGCTCAAAAATGTGACCAACAGCATTAACAGCCACATGAGTATCACTGCTACCACAATGACTATACATCCCAGGCATACATTATCCCTTTACTCTATTCTTTAAACAAGAACAGAAAATACATATAAATGGAGATAACTACTGTGACATTTGAGAAAATTGATTACAGCCATCAGAACAGGATACAATATTCAGGGATGATGATCATTCATGCAGATCAGATGTAACTATCTTTTACATGTTGCTTTGAAAAAATACATAGAAATGATTGATATGGAACATTTTGCTTGCAATGACAAGCTTTCAAATATTTTGAAAAGAACCGAAGCCTATAATTGGTATAATGCCTATTGAATAAGGCCTCGATATGCATTACGCAATGACCGGGTACAGATCACTGGGACATTGTAAGAACTAAAAGATTTTTACTTTTTTACAATGAAAAAAGCTAAATATGCTCAGGTAATTCAGTTCAGCATCCATTTACTCATTATGCTTGTATCACACTATGTGGTAGAAAATAAGTGTCATTAAAAATGTGGGTAATATGTTAATCTGTTTCAGAAAAAAAGGTATTGTTTGTAACATCTTTGAACCAAAAACAGAGACAATGTTTATAACCTGAACAGTTACAACTGTGTGATATTAATAGAAGCACTAGCTACATGTCTTATCTATAGTCCATCCATGTTGTGTATCTTTCACAGATCTTAACCTTGGATTGGGAGGAAAAACTGGCATCAGAGCAGAAAGAGAGATAAGGCTTCCTGAAAACAAGATACAAAGAGTAGCTTATCAAGATTTTCTGTCTGCTTGAGTATGCCTTCATTAATGTTTAAAAAAAAAATGTAATATGTGTTTAACATATTATGCCTCTGGCACTGTCCAACAGCATCTGTCATCATGTTACATGGGACACTTCAATGAGTGTTTTGTACACATTTTTCCACTCCCCGAGAAACCTCCTCACCTTGAAAACAACCAAAAAAAGGATGTGACTCAACACAATTTGAGGTGTATTTTCATTTTTCAATGAAAGTATGTATCCTTTCTTTTTAATGGTAACAATTTTGCATCAGTGTCAATAACAAAACAATATATTTAAAAATTCTAAACAATTATAAGGTGCTCAGAAGGATAATTGTGTGTATTCCGGGTTCATGTCCTGTTTGGTTAACTGGTCAGTCGGTACCACCGTTCCTATCTCTGAGGTTCTACTGTACTAGTAAACATTAACCTCTCAATTTGCTCATGTGGAAAATAGCACAGCAAGCAATAGAAATGTGTGCTTTTAGTTGAATTTTTTGTTTTACTTACACATTCTTTAAATGTTCAACTTAACAGCATACTGTATGTGCATCGTAATAAGTAAAGTTCACAAAGACAAACCAGACCTTAAAAGCATTTGAAAAAGGAATGAATGTCCTGATAAAACACCTGCAATAGAATAGCGCAAATTGTGCATACATACTGTATACTATTACAGTTTGTGTATACATACTGTATACTATTACAGTTTGTGCATACATTGTGTGAACTCTCTCAGCCAACGGGGGGTTGAGTGACGGAAGAACCAGCACGGTGAGGCAGAGGTAGTGTTTAAAAAAAAGGTCTTTAATAATTATAATGAGTGGGGGTAGAGGTAGGGGGAGCCAAAAACAACTAAAAAGTCTTCCCGGTCGGGGTATCAGGGTTCCGCTCCAGGTCTTCACAGCCTCTTCTGGAGAGAAACGAAAAAAAGAAGTAGGTTAAGGGGGACAGGGCGTGGTCAGCCCGATCCGGGTCCGGTTCCGGTTCCTTGCTCCGGCTGCCGGCTGGTGATCCTCTGTTCCAAGCGAGTTGGCCCACGGCCGCTTCCAGTCTCTTCCTGGTGTAGAGTCGTCCGGCGTGGCTACGACGGCAGCCCCAGCAACTCTTCCCTTCCTTGGGTTGTGCTGCTCTATATAAGCCTGCCTGCTCGTTAGTACAAGCAGCTTCAGGTGGGCGCCGGCAGCCAATCCCGCAAGCAGCTTCAGGTGTGTGGCAGAGTGGAAAATTCCACCTACCTTCCCTCTGCTGCAGCCCTGTCCATGGTGCTGCCGGTTGTCGCCTCAGTTGGTCTGCCGGGGGCTGTCCAGGGTCCTGAACGTCTCTAGACAGGGGTTTGCTAGGTACCGCCCACTCACCACTTTTCCCAGCGGCCGCCGGTGTCGATGGGCTCGGCCGTCCTGGTGGTCTCGTGGGGAGCACCGATAAGGGATCGGGGCGCCACATACCCCTTCCCTCAGCTCCATGCCATTCCCTGGAGCGCCCGTCCATAGGCATTCCTCCCGTCTGGACAGGGCATCAGCATTCCCGTGTAGCTTCCCGGCTCGATGTTCCACCCTGAATCGGAAAGACTGTAGCCCCAGAAACCACCTAGTAACCCGGGCGTTACTATTTTTATTCACCGCCATCCATTTGAGTGGGGCATGGTCAGTGATCAGTACAAACTCCCTACCCAGTAAGTAGTACCGCAACTTGTCCATCGCCCATTTGACAGCTAAACATTCTTTTTCAACTGTGGCATAGTTACGCTCATGTTTTAAGAGCTTACGGCTGATGTACGTTACCGGATGCTCGGCCCCCTCCCGGATCTGTGAGAGAACGGCTCCTATCCCCACAATGGAAGCGTCCGTTTGGAGTACGAAGGTCTGATCGAAGACCGGAGTCACCAGAACCGGTTCGCTGCAGAGGGCTTGTCGCAGGGTTTCGAAGGCACCGTCAGCTTCCTCCGTCCAGCCGACTCGGTTGCTTCGACTCTTGGAAGTCAAGTCATGCAGGGGGGCTGCTATGGCGGCAAAATTCGGAATGAATTGACGGTAATACCCAACTAAGCCCAGGAAGGTTCTCACCTGCTTTTGCGTCTGGGGCTTGGGCCACGTCGCGATGGCTTCCACCTTGGTGGATTGGGGTTTCACACACCCTCTTCCGACGGTGTATCCCAAGTAATCCGCCTCCTCCAATCCCAGGCGGCATTTGGTTGCGTTGGCCGTCAGGCCGGCCTCCCGGAGGGCCCCCAGCACCGCCTCTAGCCTGCCCAAGTGGGTTCTCCAATCTGCACTGTGGACCACGATGTCGTCCAGGTACGCCGCCGCATACTCCTGATGAGGCCGGAGGATCTGATCCATGAGCCGCTGGAAGGTTGCCGGGGCTCCGTGGATCCCAAACGGTAGGACCCGGTACTGGAAGAGACCATCCGGCGTCACAAAGGCCGTCTTCTCCTTGGCCTGGGGGGAAAGGGGAACTTGCCAATACCCACGGGTGAGATCCAACGTGCTGAGGAATCGAGCTGGTCCCAGCCTCTCGATCAGCTCATCGACCCTGGGCATGGGGTAAGCGTCAAACCGTGAGATCTCATTTAGCTTCCTGAAGTCATTGCAAAACCGCAGGCTCCCGTCGGGTTTGGGGACAATGACTATTGGGCTGCTCCACGAGCTGCGGGACTCTTCAATGATCCCCATTTCTAACATTTGCCTGACCTCTTCCCGGATGGTATCACGCTGGGCCTCAGGGATCCGGTACGGCCTCAGCCTAACCTTCTTTCCGGGTTCTGTGGTGATGTGGTGGGCTATGATGGAGGTCCGGCCTGGGAGCTTCGAGAACACATCCCGATTCCGTTCCAGAAGTTCTCGGAGATCTTGGAGCTGGTGGCCCGTCAGCTGCTTTCCCATCGTTACCTCAGGGGTGCCCTGCGGGGAGACGTGAGCAGATAGGGCCTGTGCCGGCGGTTGTTCAGTTTCATACCAACGTTTTAACAAGTTTATGTGGTATATTTGGGTGTGACGGCGGCGTCCCGGTTGGCTGACTTTATAGTTGACAGGCCCGGTTCTCTCAACCACTTCGTATGGCCCGTGCCATTTAGCCAAAAATTTACACTCGTGGGTGGGGACTAAGACCATCACTTTATCGCCCGGCTGGAATTCTCTCACCTGAGCTCCACGATTGTATACCCGGGCCTGGGCCTGCTGTGCCTGCTGCATGTTTTCCCGGACCATGGGCCAGATCTGGGCCATCCGTCGGTGCATCTGCTCCACGTGCTCGATGACCGTGCTGTGTCGCGAAGGTTGGTGCTCCCATGTTTCCTTGGCCAGGTCCAACAATCCTCGGGGTCGCCGCCCATACAGCAGCTCAAATGGTGAAAACCCTGTAGACGCCTGAGGTACTTCACGAATGGCAAACATGAGGTATGGTAACAGTTGGTCCCAGTCTTTACCATCTATTTCGATCATTTTTCTCATCATCTGTTTCAAGGTATGGTTAAACCGCTCTACCAACCCGTCGGTCTGCGGGTGATAGACGGAAGTCCTCACCTGCTTCACCTTCAGCAGGTGGCACATCGCCTTCATTACGGTGGACATGAAGCAGGACCCCTGGTCGGTGAGTATCTCCGACGCGATACCCACCCGGCTGAACAGCAGGAACAGTTCTCGGGCTACAGCTTTCCCGGTGGCCGTCCGCAACGGAATGGCTTCTGGGAACCGGGTAGCGTAGTCCATGATGACCAGGATATATTTGTGCCCCCGGCTGGACCTTGGAAGGGGGCCCACGATGTCCATGGCGATGCGGTGGAAGGGGACCTCTATGATGGGTAGAGGGATCAGGGGGTTTTTTATACTTCACCTTGGGGCTGTGGAGCTGGCACTCAGCACAGTGGCGACAGTACTCCTCGACGGCCCTCTTCACTCCGGGCCAGTAGAACCGTGCGATTATGCGTTCATATGTCTTCTCCGATCCCAAGTGGGCCCCCAGGAGGTGGGTGTGGGCGAGGTACAGGACCTTTGAAATGTAAGTCTTGGGGACTAACAGCTGGTTAACCATCTCTTCCTTGACCTGGGATACTCTATATAATAACCCCTGCTCACTCATAAAATATGGGTAGGTTGGTTCACTTACCCCCGGTAGTAACTGCCCATCGATCTTCTGGACGTCCCTCCAGGCCTGTGTCAGGTTGGGGTCCTGCAGCTGCGCGGTTCCAAAGCGACCCTGCTCCCCGGTCTGGCTCCCTGGCTGTGGTGCAAACTCAGTGAAGGTCTCATCCGAGCCTACCTCCTCCAGGCCGACGGGGTTCTCGGCTACGGCCTCTGATGCGGTGGCGGTGGTCTCCTTAGTACGGCCGGGTTGTGGCCTCCCCTCACCCGCAGCATCCGTTGGTCCTGCCTGGTTGTCCCCCGAGAGGCCAGCCCAGGCCGGTTGAGTACCCCCTTCGGTGCGCTGGGGTCGCCTCTTCTGGGGTCTGCGCCTGCCCTCTGGTTCGAGGTTCGCTGGAGACTCCTTCCAGTACCTACCAAATACAGCACAGTCCCGGCCCACCAGTACAGGGACGGGCAGGTTCTCCACGACTCCTGCCCGGACGGCCACCGAGCCTCGGGGGGTGGTCATCATAATGTCAGCCGTGAAATACTGCTTAGTGTCCCCGTGAATACAGGCCACGGCAATTGCCTTACCTCGGGAGTCCCCCGCAAACTCCGGCCGGATGAGGGTCACCATACTGCCCGAGTCAAGTAGGGCCTCGGTATCCCGTCCGCCGATGGTTACCGGAAATGTTGGGGCTCTGGCTCCCTCATGTGCCCAGCAGGTGGTGATGTATCGGCACGGGAACACCGGGGGCTCCGACGTATCTGCGGTGGGCATGGGCTCATCCCGGTCGGGGCAATCCCGGGCAAGGTGACCTTCTCTTCCACAGGTATAGCACCTGCGTCTTTCCGGGGGTCCCCTTGGGGGCGCTGTAGGGCGCCCAAGCGGTCGCGGCTCCAGGGGTTCAGCCATTCTCCGGGCGGGGCCTTTCTCCAGCCTGTATCCCCCGGCTGTCCCTCTTACCGTGTCGGGTCGGCTGGTCCGCAGCATCTCCTGCGTGACCTGGTGATTCTCCAATAGGGCAATTAATAGTTCTAGTGTTCGGGGGCCCTGTTGGGCAACATACCTCTTCGCATCCGGGGGCAGGGCCCGGATGCACCGGTCCAGCACCACTCGATCCAATAGGGCGGGACCATCTCCTTCCACCAGGCAGCTCCGGGTGATGCGGCTCAGGGCTGTCACTTGGGCTCTCGCTGGCTGGCTGGGGCTATAGGCCCACTGGTGGAACCGCTGGGCTTTAGCCGGCAAGCTATAGCCATACTGCGCCAGAATGGCTGCTTTGAGGTGGTGGTAGTTGGCGGCCTCTGCATCGGTCAGGTCCCGGCAGGCTTTCTGGGCCTCCCCGATCAGAAACGGCGCCAAGATGCCCCCCCAGTCTCCCCGGGCCCAGCCTTCTCGGTGGGCGGTACGTTCAAACAACTCGAGGTAGGCTTCTACGTCATCCTCAGGAGTCATTTTTGTCAGTACATCCCGCGGCGTCAGTTTGTTCTCTGACGGGCGGGTGACCAGGGCCGCCATGGCTGCCTCCAGCGTCTTCTGCGTCTGCAGCACAGCCTTAATGGCCTCCTCCATTTTACAAAAAAAAAAAAATTTTTTTTTTTTTTTATTTTTTTTTTAAAGCTGGTTTCTGTCTGGTTCCGTCACCCCGTAGCGTGGAGTTAGCATGCCCGCATTCTCCACCATGTGTGAACTCTCTCAGCCAACGGGGGGTTGAGTGACGGAAGAACCAGCACGGTGAGGCAGAGGTAGTGTTTAAAAAAAAGGTCTTTAATAATTATAATGAGTGGGGGTAGAGGTAGGGGGAGCCAAAAACAACTAAAAAGTCTTCCCGGTCGGGGTATCAGGGTTCCGCTCCAGGTCTTCACAGCCTCTTCTGGAGAGAAACGAAAAAAAGAAGTAGGTTAAGGGGGACAGGGCGTGGTCAGCCCGATCCGGGTCCGGTTCCGGTTCCTTGCTCCGGCTGCCGGCTGGTGATCCTCTGTTCCAAGCGAGTTGGCCCACGGCCGCTTCCAGTCTCTTCCTGGTGTAGAGTCGTCCGGCGTGGCTACGACGGCAGCCCCAGCAACTCTTCCCTTCCTTGGGTTGTGCTGCTCTATATAAGCCTGCCTGCTCGTTAGTACAAGCAGCTTCAGGTGGGCGCCGGCAGCCAATCCCGCAAGCAGCTTCAGGTGTGTGGCAGAGTGGAAAATTCCACCTACCTTCCCTCTGCTGCAGCCCTGTCCATGGTGCTGCCGGTTGTCGCCTCAGTTGGTCTGCCGGGGGCTGTCCAGGGTCCTGAACGTCTCTAGACAGGGGTTTGCTAGGTACCGCCCACTCACCACTTTTCCCAGCGGCCGCCGGTGTCGATGGGCTCGGCCGTCCTGGTGGTCTCGTGGGGAGCACCGATAAGGGATCGGGGCGCCACAATACTGTGTACTATTACAGTTTGTGCATACATACTGTATACTATTACAGTTTGTGCATACATACTGTGTACTATTACAGTTTGTGCATACATACTGTGTACTATTACAGTTTGTGCATACATACTGTGTACTATATTGCCAGAAAATTGAAAAGCTAAGGAATAGACCAGGAATTCTCACATCTGGCTCTCAAGGCCAGTAGTACTGCAGGTTTCCCTTTCTAACTGATAGTCTGTTAATGCCACTGACTGGCCAGAGATTTACCTCACCTGGTGTCTCAAGTTGCAATCAGTCCTGATAAGAGGGGAAGAATAAAAACCAGCAGCAGTACTAGTCTTGAGGATGTAGATTTGAGCATCCCTGGAATAAACCATCAACTTCATGTTGTCATTGAAACCTCTCCAGTCCATGTCAAATTGCTTATCTGTGTCTCTAATTTGATACACCCTTACTGCTTATTATTCACAATGCTGTAAAGCCTTGGCTGAATGGGTGTAAGCAGGCATGAATATACACATTTGAATTTCACACTTTATTAGTTTGAATGTGCAACACTTGTGACATAAATAAGCAGCACTAATAATATGCAGTAGAATTTTACCTTTGTGAGAATGGTGTAGAAAGGCAAGCTTTGGCTCTTTAGAAAACTGAAAATATTTGGTTTCTCCCTTGATCATATAATGCGACAAATAACCGTATATTGGCACATGCTGTACAGGACACGCGTAAAAAATGCAAGGTGTTCCTGGAAGGGACCAGTGTGTGATAGGTATAACACACATTAAAACACAGTATATTCAACATTTATTAATCCATGCATATAAAATAATTACTCCTGTTATAACGTGCTTGGTTCCTGTTGTTGACATTGCACTGCCTCCGCTGTGTCATGGGGAGCAGGGAGTCCTTGATATTTAAAACATCTACTATTCAAGGTTTTAATTACATGCTTCTATGCATGGAAATGGAACAGTACATGTAAATACCTTCAAATAAAAGCTGACAGTCTGCACATTAACCTCATAATCATTGTTTATTTCAAATCCAATGTGCTGGAGTACAGAGCCACAACAA
This sequence comes from Anguilla anguilla, assembly GCF_013347855.1. Lineage (NCBI taxonomy): Eukaryota > Metazoa > Chordata > Actinopteri > Anguilliformes > Anguillidae > Anguilla > Anguilla anguilla. Next base: position 44,767,428 of record NC_049202.1, read on the forward strand.
CTAAAATTGTGTCACTGTACGCATACTTTTGCAATTAACTGCAAACACCTGCTGTTTTCTCATATCTTTGGACTGCCACCTCCCTTGGCTTCCTATTACCTTTAGACACATCTGTGTCACATCACAACATCCCAAAGCAGTAACAGTATTGAACCACCTGTTTGTCATTTATCTGACCAATTGGGACGCATTTCCAAAAATAAAAATGATACGAAGAAGTTACTGCATGCGAAACAAATTTTCCTTTACAAACTATAACTCAGCTTAGAAACATGATTCTGTCCTTGCTCACATTATCTCTCTTTCAATTGCAGTATGTATATGTGCAGAATGTTTACCAGGGAAGCTGTAAGTTCTTTGCATTAGTGAAAGGAGAAAAAAGTTACTGAATATACAGGTAAATAATCATTTTCTACAGAAGGGAACTGACCATATGCTTTTGAAGAGCACATCTTACACTGCTGTAACACAGACTGTATATTGTTAGTTAAGCCCCTTTACCTAAAATGTCTTTTTTTCTAAAGTTGTATTGGGCAGTTCAATTGCTTCTTTCAACACAAGTCTTTTTTTTCATTTAAATCATGAGGATCATTTTCTAGTAGATTAATAATCACATTGAGTTTTAATTGTTTTATTAATGGCAAACTAATTTGTAACAATCTTAATATTCAGGTAAAAAGATACAAGATGTTGATAGACTGTCCACCACTTTTGCCTTCAGGATGTCTACCTTAAAGATTTTCATCTCTGGGATCACTGAAATGTCAGCCACATGGTTTGGGGGTACTGATAAATATTAAAATGAAATAAACAAACAAAAAAAATAAGATCAGTATATAAATAAAAACATCATTTCACAGGGATGGAAGTACACACCAATGCTGCATATGGCCCTTTGCATCTGATTGTGCTATTTTACAGGGATCAGAGAGCATCTATTTTAGATTAGTGGTCATTGTGTTTAGTTAGCCGTTATAATGGCCTCTCCTTGTTTTAATTCATGCACTGTGTTTCTGAGGACCCACTTCAATAAAATACACAAACATAAAAGCAACACATTTCCTGCTTTCTTTCATTTGGTAATGAATTATTAATGTTAAACACATCTTTTGTAAAAATAATTATGTGGTTTGACAAGTTATGCTTTCAAGTGTGATCATTTTCCAGCCGGCAGAAACGGGATCAGGTGGAGAAAACTGGCAGGAATCCATGACCTTCAGCTGCTCCTTCAAAAAGAAATGCAGGCATAGTCTCAATGTGCTCTGCCAAACAACTTAAAAAGAAAAAACAAAGGACAACTACTCACTATTTTATATAGCACTTACAGCATGTTTTATGGCTGTACTGTCAAAAAAGAATTGTGGTTCTGGATATAATGAAATCATACTGAAAAACATTGTTTTAGTGAGTCGATAGAAAGCATATCAAATTTTAAATAAATCTTATTGTAAGCAGTATGTCTTATCAGAGTGCATGTTTTGTCACAGCTTGGTAAATAAAACTGTAGATTTGATATTTCCAGAGGATTAGAGAAAGGATGGAATGGGATTGTACAGAGCTATTCGCACCTTACAGTAGCCTTCCTAAATCAATAAGCCCTAGTTATGTAGTCTCCTCTCTCAGGGCATCTGTCAGTGTTTGGAAATAGATCCACTTACATAGAGGAACACCTGAGAGACCACAATTTAATCTTCTTTGGGCTGGAATTACTAAAAACTAATTTCTGTCTGTTTGCTATTCTGGAAAGGAGTATGCTACCTGTAGAAGCAAGGAATAACCCAAGAACACCCAACGTGAGTGAAGTGGTGAATGCTAAGCACCTTCAGATCAATCAATAAGCAGGGTGTTGGCAGGATATCCAAACTATTGAATTGTTGGCATTAAACAACAGAGATGGGTCATATGCTGTTCTAAAACAGGATCTATATTCATAATGTAGCATATATGATTCACACTAATTGATGTTACAAAGTCATTCTGCTTTGATATTTCATGTTTATTTACACTAAGGGCTTACAGAGGTCTAAGAACAACACTAACACTAGGCCCCTTTTGGGTGGGATCCAATTAAAGTCTGAAGTTAACAATTTCATCCCTTAACCTATTCTCGACTAAAACATTAAAATGGTATGTTAAATGACCACAGAGGTCATTCTGTTTGGTGTAGAAAGATGGAATTATGTATCCTAAAGGAAGTAATAATATATATCAAATATATTTTTTTGAAAACATTTCTGTGCATCATGCCTTATATGGTAGTTAAACTTCACTTTTTACAAAAAAAGCTAAATTTACTTGTACCCGAATACTATATTCATATGGAGGAAACCCACATATTATTGAAATTTAACTTTTTCCGGCAATACAGATCATGTGATATAATTCATTGCTATTTTCCAGGTACAGCAATTTCATATTTTTTTAGTTGTCGTCACAATGGACTATTCATTTTATTGTTTCTTGTGAAAATACCCATGGATCCATAGGTTCTGAAGCAGGTTCATTTCCTTGGGTCAAAATATCCACAAGTAAGGAGCACTTGTGAAAACACCTGACCTAACCATTTGGTAGAAACACCTGACCTAACCATTTGGTAAAAATTATGATAATAGTACTCTACATCCATAATCCATTGTCAGTTTCTATGGATTCCTGACTATGATTCCATGGCTCTCCATCTGAATTTATGACCAGGATAACTTTAGGCTTTTTCATCCACACGCACGCACGTACGCACACACACACACAGACAAAATGTGTCCAGATTATTTCCCTGTAAGATGAACTCACTCACTCACTTATTCACTCACTCACTCACTCACTCAATAACAAGCAAACAAGCATCTCAGAATGCAGATGTAGGTGTGTGTAAGGCTAGTAGGAAAAAAGAGACTGGTGATATGGGGTTTTCATCAAATGAAGAACTGTTCAGCACTGCTTAATTGTGTTTGCATACAATTTCACAATTCAAAGGTTTTCTGGTTAAATGATCTTTTCAAATACATATGCAATTCAAATGCAGCTTTTCTAACTGGCATTTTTCAACTGCAGTTTAAATGCAGTGCAGCATAGAACCTTAGCAATTCAGATACACAGCTTTTGTGTTTAATGCATTCATTTATCCAGACATGAATTTGAATATATTCATAATATAATGTTGAGTACATAACACATTGAAGTCACATAAAATACACATGTACGTATGTGTGTATGTGAGAGGGCAAGAGATCATTTTCAGTGAACAACAATAGAACAGAAAGAAATCGCTGTTGTCAAAAATCCCATAGGAAATTTATATAAAGGGTTTGGACATATGTGCCTACCTGTATACTTTTCTCTACAATGAAAAAGTAATATATTATATTTCTTTTTGCACCAAATTATAAAGATCTGGCATTCTTAACCTGTGTTTCTTGAGATGATTTCATTGACAATCAAAAAACTGGAAACCCTTGTGACTAATGACTAAAAATAGGATATACAGTAAAGAAAAACCCACACTGCAGCCTCATACATTGGCCGATTTAAAAGAATTTGAACACGTCCGCGATAAGCACAACTAGCTTGACAAGTGTACCAAAGGATTTTCAGATCATCCACTGTGGATATTAATGGGTTGATGCAACACATGGTGAGTGGCAAACCACATCTTAATGACTGTCTTACAAAATATGACATCCAAAGGTCAACATCTCCAATGGTTGATACTATCTGATTCCATGCCACTATGTTCAGCTTACCTGTTTTTTTTATACTCACTCATACACATTTCCTCAAGTTTCAAACAGGGACATTGAGACAATATACAATGACCGTAGCAGTGTCTTCCCACACACTTAATTTTCCACGCAATTAACTGTGCAATGCTAAAGAATCATATTGATACAACAATTACAATACGGATGCTTTGCAAATTAATTACCTTATATTTTATATCTGTTTTAAAAATCCAAAATAATTCACACTCAGTTTTGTGTTATGAAATCCTGATTTTTATTTCTTGTATTTATTCATGGCTAAACCTGACTCCCCATGGAGCATGTATAATTGCTTATGAAGAATAATTAGTGAGATTTACTTTAAAAACAATTACATGTAATTGGAGATAAATCTTTATCGTGAAACTTGTTTGCCTTCTTTTTCTCATTATAAAGGGTTAGTCTGTTTTGTGCATTTATGGCTTAGTTTCCTTTTTTCTGATTTTGTGAATTCCATTCATGAGTGACTAATGTTCTGTTAAGAAACATGGACTTGTTAAGACAGTCAGGTTAGCCAACAAGGATGCATGCATTTTCTTCGGAAGTTGTATTTGCAGAAATACAAAGAGTTGTCATTGGCTAATCTATTCCCCGATTTTGAGGAAAAAGGTAAAACAAAAGGACCCTTTACTGTATAGAGCCTTGAAATTTTCATGATGATTTACCATTAACTCTTTGAGCAGCCTGTTGTAACCAGTGTGTTTCTAGGGTAGTGGGAGTTTCATGGTCCATGCTGCACACATTGATTTCCACTGTAGATTTACCCTTTCTGTCACAGCGCTGTGTGGAGAATACACACAATGAATAATATACTGGAGGCCTAACAGCAGGGTAATTAGAGGATAATGAATGCACTTGCATTTTGCAGCGTAGCCACAATGTCAGCAGAAACCTGGCAAATTCTAGAAAATCACTGGTTCCTTTCCTCTGAGAGAAGACAAAATCTCCTGAGAGTCTCCCGTCAAATACAAGAAGTCCTATACTGCGTTTATAGAAAAATAAAAAAAATAAATTAAAAAAATTCCAGGTTAAAAACTATAATACCCCAGCATACTTTTGAGTCCCAGGCAAAGCTACTATAAAGCACATTAATTGCATTCACGCAATTCACTCAATATCACAGCCTGAACATTCTTCCTTTTGGAGATGATGTCATGCTTGAGTGTATTAATATTTCAGCATATAACATATCCACCAGCAAAAAAAATCAGAATTTTATTTCAACCCCTGTATAGCAAGCCAAAATGAGCTTTCATGTGGTTTTTTATGTGATGAAAAATCAGAAAGTCACACAAGTGTTTATTAACCAATCTATTAGAAAAAGATGCCTTCGCCAAGGGTTTTGTTTTTTTCCTCATAATTTATTGTTAAGCTCATTATAAGTCAGCCATCTACCAATGGGAATACACTGAGCCGCTGAGACAAGCAAACCGAGTGACATCACAACCTACACGATATGATCAAAAGTATCTGGACACCCCTTGGTCAGGAGCTGTTTTTCATGGCTATGCCCATCAGTTCCAGTCAAGGGTAATTTTAATTCAATGACACTCTAGACAATTCTGTGCTTCCAACTTTGTGGCAACAGGCTGGGAAAGGCTTGATTTCAGTTTCAGCATGACAATGCACCCTGGCACACCGCAAGGTCCATACAGAAATGGTTTTGCCAAGAATGGTGTGGAAGAACTTGACTGGCCTGCACAGAGCCCTGACCTCAACCCCATCCAACACCTTTAGGATCAATTTGAAAGCACGCTGCTTTCATTGGACTGAAAATGTATCTAATTAACAATAATAAAGAACATGTAGATGTTTCAGCTAAAGCTGGATAATTCAGCCGCAATAATGAACACCAAAGTAATTCATAAACTAAATACTTATGATTCTGGATACAGAATTTCTGTATATTACGCTGTGCATACTGTGCTAAATAAACCAGTGTGTACTCCCCTACTCCAAATGTCATGAACATGCTGATCACTGACCTACCAACAATGTTTTCCAATAAAGACTTCAAAAGTGATTCCAACCTAATTTGCACACAGATGTGCTAGACAAGCTGGACATAGACGCTTCAATGCGTCTGACTGATGGTGCTTTAGCCAGCATGAAGACAAGCACCTGATTTTGTTATTCTCAAAAGTTCTGACGATGCAAAAATATGAATTCTATGTTACAATGCCTTTCCAGCAATGTAACTGCTAATGTCACTGTGAGAAATGCAAACTAGGAAACAAGAATGCACCAAAAATTCAACATACAGTGCACAAATGTGGCTGTGTGCCACAAAGCTCTTGACAGGAGGTGTTTGGAACACCACAGCAGAGGAAACCAATGCATTTTAATCTACTGTCTTGCAGCTGCTCCATTAAGGTTTGTGCTTGTCCAAAGGTGTGAAATATTAGGTGTGGTTTATGCAATTACACAGTGTAATGATTCCGTTAAGCAAGAACAATTTACATTGCTCTAGGTGCTACTGTGGTTTATCTTTACTTTCACCCTTGCACAAATTTTGTTCACTCATTCCTACGTACTGAGTGATTCTAAATAATGATTTGATCCAGGAAATGAATGCAAAAATGTACTTCATCAATAAATAGTTTTTATTTATTTATTTATTTTTTAAATTGGCAGCACCTCTCAGCCCTTGAGCTGGCTCTACCCTTATCCAAAAATCACATGTACAAAAACCACACACATTCAAAAACCACATGTGAATGCCCAACATGTGAAAATTACACATGTGAACTATGAAAATAATCACTTATAGGATGAGAGAGGAAAAAGGTAACCTATGCGATTTGAAGTCACATAATTAGTTTTCATGTGAAAGTTGTCATTCATGTTTTAAAGTCAGTGACATGAACATGTGAAGATGCAAATGGCTCAGTGTAGCTTATTTTCTGGTTTATTGTGGAATTTTTTTATTTACATGAAAAAAAAATCCAATCATGTGTGAAAATGTCCAGTTCACATCTGAAATTTTAGTATTTATTTAATTTCACGCGATTTATGTGTAAGGGTAATCTTGTTCAGCCAAAATGGTGATCTTACCTTCACAGGTTGTGTATAGTCCTCCTTTATGGGCCTTAAATCTATATCATTAATTGGATTTATGATCAGGCATAAGGTAAATGCTTTTAAAGCCAAAGTTCAGCATGTAGCTGAAGTGGATGTCCTCTGGGATAGGCTTTTGGCTAAAGGGAGTCAACTCTAGTTTCTTTAACAGTCTATCAGCCTCCCTTGCAATTCTAGAAATTAATTATCTTTGGCCGGAGAATCCTGTTATGCAGCTCACTAGCCCATACAGTGTCATTCCAATCGTTTGGCATGCAGGTTTTCCCAGTGGATGGGGCCACTGTCAACATGACCTTTCTCAAGATACCAAATGATCAGGTTTCTCTGGCAAGCCTGTCTCCTTTGTCAGATCATCACTATGTCTGTCATCTTGACAATCAAAAGAGGTGGTATGTACTTGGACCTGAGTATATCACTCCAGGATAATGGTCCTCAAAACACTTCAGCATAACAACAGGAAAGAACCATAGGATTTAAAATTTAATTATACATCTTTAAATATTGTAAACGTCTGCAGTATGTGTTGAATTCTTTTGATAGGATGAAATTAGTTTGTATTACTGCTTTCACACAATTAATGATTATTGTACCTTTTAATCTGTGTATAGCACAAAATAATTAATGATGAAAGAAAATATCACATTATCTACACCCTGTCAACAGACAATTTTCTGTCAATCTGAAAACTATTTCAGTGCACTCTCTGGGATTTGCATCACCCCCCTGCATATTAATTTATATTACCACATCAGAGCCATGCACTGCCTACACTACCTTCTATAGAAGCCGTGTGCAGTGTCTTTTATGGTTCACCATGATTCTTGCATTCTGTTCTCACTACTCCCTATTGTGCACTGTACTGAAACCAAAATTATTGGTTGGCTGGTACAATATGAAATATAATTGGTTGGTTGCTGCTAAATGAAATATAATTAACTCCAGGTATTATTATAATAAATGTTTAAGACTTGTACAGCAGGAGATGCAAAAAACAGTGAGAAAAAACCCACATAATTTGTAAAGCTATGTTGGCTGTCCTTAGGGTATTAAATACTACAATTTAAAAGTTATTTCACCTCGAACATTGCACCATAACTACCTTCTCAGTCTCCTAGCAACACATCGGAGAAGAATAAAACCCTTACAGATCTGTCTAAACTTCGAAGATTTTTTTCTTTTCTTTTCAGTATTTATGACAAAGGTAACTTCAAGGCATGACATAACAGTGAGCCAGTAGTATGCATTCACAAGATATTAAGGGCAGTGTCATGGTGTACCATTATTATTGTAAACAATAAGCACCATTCCTCAGTTCCCCTGTGCATCTGCAGCATACACTGGTTCACCATCAGTTGTTACAGTTGGGTAGTAACATTATAAGAAATTAAACATAACAAATTCCATCTTTTTATTTTCTTCTGTGAGTTTTTTTTTTTTTTTTTTTTTTCCCCAATGCTGATGTTATTTTTCACCACTGTATTACAGATGTTATGTATTTTCACAAAGCATTTGTGCCTGGATTATTATTATTTTTATTTTTTTTAGTGTGTAAACATTTTGTTCTAGCTGTATAGTTATGATACAGTATGAATTCAGTATGTATATTAACAATTAAAAACCAGTAAAAAGAAGGATGTTATACCTATTGTAAGAACTTTCATGTCCTTAATTAACATTATTTAATTACATATTTCCATCACAATGGTGGTTAATCTTACCAATAAAAAGTAGATAGCCAGGAGGTGAAATCAAAAATGCTGCTTGTACAATATAAGACAATTAACCAAAAGCTTATTAGATTAATTGGGCCTTTTCCCAATTCTTTAACATATTATATTGTTATACTGCTACCTCCCCACCAGCCCTTTCCTGATTAGATAACAGAGATGGAGAAATTGCAGAATATCAGGCACATGAGAAGATAAAAGGCATCCTTAAATCTGTGTTCCTAACATGTGAGGGCCCTGCAGAGAAATTGATGGCTTAAAGCCAGATAAATTATCTTTTATTAACACTACATGTCTTACAGAATGTTTGTACAGATGATACTGGAAAAAAAAAGTCGTTGGGGGCAAAGAATGAAAACACTGGGCAAGTGCTGGGTCTCTTTGGCATCAGGCAGTTAGATCCTAGTCTCTGTTGTCTTGGCGGGACAAACAGGTATAATGTACATTGACTAAGATGGCTTTGCACTGCATTGCTCATAAAGTCTGTTCTTTTTAATTTAGAGGTCAAGACAGAGTTGGTTGTTGAAAAAGGTACTGAGAACTAATGAGTGGGGACGGTATTCTCAGGATATGTTCTCCACAGGTTGACCACTTAAAAAATATGGACAATTTATGTGGATTGTAAATTGAAGGTTTAGCGTATTCCAAATGCATAGCTAAGCATAGACAATGGTTAAAATAAGAACGTGTTCATTCATGGTCATCTCAGAGGTGTGCACAGCTAAGATTAATGTCCTTCAATGGTAGCTCAAAGAAAATGTTTAATATTGTAATGTTTTAGAAATAAATAAAGAACATGATTATTTAATAAAGCATAACTTCATATCAAGTATATGACACATCAATGCAAAAATAAAATACTGCTTAAAAATGCAGGACAGTATTAAAGCAGGAAACAGTTGTGACTCATTAAGAAACTTTCCTCTGAAGAGAAAACAATGCTGATGTAGCACATTTTCTGGAATTTACCTCACGGCAGACAATGTCCCACTACTTTCAGTTTAATACCTGCATTTTAAGTCTTAACTGACACTGTGTAAGGACTCAACAAAAGTAGCACAGATGGTACAGATTCTCAAAAATTAGCCCATTAATGAAAATGCAACTTCTCTAATAAAATGCTAAAAGGGTCTGTACAATCTCCTAAATGTTTTACGGCCTCTATTCTAAGGATATGTATTTATTATTTTCTGTTGTTATGAAACAATATAATTGGTTTACCCTTTGATGTAATTGTTCAAGGCTTTTTGATGTAACTGAAATGTGGGAACATGTGACACTTGAGTAAATATAAAATGGCAAGCGATCATTAATAAAATTACAGTTAAATAAGAAAATATAAAGTTTGTCCATATGCAATAACATTTTCTAACTATATTTCTACAGATCCACATATTACTTTTAAAGATTCTAAAAACAGGAAAAGGTGTGGTCTGACAAGGCAGCCATGCTACCATAGTACTGTAACTGTTGTTAAGGGGCATATGATACAAAAAAGTGACATGCTCAATAAAATATCTTTGATGATAGTTATCTTGCTATCCGTGCTATTAAGTTAGCTAGCTGACCAGACACAACAATGACACAATTTCAATAAACAGGGTTGAATTACAAAAGATGTGTTTTTATGTTTTCTTTTGTAGGCATTCAATATTCATTAAGTTCTGTCAATGCAAGCCATTCAACATATTTGTTTGAAGAGAATACTAACCATAGTTCCACTAATTAAATAAGGGTATCAGTTGGCAGGGTATCCCCATCTCATTGCACACTAGCGACCATATCTTCTCAAAAATGCATCTGCATTCAATTTGGTTAAAAAGCGTGTCCTGTTTTTTCCATTCTCATGATTCAAACATTGGATTTGTGTACAGAACCATGGTTTTGGATATCAGAAATATTTGAAGAACTGGAGAAGTTGGGGTGTATTTTGGTGCAAGGTGTCCACCTGTTGAGGAGAAAATAACAAAGAACAAGAGGACAGGGGATGTGTCTGACTGACAATGGTACTTAGCAAGACTTATGGAACCCCAAGTGTGCTCCGTGGAAGCAGATTAGCAGATGATTTTGGGCACCTGGACATTTGATTATATGTTCCTTGGCTCATTGTATTTCAGCTGTCAAATCAAACACTGATGGATCAAGTGTTTATTTATTCTTTATTTTTTAAGCGTTTTCTTCTTAAAGGGGGTGTTCCTGCCTGGTGCCTAATCGATCAAGCAGTGAGTTAATTGCAGGGACACAAGACGAAGGAGACAGGCACTTCATTATGCCTTGGTTGACCAGAAAGGTTAATTGTGAACGTGACTCAACATCCCATGGTCGGCAGAGCCAGAGTCCACAAATGTCCTGTGTATCGTTACTCCAGTATATTAATTTTGAACAGTGATCAGACAATTTGACTGCCACAACTATTAATATTGAGTATTAATTCAAACCATTTTACTATTCCCACAATCAAATGACAGATTCCCAATATACTGCGATGATAAGAATATAATACTTTTCCCCACTGTAGTGATAGAGTACCATAAACTGGAAACACAAAAATCCAACTGACCTTCCATCTCAAAAAGAAGATACTAAATTTGAAAGGTTAAAAAAATCTGTATCCTGGTGATTTTTTTTTTTTCTAAATGGTTTTCTACAGCTATCTAAATACCTAACATAACTGGCTTTAGTTTAGCAACCGCAACTGTACTGATTCTATTAGTGAAGGTAGTTAAGTATTCTAACTAGCTAGCTGCCTGGAACTGCAGCTGGTCTGCCCACCCAGCCTGTCATTTTTTAGTTATATATGAGGGAAAAATGCCCATGTATTCAATCTAGAGCATTGGTATTTTGTAGTAATGTTCAGGGTGCATCTTCGGTTGTTATTTTGTGGACAAAAAGTGGAAATATTATGCAAGACTTTTAAAGGCTGAGGAGAAATGAAAAGTGGTTTGGCTTTCACAAGAATCCAAACATACCTTCATCCTTTTGACACAATGTTAAATGACGTATAAATGTATTCCCTCAGTTGGATACCAATGAATATGCCGAGGCCATTGATTTCTTTTCTTTTTTTTGCAGAATTCACAGAGGTACACAAAAGAACTTATTTCATGCTTCTTGAAAAAAGATATTGCATTGTACAGTTGAATCAGTGGCACATTTCCAGTGTTTCAAGATTGTACAATTCATACAAAAGTAACCATTGACTGCACTTCCATTTGAATTAAATTGACATTTTGTTGACAAAATTACTTTGCTATCCCAACCAAACAACAATCCCCCACAACACTACCCCCACCACCACTACCCCCAACCTACTATGCCAACAGCAAACAGAGTTAAAAAAGAAAAAATACAGATGGAAAAAAGTGTGTGTGTGTGTGTGTGTGTGTGTGTGTGTCTGTGTCTGTGTGTGTGAAAGTATGATATACTTGTGAAAAAATGGGATGCAAATCTCCAAAGTTCCACACTAAAAAAAACTCAACATTGCTACATACCATTAGTTTGGGAGAAGAGAAATCCAATGGAGTCTATTTGAAATTAAAGGTGATATTAAATTCATATTGGTAAAGCTGATTAAGCTGACAACTACCAAAACTGCCAGTGACATAGAGCTAATAATGTCAGTTAAATGTAAAGTTACATTTTCTATCAGTAATTATTATTCAGTAGTATTGTTCTAGTGGTATTAAAAAGGAATCAGAATTTAAAAAAAGCAATCCCACCTAGACCTGACACATGTGAAAGTGCTCAAATGATCTGCTGTAAAAAAAAAAAAAATAAATTAAAAATGTAAAAACATTATTAATTAATCCAGGCCAACGTTTAGTTGTCTGAGGAGCATACATTAAGCACCTTATTCTTTGTAGCTGAATGATCCCTCAACATTCCAAATAGAAAAATAGAGACTATTATGTGGCATTTTCCACCTCAACACAACTTGGTAATTTTGTGTTCTGAAATTAAACTCTTTGCATCAACATGGGTTGTGCAGCACTATAGAGGCCAATATCAGTTAAAAATAAAAATAAAAATAAAAATTATTTATCTGGTTATAGTGTTGAATATACATTTCCCCTCAAAATAGGGTATTCAATCAATATCTGATCAATATTTTCCAGGACAAATATTTATTTGTACAGTACACCTTTCATGGGTTGCGAGCCTGAGGATCAACCTTTTCCCATACTTTTCTTAAAAACAAAGAGAAAAGGAATTCCTCCAATAAAATCCAGCATTGTTTATTTCAAACTGGCCATCAGGTTTCCATGGTATTCTGAATATATTTCATCAGAGACTAACCCCCATGTGCTACATGCCATCCCACCCCAGCTACAGCTTTTCATCAGTTCCATTAAAAAAGTTAAAAGCCAATTTTCAAATACAGAGCCACTATTTTGGTTTTTGGATGTGCACACCAGGTGTGGCATCCATATTCTTTTTTTTTCTTTTGTGTTCAGTATTCCATCAGCAGTGTTTGTGCAGGGCTTCAAAACACACCCTGAGCAGGTCACTTTGAGCAATGATTGCCCGCAGTCACACATAATTGATTTAAATTGCTTTTGTGTGGTTCACATTTCAGTGGTACCATTGTCATTGTACAGTGGAGTAAACCACTTTCTTCAGGGTCATTTAAATTCTAATTTTGGCTGACCCTTTGCTGCACTTTGTTACATTTCAGTGCATGTACTTTCATATAATCAGCTTGTCTCTCTACTGACTCCTCATTCAAACCTTGGTGCTTCTCACCATGATAGCTGTCAAAGGCCGGATATGTGCTGTAATTATAGAGTAAAGTTTAAATTGCTTTGAGCTTTTCCCCCTTTCAGTTTTGATAAATAATATTTCCTGTCTAACAGAATTATGTCTTTTACCATTATTGTTTTATTCTACAGGTATAGCAGGATTTTTATACGATCTAACAAAATAATATAATCTTTCATTTCTGAGGCATTTTCAGTCTAGTTCCAATGTGCTACTGTAGGAAATCAATAACGATATTATAGATATGCACTTCTATTCATGGTTGCTGTTAGACATCAATTTCAAAGAAAAAAAGTTATTTTTGTGATAAGCTGTAAGAGTAAAAGTATAACATTTCCCTTACATAACTCAAAGAATGTCTGAATTGTGTAAATCCGATTAGCAATTTAGCAAAATACTTTCAATATAAAGAAACAAAAAATAAATCTCCTTTGAGTTATCTCACATTGTTTGACATTTTGAAAAACCAATATAATGCAATGATATAAATGTATAAAATGTGAGTTGTAAGTTCCAAAAGAATATTCACATTTTAAAACAGTCTAACCCAAACAAGAAACAAATGAACAAATACACCAATCTTACAAATGTATATGTATGTACAGCCTATTCCTTTGTTTTAAAGCTTTAAATGTGATTGTAAAAGTTTTCAGGGCTATGCTCAGAACACTATCTTGACCTTCAGAGGTTTCAGCTGGCTTGCCAAGGGAGCGAAAACATTACCTGCAGTACTAAAAATATACACTGCTCGAGTGCTTGTCGTGCAAATCAGCCCATAATCTTTCTGTAGCTCTGGAATTTCAATGTTCAAAAATATTTGCAACCTGAATGCTCATTATAACCAATCAATTTTTTTTTTACCTTTCTTTGAATCTGTTTTCTCCATTATGTTTAAGGAAACCCATTGTCTTGGATAAATAACATAGTAGTACATCATCCACACCCTAAATTATTGTCTGTAGTTGGTAGATTTCACAAAGGCTCCAATGGTTGAGCATTGGTGTGCTGCAACAGGCTGCACCTGAACCTGAGGGGTACTGCTGCACTGCCTCAGTGCATGCTTAGGGTAGCGCAGGATTATTTAAACTAGGGACTTGGGGGGCACAGAGGTCAGTGGGTGAAAAGGGCAGGGAGGTGCAGAGTATGTTTTCAGTATGCATTCCTAAAAGATTCTGTAGGCTATCAATAAAAGCTATGCATTCATGAGAAATTGTACCACACTGTTAATTATTGTGCCCTTTTAATAAAATGGCCTATATTATATTGTTGTAATAAATCCTTTGTTGGTTGCAAATGATTTTGTAACTTGCGTCACCTAACTTGCAAACCTTTTATTTTTAAATGCAGGCTAAATGTTAGGCAACACCGACATAGTACAGTAGGTTACTTATTTCTGAGCAGTTTTTCACTGAACCAGTTTGGGTTCTTCTTTCAGCCACTGCATGTCTCTCATCACTAAAGACTAAAGACAATACATTATGAAAATGTAAGCAACTGGCATATGCCTACTTGCAATCAAGATTTTTTAGTATTTGCACTGTAGGCATTGCAAATACTATTTATGTCATTAAATAAATTATATGAAATCGCTCGTATACTACTGTGCTGGAGCAGAAGCCTGTCAGGCCGATCTTTCATTTGTTTTGTTCAATTTGTTCAAAGTTCGAAAAAACTTGAATGAGATGAACTGGTTGTGATGAATGTACTGAGACTCAAATGACTGAAAATTATTGTACTGAATGACTCAAATGAACAAAATGAACTGAATGTACTGAGACTCAAATGACCGAAAATGATTGTGCTGAATGATTCAAATGGACGAAATGAACTGAATGTACTGAGACTCAAATGACCGAAAATGATTGTACTGAATGACTCAAATGAACAAAATGAACTGAATGTACTGAGACTCAAATGACCGAAAATGATTGTGCTGAATGACTCAAATGGACGAAATGAACGGAATGTACGGAAAGACTCCAATGAACTGAAAGATTAAACTGGTACAAAAACTTGAAAAGTAGCCTACTGAACAACTCACCGAGCGTATAGCATAGGCCTAATAATGCAAGTAGAAAGAAGACAGACCAACAGAAACAGGAAATGTTATGTTTGGTGAAAGAAGTGTTTAAATTTGTGAAACAAGAGGGAGGGTGAGGGCCAACTCACACAGCCAAACAAGAGTCGGCTCTATGACACTTTGACATTTAAAAGAAAAAAATAACCAATACAAAGGTATAGTGTGTTGCTTATAGAATTAAGCAACTAAATAAAACTAAATGGTATAGGCTAGCACGCTAAACAAAATGACAACTGGAACAGATTTGTATATATAGCTCCGCAAGGATTATCTCATTGGTACGTGCCTTTGGGCACGTAAAAACAGGTTGAGATCAATGATTAGTTTAAAGGAAAGTTTTGCGCCCCACCAATTTTCCGCTCACCAGTCACCAGTCGCCGCTGAACAAAACGTTATATATGTGGGAAATATTCAATCCTAGCTTAGCTGCTGACCAGCAACCTGATGATTTTGCTCAAGCAATCAAAGTTGCCGTTAATAATTCGCTTATATCACGCCGTCGCCATTTTTAAATTTTCCTGTGCGAAAACGAGGCTATGGTGGGAAGTGTTCTAGGAGCGGTGCTTACATGAAGCAGAAAAGCGATCTGAGTCGGTGATGCTACTATGGCATATTGTTGTGTACCACGCTGTAAGTCGTATCAAAGACGAGAATGTGATCAAGACTTGTCTTTCCACCGATTTCCGAGTAACCCGGACACCCGTCGCCAGTGGATTGCCAAGATAAGGAGAGATGTTGGACCTTATTTTCAGGTAATGTAACGAGCTAGCTAAGCTAGCGTCTAAGTTAGCTAACTTATCGTTAGCTTACCCTGATAATAACCTCCAAAAGTTCGTAAGATTAATTTACACGTCAACACTCACCTTAACACATCTCTCATCTCAGATCACAGACAACACAAGAGTGTGCTCCAAACTTTTCCAAGGACTGCATATTAAGATCGCTTACCGGTTTGAACAAACTGAAAAACGGGAGTGTGAGGTCTTTGTTTACATGGTGTCAGGCCAAGACCAGAAGGACAATTCAACGCTTCCAGAGGTAACTGTCAGCTGACATTAACCAAATCATTTCCGTATCAGCATGAAAAATATAATAAATGCATTTAGATAAAACCTACTAGACTATGCGTAAAAAACGAACTTTCGTAAATCTCTCTCAATTTGTGTCGACAGTGCTGTTGAAAGCATACAGCAACTGGATAGAGGGGTATATTACTGATATCGAAGGTAAGTTAACAATTTTGCCATCCGTAGGCTATGCCGGTGTGCTAGCTAATCAGCAAACGGTGTTGCTGCCGACCGTGAAAACTGCCTTGTTTACATTTTGGACATTTGTGGCTAGTGGGTAAATCTATCGCTGTTTTCGTCGCAGACACAAATTGAGAGAGATTTACGAAAGTTCGTTTTTTACGCATAGTCTAGTAGGTTTGATCTAAATGCATTTATTATATTTTTCATGCTGATACGGAAATGATTTGGTTAATGTCAGCTGACAGTTACCTCTGGAAGCGTTGAATTGTCCTTCTGGTCTTGGCCTGACACCATGTAAACAAAGACCTCACACTCCCGTTTTTCAGTTTGTTCAAACCGGTAAGCGATCTTAATATGCAGTCCTTGGAAAAGTTTGGAGCACACTCTTGTGTTGTCTGTGATCTGAGATGAGAGATGTGTTAAGGTGAGTGTTGACGTGTAAATTAATCTTACGAACTTTTGGAGGTTATCATCAGGGTAAGCTAACGATAAGTTAGCTAACTTAGACGCTAGCTTAGCTAGCTCGTTACATTACCTGAAATTACCGGATTCTCATAGCTATTTGTAAAACTGTCGGTCAAAATTATTTATTTATTTACCAAAGGTGGGTGGACGGTGTCCACCCGCGTCCACCCCCAATTTTACCCCTGTGTATGAGGAACTGTGCATGAGCTTATAAAGAGCCAAACTGGGTGGGATTAGATTAAGAGAAAGGAGTGAAAAAACATCAACAGAGCAATGATCCCTATGTTACTGCCAATATGTCATATTTTGTAATGGAAATAAAGTGTCTTCTATGTGTATGTCTCACAAACGCTGGGTCAGAATGTAGGGACTATGCATCCATTTTGAATCAACAGGAAAAACTCACTTCACAGTCACGTGACCATTGTCAGAAAGACTGTGGGTCAAATGGTGACTGGGTGCAGTACATCACTTCCAGTACTTCCTGTAGGCTACTATAAATGCATTTTCTTCTAAGATATTCCCTTGCCTCTCAGCTCGCTAGACTGCCTAGAAGGTTTCAAGTAAACATGTTGTTCTGCAATTAGCTTATGAAACTGTATCCACCAAGGGTTTACTGTAAATGTTATCTTTCTACAACATAGGAACAAGTAAATGTGCATAGTCTACATACCTTCCTGCGACAGTCAACTCACACAGTTTCCAGGAATAAGTCGCCAAAAGGACTGAAAAACCCTTCCGCCTCACCAGCAAGGAAAACCACAACAGAGACCGGGTTCTACAGACAGCCTGACCCAGAACACTGCTAAAGCAGTCTCATCCACGGACATTAAAGTGAGCGATCACCATGCGGACCCATATGTGCACCAGAAGTAAGACTGACAAACATCCGGGCACTAACTTAGGAAAATATCTGATCCTTTTTTCAATGAATGTTTCTAATGTTGCGTATATCACATTGCTTGAAAGATAGTTACAGTCAAGTAGCCTCTGTGTATATACACTGCTATCCACCTTTCTTTTAACTGGGAAATCTGTGCATGTGATTTCCTTAACGTGGATATCTAGCCCATTGGATGTATGTTCTTGCAGATTTAGAAGGACTATGTGCACTGGGATTAGCTAGACATAGCTAACTCAATAACCTTTAATACACACCATTTCCTCGGTTCCCAGGCCACGTTAGAATCACAGGCTAAAGGACATGTATGCTGCAGTGAAGCAAAAGGGAAGATCACATGTTGGTTGTAGTCTCAAATATAGCTATAATCATGTGAATTAGCACAAATGAACTGTTTCCAAACTAGTTTTTCAAACTAATAAAAAGCACTTTGTAACACGCCAGTATGACACCCATGGGAGGGAGATGCGGCAGTGCCGAGGAACAGCGTTGGTTGCCGCATGGAAAAAGAGAGAGAGCACCAACACAAAAATGAAATGAAATAAATGCCATCTTCACCCTTCCCCCTCACAGGTTCTGAGCAAAAACAATAAACTAAAACAACAAGCTAAAATAACAAAGACAAAGGAAAGTAAAACAGAGCAACAACTATTTCAGTTCCCCATTCTGCAGCTGGACTGCTTTCAAGCAGACCAGCTCCTCTGACTTTTCAGTGGGGGTTCACTGTTCCCCGTCTTATTAAAAGAAACAAAACTAAAATTAAACACAACTCAAATAAAGAAACTCGCTCTTGGTATGAGCTCCCAGTCTCAGCCCCGAACTGTGCAGCACACCTTTAAGCACCTGGGCTGATTAGCTAACCAACCCAGGTGCATGTGCTCTCTCCACCAGCCTGCGCAACCGAGACCAATCCCCATCTCTGGCGGACCGAATGCCACACACTTTTTTAGTAGTATAAAACACTGACCGTTTCTTATATAGAAGGGTTTAATGCTCTCTAACAGTAGGTATGATGTAGTGATGATGAAACAGACAGATAAGAGAAATATTTTTTTCTTGCATTGAATCTTCCATTTTCTTCTTTCTTGTACTATATCTGGCTCACTTTTCTCATTTTCTTCAAAATTGTAGAGTTCATCAAAAGTATTTCACCCAACGCAGTTGGGTGAAACAGAATTGGCTTTAGCATTACCCAGGGATGGGAGTTTTTCAGTCAGATGAAACGACAGTGTCTCGTCATGCATTGGTCGACTGCTGGTCAACAGGGCACTAGAAGGTCTGCCTGTTAAGCTGCACATGGAGGGTTTTCCTCTGACCCACGTTTGTGCAAGACCAACTTGCAATTTGCAGTATGAAAAGAAACGGTGGCTGGCATCACATGCTTCAGATGAGAGCATGTGCTTGTCAGTGCTTTCTCAAATTAATAGAGGAGCTTGTGGCAATGAGTGTGGATAAAATAAAATTGGGCATTCACATTATTCAAAGACCTAGCAATGTGATCAAACCACTACTGCAACTGCTGTGATGCTCTATCTAAAAATGGACTACGTGCTGAATATCTTTTCCACAATTCTTCTGACAACAGCACTGCCGAAGAGGTCATTGAGCTGTCAAATGGAACTCCATTTTATACTACTGGTCAAGAATGGGACAGAATTGTAATTCAGGCCCTGTCGTGTAACCTTTCAAGAAGGAGTGAAAGGCAAGTAGAGGAAATCATCAATGAACTTAAAGGAAAAAAAGGATTATACACTGGACCTGATTTAGAATTGTTGTTTTAGGTTAATACATCACTGACCATCAGATAAATAGTTTAGTGTGATCATTGCATTCTGGTTCTTTATTTAAATATTTGTTGTAGTTTTTCTGTCCTTCTTCAAATATTTGTGACTGAACAATGGTACTGTAAAAATCTTTAGACACATATACAATTACTTAAATAGGTGATATTT
Source organism: Anguilla anguilla (assembly GCF_013347855.1). Taxonomy (NCBI): domain Eukaryota; kingdom Metazoa; phylum Chordata; class Actinopteri; order Anguilliformes; family Anguillidae; genus Anguilla; species Anguilla anguilla. The sequence goes on from NC_049202.1 coordinate 44,787,397, forward strand.
AAATTTATGTAGGTACTAGCCCCCGTCCAATCACAAAAGGAGCTGCTTCACATGGAGTTGTGCAGCAGTTGATCTTAATTGAATTCAACACTGAGTTTCAGTCAGTGTTCACCAGCTTGTTGCTGTTCTGGTTGGTGTCTTCTCCATAGAAATGGCCAATGAGGCTCCGGGGAACTGTAGTATTTAATGTCATTTGACACACTGAACTGACAGGAAAAATTAGAAGTTCTTAGAAACTAAGTGGAAACATTTATAAACCATGACCATAAAATAACCATATAGCATGGTTTAATTATCTGGAAGCCTCCTGTGGTTTGGTCAAAAATTAAAAGGAAAATTTCAAATTGAAATTTCTAATGTAAATAATAATAATAATAATAATTCCCGAACCAGCGCCTCCAGCCTTCTCCAACCAATGAGAACGTTGTGGAGCAGTAGGCCTACCAATTCCATTGTTCAAAACAACCTACTCTTATTGATCTCATTGGACTGTTTCCAATGTTTTTGCACTGAAAATCTGAGAGCACGGAGAGGGAAGTTTTAGCAAGAAAATAGATGTGTTTTGTGAGAGCCTGGGATGAAGTTGAACGCACACAAATACTCTCCAAATGAGAGAGCAGCAAGTTTGTAGGAGAGCGGAGTATATTTGAGAGCGAGCATACATTTTTTGTGCGAGAACAGGGTAAATCTGAGGCTGCAAATACATTTTTGTATGAGACAAAAGGAAATATTTGTAAGAACTAGGGATGTGAGCGACACACGTTTCTACAATAAAGTGGAAATTTTTAGTCACATAAGACTCAGTAGTTACTGCTGTCCATACATATGGTTATCACGACATTGGCGGACTTGGATAGAATGGTACAGAGAGAGATTACATTACATTACATTACATTACAGGCATTTAGCAGACGCTCTTATCCAGAGCGACGTACAACAAGTGCATTAGTTAAAGGTGCAGAGGTGCAAAAGAAACACGCTAGAGTGAAGTAAAGATCGTAGTGCCAGAAGTGACCACATAGATCAGGACTCCAACCCTGTAGGGTAACCTGTTCAGCAAACAAACAAACAATCCTGCCAAGTACAAACTAGTACTGAAATCACATTTGCCTAATCAGAATCTGATAAAAACAATCCTGCCAAATAAAAATTAACGTGATCGTATTAGCCTAACTAAGTACATTGAGCTAAACTATAGGCTAGGGAGGGGTGGGGAGAGGTGCAGCCTGAAGAGATGAGTCTTTAGTCTGCGTTTGAAGGTAGTCAGATACTCTGCTGTTCTGACCGCCACTGGGAGGTCATTCCACCAGCGAGGGGCCAGGACAGACAGCAGACGGGAGCGGGAAGTACAGACACGAAGAGGGGGAGGTGCCAAGCATCCAGAAGTGGCAGAACGGAGAGGTCTGGCTGGTGTGTAGGGTCTGATGATCCTCTGGATGTATCCTGGTGCTGACCCCTTAGCTGCCTGGTATGCAAGCACCAAGGTCTTAAATTTGATGCGAGCCATAACAGGCAGCCAGTGGAGGTCAGTGAGCAGGGGGGTGACATGGGAATGTCTGGGGAGGTTGTAGACCAGACGCGCTGCAGCATTCTGGATGAGCTGCAGGGGTCTGATGGCGGATGCTGGCAGACAAGCCAGCAGTGAGTTGCAGTAGTCCAGGCGGGACAGGACCATCGCTTGAACCAGGAGCTGGGTTGCGTAGGTGGTGAGGAAGGGGCAGATTCTCCGGATGTTGTACAGGAAGAACCTGCACGTTCGACTCACAATGGCTGAGATGGCTGTTTCACTACATTCACATCCAGCTTTGATGGTTTTTTGCTTAACCCGCCTGCGGAGCTCGACAAGATGAAATTAACTTTCGTTTCTATTTGGATGATTAACTTCACGTGCTGTTATCATACAGATGCAACAAAAACATTGACAGAAACCTTAGAATGGCGACTTTCCAATGCGCCCATTGGCAAATAATATGAATTGTTTTAAATGTTCTAAATTTGATTAATTAGATCATGTATGCTTTGTTAAACTTTACTCATTACTATGTGAATTTCGCTCAGCAGGAAGTCCGCCCAAATCGCATTCACATGTTAACAACATTATAATTACTCTCCATAGAAGGAGACTAAAGGAGGGGCAATGCGAGATCCATGTGAGAAATGCCAAGTCTGCTAAAGCGGGATAGAATGTCAAAGTGTCGCCTAATTCACTTCTTTTGAGGTGAACATTTCATTTAATTTTGGAAAATGGTCCGTCCGGAAGCCGACACTGATGAAGAGCGGTGTCATTTCGATCAGCTTCATGCGTAAGTATATTTCTTATGATCATATTGGTAAATATGTGTACTGTATTGCAACGTATCTGTGTGTTTGTAGGAATATCCAGCAATATGCGCGTTTGTAAATTCCCACACTACGAACGATTCGAACTATTGCATCTCAAAATTATAGGCTAGGCTCTCTGCGTCTGGTTGTGTTAGAAGTATCAGGTAGACTGTATGTTTTTCGATCATATTGGTAATAAATAGCCCGTGGCGTGGCTAAGATTCTAAAACTGATGTCCTCGCACAATCGATATTAGCATACTGTAAGTAAATTCGGGAAATAGCAATATAATAACCACTTAGCTAAACAGACCTAGCCTACTTCAGATTGAGGCATTGTTATTGATGAGTTGCGTGTAGTTGAGCTGGAATAGCAATGTTTATTTAGTTTAGCTAATGTTGTTTCGTTGATAGCTTGCATTATTTGTAAATGTGTGCTGTATTGCATTCTCTGTGTGTTTGTAGGAATATTCACTAATATGCGCACTTGTAAATTCCCACACTACGAACGATTCTAACCATTGCTTCTCAAAATTATAGGCTACCTCTCTGCGTCTGGTTGTGTTTGTTTGGTTCTTTGTTTGTATATGATGTAACCATGTCACATTTCCTAAGTTTTGTTTTCATTAGTTAGTGATTTGCCCTTTTTTTGTAAAGCACATTTAATTTTCACCTGTTGAAGGAAATGTGCTATATAAATAAAGTTTGATTTGATGTCACATTTCCTAACAATTTTGTTTTTATCATATTTACAGAGATGCAGGAAACACGGCCTAGTTCACCACTAGCTAAGAGGCCACGCAAGCGTTGCAAGAGTACACCAGTCTCATCTCATCTTCCATGCATATAGTTTGCTTCAATAAATGTGACAGGTGCTGGTGTTTTGGTCCGCAAGTAGGGCAAGGTCATTTTTCAGTTTTTTACAGATTACGAAAGTGCAGATTATAAACTTTCAAATGATGTGTCATACATTGAAATCTGAAAATAGTTGAAGAAGATATGCTTATTTGAATGTTGGTACTCCTAAAATCAAGTAGCAGAGAAAATCCCCTTGAAAGATCTTGAACGTTTCACACTTCTCACAGGGAGATAATGGGTGGGAACAATAGCTAGTTAACTCCACCCCAACCACTCCCCCACTAGAGTACCTGTAAATTCTTGCCCATTTAGGGGCAATTTAAACTAAGCAGTGTACCCAGCATCTCCAAATCTACCCACAATGTCTAAATTATTAACACTGGTCTAAAATAGCTAAGGGTCCAGAAACAAATCCAAAATCTCTCCAAAAAGGAATGTAATGCTTTTTGTCCATTGTAAAGCATATGAGCCCCTTATGAAGGTTTAAGATGAAACATAGATATAATTTAAACATAATGCAAACATATGGTCACACAATGCTGCACAGTACCTAAATGTGTAATAATTAACTCTTGTATGTAGCCTATTTCTATACTCTGTACACTCCTATGTTTTCTTGTATGGGAATGGGACGATATAAAAACATTTTTCAGCCGTCCACCACGTTTTGGCAATGTTTCAACACTCTCCTCATTACTGTTGTATGCGTCACAAAAACCATTACACTACTAACTAACGCTTACATTACAGTGTGAAATATCCACATTACATAATACCACTAACCTATTTAAAGACACTCAATTTCTAAAATAACGTAATAACCGAAATATTTTGAGCAGTAATACTTACATAGCAATGATGAAATCGTATCTATGTTCAGTAGATGGAGACAGAGACAGTAAATCAATGCCAGTTATATCTGCTTCTGTTTTGCTCCAGAAAACGATGTCAGATATGTCTATCAACAAACACATGGCTTAGCTATGCCCAGAAGTCCTCAATAATAATGATATTTTCCAAGGAATTACGAAATATCGTTGACAACGTTTCGTTAGGTGCAACGTCTTTTAATGCTACAATATAGAGCGAATGCCATGGTAAGAAAATGTTCGGTTATGCTAACCTATAAAACGCTATTCCAAAAGCAAAATTAGACGTTATACATCGTTAGAAAGCTTATACTCTCACCTACTGATTGAGCGTCCGCCATTTTAGCAACCTCACACAGTAAACAAACATAGGCTACTACCACACGGCTTTATTTATGGGCGGTGGCTTGACCGAAACAAAGTGACAATAGCCAACGAAATCAAACATGCTAATTAAACTGCACCCCCATCACGCCTCCAAAACCCGGCTGTAAGAATCACTAAAACAAGCCGATTTGCTGACAAATTATAAGTATTTAGTTACCCTAAAAATGTTGTTTATTCCATTGAGTGACTTCTTCAACACTTTAACTTTCGTAATATGAAAAAAAAGGAAAACAGTAAAAAAAATTTAAAAAACCTTTTTTGCCTCCTAGCGCGATTTCAAGATTTGCGACTTGCGGACCTTTTCTCCAGCACCCGTCACAAATGTTCTGAAAATCAAAAGATGTCTTTGTTTCTGTCTTCTAAATGGCTCACTGAGTCTTTGTCTTAGTGGTGGGGAGGCATGCGGCCAGGTGTGAATAGCCTACTTAGCTGGCAGGTCGTCAATGCATATTCATTACAGAAAGGCCATTTGCCCTCCCATTCTCACCTGGTGTTGAAAAATAGTAGTCACAACACTAACTTTTAGCAATGTATTATTTATATTTCTCATTGGATTTGCTAAAATATTTTGTCATCTTTTGATACCCAAGACCTTGATGAACACATTTCAGTGACCAAAAGTCTTAGTCACAATTGTTCAGTGTGCTTTATTACAACATTCCTGTGCATGTTCAAAACTACTGTTTACAGTTTGTGTGTTTTTAGAGCAGTTTACAATCCACACATGATTATGACCTACGTACTGCTGCCATATTATTGTAGCTGAGTCTGTGCTGAAAGCAAAGATATGAAACACTTTGGAATCACTGTATATAAAGTTGATGAAATTTACACAAATGTCAGAGCATTGCACAATCACCAGTGTGCCTCATTTAACCCTTAGACCCCAGAGGGTTAACAGTATATCACAAATGAGCATATTCAGGCTTCACAAATGCCAGTAGGTCTGGAAACCCTTCACATTCTGCTATGCCTTACATTAACATTTTAGCAATTAAATCTGTTGTGGTTTTAGCTGGACAGCTCTCACAGTGACAAGGTCTCACTGTGAAGTTTCATGCTGAGAAACCCATGGCAATGTTTGGTTCTTAGGGGGGTTAACATAATAGATTTTGACGTGTGGTATGCACATTTGGCAACATATTTTTGCACTGAACAGTGTTTTCATTAAGCTTTTCAAAATCATTCCACATGGCACTCTTTTGCAAGCTGGCCATATTTCTAACTGACGGTAAGTACAGTGAATGACTAGCCCCTCCCACCCCCTCTTAGTCCGTTTAGAACAGTAGTCTTGATAATGGTTCATTTTCACGGAAAATAGTTTTAAAAATAACTTCATGTTTGTTGGGCTTAGTGTGCTTTTACAAAATAGAAACAATCTGTGTCATGATTCTTGTGGTTGGAAGGTTAGTTATAGGAACAAGGGCTTGTGCATGGTATACACACACCTAGCTACCATAGATTACCAATGGCAAAATGACACAGACATACTCCCGAAGAGTTCCTAGAGCTGATTTCACTATTATTAATATATTTTTTATTATTAAAAATAAATAAATAAATGAATGTATAATATATAATTATAACATAGCATGTTATCACGAGATTCTGGTCTGGCAAGATAAAAACAACATGAACTGCATACTCAAAAATAAGAAAAAGAAGACTTTATGACATCAAATATTTGCATTGTTTCATTTCAAGTTAGGATGCAAACGATGTGTTTTGCACTTCGCAAGTATAAGGCCTATACCTACTAAGTTTTCAGATCTGACATCCAAACCATAATGTCACTGGGCAAAAAAGAACAAGTGACTGCAGTGGTGGAGCAGCCAGTGCTACAAGGGGCTGGCCACTTCATTAAATAATAGAACATATGAAATGCCACTATCTCGCACCATATTCACATGAGTAAGATATCTGCCATGCATTTTGCAGATGAAAAAAAAAACTTGTTTCTAATTTAGATAATAATGTAAGACTTTAGTGCTAGTATAAGCAAGGTTTTAGTAGGTGAGAATTCTTTGGTCATCAACTGTAGAGGTCTTCCTTGGCTTACCAGGCCCTTTGTGATTACTGAGCTCACCAGTGCTCTTTTTCTTCTTAATGATGTTCTGAACAGTTGTTTTTGCGAAGCCTAATGTTTGGCTTATGCCATATGACTGTTTTTAATTTTTAAAATTTTTTTTGTTTGTTTCATATTTCTCAGCCTCATAACGGCCTCCTTGAGTTTCATTGGCACAACTCTGGTCCTTATGCTGACAAATGGCAATAACAGAATCCAAATGCAACCAAAAGCCTGGAATCAAGACAAGATACTGAAAGCTCTCTTATACTTGCACTAAAGAGGAAATTGAACACACCTGACTAATAAAAAACACTAGTGAAGCCATCGGTCCCAAATATTATGGCACCACTATGGTCTTTTTACATGGTTAAACCAAAATGTATTAAAATACCCTTTATTAAAAGCTGAGAGTCTGCACTTTAAGCACATATGCATTGTTTGATACAGATCAAGATCAAGTCAGATCAAGAAGAAAAAAAAGTATTTGTCCCAAACATTTTGGAGTGCATGTATGTATGTTCCTAGTGTGAACAAGGATTTTTTTTTAAATCACTTTTTTTCTTTCACTTACATCTGCCGCTGTCTTTTAATTATTTCTTGGCCTTGTCTGTAGTTTCTCAAATGATCATACAGCCTACTGTGGGGATGAACACCTGCCATTGGAGTCTGGGAAGACCTCTAAAAATAAGTGTTAAACAATGTGTTGAAACCAATTATCATTGCTCTAAAAATAGAAAATGAAACTAATGTAGAACAAATGTGACACTTAGTCAGAGAGAAAAGGGGAAATACAATATCATGCAGCCAGGCAGCACAAATACCTTTGTTAAATCCATCTGTTTATTTTTATGTGATAATTCAACTGCCATTTTTACTTTTTATACTGTGAAAAATATTCTTCATTCTTTAATTTGTGCTTGGTTGTTAAAAGTGATTAATGTGAGGATATGCCTGTGGACAAGCTTATGTTGATTCCCAGTTTGCAATCAATTATGAAAGCTAAATAATAGAGATGGTGCACATGCCATCTGCAAAGTCACAGCTTGGTGGGGGCATACCCCCATACTTTAACAGCACCAAGTCTGGCACAAGGTGTTCATGTGGGCCTTCCTGGTGGGAAACTCGTGTAGATCGTAAATCCGACAAAACACTTGAAAGCAGCATTAGCCCTAGCTAAGTTAAAGGTTATACTATCTGACAAGTTAGCTACCTCAGTAATGTTATAATGTAGTGTACAATGATCTCTTAATGGATCCTTATTAGTGTTATTTAATTTGTCTTGTGCTAGCCAACCTTGAAAATGATTCAACAAGGTGTCCTGAGGATCTATGATATTGTTTTCTATGAGTTAGCAAGCTAATGCGTGCCCATACAAGCTAGCTAACTACAACTAGCAACCACTGCTTACATTGAGCTGGATTCAATTAAGTGAATATCAATTTGATCACTCCATAAATAGTTTTACCCTCTGACTGCCTGCACAAGCAGTTGCTAGTTTGTTGTTGGCAACAGAGAACATTTAAGGATGTACATTCCTGGATGTACATTCTCCTCCATGAAACATGGAACATGAACTGACATTTGCCGATTTTCCCTTTAATTTAGTGTCATGAAAGAAGTGCTTGTGTCACCCCACTGTACCAGCATGTCTTGTCTCTCCTGTCACGTCTCCTACAGCAGAGCCAGTGCCTAGCCAACTGCTTGACCATTCAATCAGCAAAAGGCAGCCATCAACAATTATCAGTACTGTGGACAAGAAAGGCCTAATCAGCTCCACTTTGAAAAGAACTCTCCCTTTCAGTCAGAGAGTTCGCTGAGACAAAGGCTAGCCGCTGTGCTTATCATTTTTCCAGACAGAGAAAACCAAAGAGCCCCACCCATAGGCAATCTGATCCCTGTGACCTGACTCCTCTGCTCAAACCTGTCACCTAACCACAAGGTTTTCTTTTAGTTTTTACTTCTACCCTTATTGTTGTGTATACTTTACCCATTGTTCCCCTGCATGAGCTGTATTTTCTTCTTGAATAAAATACACACAGAACAACAGTACTCTCCACCTAGAATGGTGCACTCATGCTGCAACTCTACCAGTTGTTTCTTTTGACTATGAGTAAGTTGAAATCATACGGGGTATGTGTATGTGGTCAAACATGTTGTTCATGGAATGCAGTTTTATGGACAGAGTTATAATTTTGCAATGAAAAAAAATATTATCCCTAAAAAACCTTCATTTTGTGACCTGTAAAGACTGCTTATACATTTTAAAAGCTTTACTTATTTTCCCAAAATGTTAATTTCATCAAATAAAATGTATGTTTTCACATGAAATAGCATTTTATTTTTTAACAAAATGCAGCATGTCATGTATGTTGCACCATTTTATGTCTGTTGGAATAATGACTGTAAAACAAACATTTAAACAATTAGTGTGATTCCCAGCAAGAGACTAACACAAATGTTTGACAGGGTGATCAATCCCAGGGGTGTGGTCAGACAGAGAGGTTTGATTTTAGCAAGACAAGTGACAGTTAGATTTAGTATGTGTCAGTGTCTGGAAGTGAGATTAGGGAAAGACTGCTAGACTCAGAAAGGACTGCAGAAAATGAGCAGCTAAGGAAATTCTAATGTCATAATGACTGTCCATCAAATCAGCACGACTTCCAGCAGAGGAAAAAAGTAATTGTTTGTTGAAGCTTGTGTTGAAGCTTTTTTTTCCCCCAGGGGATATCACTTATTTTGTGTCTACAGCAACACCATTATTGAAACAATTGTATTATTTTGGGATGATGTTGAGAAACCCCGTGATGAACTGTGTGGATGTAAAAGTCATGATGTATGATGTTAGAAGTTTCATCACTTTTAATATACTGTTAAAAAATCTAAGGAAACATGGCACTTAAACATAAGGTGGAAATTCCACAAAACCTAAGAATTATATTCCTTTTAATAGATAAGATGCATCATCCTGACTTGATGCTTCCATATCATGAATCATGAAGTACAATGACAGATTTAAAGCTGTACCAACACCAACCTCAATGTTCGAAATAATGAGCCAGTATATACAGCTACATTTTTTAATGGTCTCTGTCTGAGAAACACTAGGGCTTGCTCTAGCCACAGCAGACACTGCAGGTGCTGTGGGTGTAGAAATTGTTTTTTTTTTATGTTTGCAGTGTTACTAAGTTTGCTGGTATCTAGAACCACTGCACAATTCTTGTGCGAGTGAGAGAGGGGAGATAGTGGTCACAACGGGGGTAGTTATAGCAGGAATGTAGAGCATCTCAGTCTCTGCCAGGATGAGCTTTAGGTGGTGATTTTCCATCCAGTTCAAGATGTCACTTGGGAAGGCTGAAATGTAAGTGGAAACCTGTAAGTCAAAAATGACGGTAAGGAAAGACTCAGCAGACTGCCATAAAAATAGCAATGACATAAACAGCTTCAATGGCAGGACTAAGTGATTTTGTGTCAAGGGTGAAGGGGAGGGGACCAAGCACAGAGCCGTGGGGGACACCTATAGCAAGGCTATCCTGTGTTGAAAATGGGCCACCCCAAGTGGCCTAGATGGCATGTCCAGAAAGGTTGAACACAATCCAGGCTATAGATCCCTGCTGCACACCAGAAATGCTTTGGTCAACAGTGTAAAATACAGCATAGTGATCAGGAAGAGTCAGTACTGAGAAAAGGGAAGCAGTCTGAACTGAGAAAGCTTCACTGATAGAGGAGTGGCCAGCTGTGAGGCCTGACTGATGGAGATCAAGGGGATCAAGCAGGTTGTTTTCTGTGAGTAAAGTTTATTACAGACAGCAGCAAGTGTCTTGACTAAAAATGGAAGTAGAGAGACTGATCGGTAGCTGAAGTCACCAGAGGGATCTATAGTCGGTTTCTTCAGCAAGGGAGTGACATGAGCTTTCTTAAAGGATGAGGAAAAACCAGTGAACCGGGAGAAGTTAACCAGAGAAGAAATAAATGGATGTCAAGAGTGATTGACCAAACACCTGTGTATAGTTGACAACTGCTAGCAATAATACTAACATTCGTTAATCCTCAAAAGCAAAAACATTACAAACTACTGCATATGATTAATTCATCTTAATAATGTAACCTGTTTATGCCAATACAGGGAAACTTCAAGTTATCAACCAAGAAAAACAGAAAGATGCACAAGGATATTTCAGATTTAATTATATAGACTTTATTGTGTGGTAGGTAATTTGTTTCAGACACATGTGGACACGGATGTGGACTTTTCTCAGTACACGGTTGTGCAGTTGGTAGCACTATTGCCAGCAAGAAGGTCCTTGGTTTGAATTCCGACCTGGGGCTATCTTTGTGGAGTTTGCATGTTCTCCCATGTCCACACATGGGTTTCCTCCAGGTACTCCTTTTTCCTCCCACAGTCCAAAGAAATGCATGTAGGGTAATTTGAGATTCTAAATTGTTCCTAGGTATGCGTGTATAAGTGAATGGTGTGTGTGGTTTTTTTGGTGGCCTGTCCAGGGTGTATTCCTGCCTCTCACCAATGCATGTTGGGATAAGCTCCAGTACCCACTGCGACCCTGCTCAGGATAAGCAGGTATAGATAATGGATGGATTGATGTCTTTTCAGGAATATCGACTCAATTTAAGAAAACAAAGCGTGTAGGCCGAAGAATGTAGCCACCTCGAATCAGTTAAAAGGGCATATATTGCTTGTGTTATAGAACTCTTACTCTCTAAACAGTGACTGTGAAGATGGATTTGCTACACTGGGGCCTGTAAACTGACTTATAATATTCACTGGCTTGGCCCTTGTGATCACTGCTTACAGCTATATTTTACTTTTACTTTTTTCAGGTCTTAAACATCACCCTCCCCTGCTTCTGTTCCCACTTGAAATTGTAGATGAATACTGAATATTGATCAGAAACTGAAGTGAACTCTGGTTGCCTTTGTAGTGACCTTTTAGGGCCCTAGTGCTCATTAACCCTCCAGACAGATTAATCATGCAGTCCAGTATCCCACTGTGGTAGTTCTTTTCTGCAACAGAGAAACTGATATTGCAATTAACTTTGTTACAAACTAATTTGTAGCATTATTGAAGATTGTCCGCTATGCAGTATTTATCATGGAATGTTTGGTAAAGGCACCATACTGTGGTGCAAAGATGAGCCTCATAGATTTGGATTTAACTTGGTCTATGCCAGTGCCAACTGTGGCTGGTAGCTCCACAGGGTGACACATAATTGCGTCACTCAGTTAATGGTAGGATTTAGTCGTTTATGGATCAGCGTTCATCGGTCTCTAGTGACTCCTGCTTGTTGATCGGATGCCCGTGGACTGCATGCAAAAGCTGCATATGAAAGGTCTCAAACTGTGCTCTGTGCAAGCTTAGTTGTAGTCTGAGGTGTAAAAAAGCAGCTGGTGAGACCACATGTTTCAGTGGAGATCCATGGGTGTCTATACTTTCCCAAATGAGGTTTGCAGCATGAACGTGACTGCGGTCACAGACAATTGGCCATTCCAAATTGGGGTGGGAATTGGAGATGTTCAGTTCCACATTGGGCACCAACATTTTTTTAAAAGTGATTTTGTGATTTGCCCATCATTCCTCAATATCAGATAGAAAACATTATGAAAGCTATTTTTGTGTCTACTTGTGGACTAATTGCACTATTAATCCCGTTTTTTTAATTTTAATTTTTCCCACGGCACCGTGCAGAACGCCGCCATGGGCTATGTGCCGCAAATTGTGGTCACTCGCTCAGTCACTCACTCACGACCTTTGTAGGACGCATGCGCAGGAGGTGCGCCGTGAGTCTGGACAGTTTCGTGCTTGTTTTGTAAAACATACAGTACCGGCCAAAAGTATGAGGCCACCTGTAGTTAAAAAAAAAATAAAATAAATTTTTATATGTATCAGTGAAAAAGTCTTTGCTATGTGCTGTTTACAAGAAGAAAAGACTCAAGGGGGCCAAGCACTATTAACACAGGACCAAAAAATTGAGGAAAGGCTGATGCACATCCTTTCAGACCAGCAGATCACAGTTGCCATTTCACTGTATTCCGGGGAACTAATTTCTCTCTAGCTGCTTTGAGTTCTTCCTGTAGTAGTGGTGCAATTTTTACAATAATTTCTTTTGCTATACACCACAATATATTTGTTTACTGCCTCTTGATCTTCCTGATCTTCTCCTGTTAACATTACTGTCCATCAGCTGGACCCTTCTGAGTGCGTACTGAACATTGCACCTGGAAATCTTAAGCTTCTTCGCAATTTCTCGTGGGGAATAACCTTGCCACAATGTTTACTTAGCCCCGCACATCTAAGCCTAACGTTTCCTTGCCATATTTTTGCAGCTTAACTGGTTTTAGAAAAATTTAAGGTATATAAGGTTTAATTCGATTTAACAACTCGTCCACCTCCCTCCCACCCCCTATTTGCAAAATGATTGGATAGAATTCCAATCATTTGTTAAATTGTAATTAAAGCCAAAGGAGGCTATTTTGAGGAAAGTCATGTCTAAGATTATTTTAAAGTAAAACTCATCTTTTTATCTTGTTGTAGGTAGAAACAAAAAAAATGCTTATACTTTTGTTATTCAATATCTGTGCATGTTTACTCAACCTAAGATTTGTGACCTAACACTTTTGGCCTGTACTCTATATTTTTTATCACATTTTTAATCCTATACATTCTAAAAGTGTTTGAGTGGAACACTGTATCACATTTTGGTAGTTACTTCTGTTAACCTTGCAAAACTGTAACCTTGGTACAGTAATTTAGCAGGATGTTTGTGTCAGGAGCTGGGAGAGGTAACCCTTTTCACCAATAACCAAGGTAGGTAACAGCAAACAAGGCAAGTAACTGCAAACATTTTACTTTTTGCAGTTCATAAAATGATTTGAACGTGCAAGACCATTTGCTCCCTTTTGCTACTCCTTCCTCTCCCTGGCCACTGAGACTGTTCTCTCCCTGCCTCCTGTCTCCCCACATCTGCTGGAGCAGACACAGTGCAGCTGGTTTCACAGCACTCACAGCTCGCATTAGCTCCCATAAAGATCAGTTTTACTGAACAAAGACTGTACAATCCCACAATCACCCCCACAGCACACCTTTATATAGTGACTAAATCCCAATTCAACCCCCCAGCAGCACACCTTTTCTCGACAAGGGAAACCCTTCTGCTGCTGACTGAGAGGGAAAAAATTCCCACGTAACCTCACAAAAACTTAAAGGGAAGAAAATACCCTAGTGAGGCATATGCCCAGCCAAAAACTCTATGCCAGGTCTAACTACATCCAACATGATTCATGGATGCACACAATGTTCAATAATACTCAGTATATTTTCTGTAAACCGGTGAAATATGTTATTTAACAGATGACATGTAACAATGAACAAGCTAATATAGGGTGCACTGGCACAATGTTCTGACCTCCTTGCACACCCGCTACCACATTAATTCTCCTTCAATCCCTGAGCCCATGCTGAGAAGCACTTGGGAGGTAAGTTACAGCCAACCATACACGGTAGTCCACTGGACACTGTACAGCATAGCACACGTAAGTCACACACTCAAAATACACTATCCTGACACTAAACTAAACCACGCAACTGTCCTGGCTGTCACAACCATCCCAAATTAATTAGAAAAAGGGACGAAACACAACAGCCCAGCTCTGCAAGCTTCCTCTCGTCCTGGATTCACCCCTGCTGGCCAACATCTTGCAACAGACTGGGAGTGGGAACAGAAACCATGGGCTCAGCAGGGCAACATTCCAGCAACACACAGCCATTTCACACACGCGTGCACACACACACGCACACATGCACACACACAGACTCACATGCACACATCTGACAGATGGCTGCGTACACTTCACTTCAGAAGTTGGGGAAAATCCCTAAATTTTTTTAATTTGCTGGTGTTATAAACAAAAGTCGATTTGATTTGGCACTGTTCTCCACAATTTTAGATGAATAATTACACATTTCATGTGTGGGTTTCACCATGTTACTCACAAAATTATATTGTTAAGTAAGGGTGGGCAGAAACGTCATTATCTGTATCTGTATCTGTATCTGTTCAACCAACAAAATTATCTGTATCTGTATCTGTATTCAGATAGAAGACAAAAAATGGGCGTGGTTTATACCGGAAGTCACGTTAAATCAGGAAAATGTTGTATTTTCTAACCTAATATTCATTGGCAATGCAATGGCATTCATTAATTATTGCAATGGCATATAATTATCCAAATCCTCATACTGTACTTTTCATCGCTCTCTCACTTTTTTTTATTTTTAACTAAACTAAGTTTTATGAACTGTCTGAACCCCAGCACCCCCCCCCCCTTTTAACTGGGGTACATTGAACAATCAGAAACAGAAAAAAATGTTTTATAAATCGAAAAATTCTGTTTTACATTGGAAATAGAAACTTTTTACAGTAAAGATATATAGAAACATATCCTTCAGTTGAAGGGAATAATCTTAAATTTCAATGATGCTGCGTTCGCGTTTCTTGATGTGTTAACGTTACTGCAGTTCGCTGGAGAAATGTGAATTACTACTTTACAACAGTAATTACATAACAGTAATATCCTACATGAACTTTTTATTTTTATTTATTTATTTATTTTCCCCTACTGAACTAAGTTTGGATAGACTGCAAACCATCTGATGTGCTCATATTTTCCCTTGGTGGCAACTGTTACCATGAATGGATTCCGTGTTCATTATAGCCAAGACCCATGACTGATACATACAGCATGTTACATCTTAAACTGATGAATATTGACTGAAATACAAGGTAAAACGTTGTTTTTTAAAATATTTCGACTGGGTTTTTTAAATGGAGGAAATTAACACATACAGCTAAAAACTGCAGGTTCTAAGCTACATTTTTATAGGTTGCGGGGGTTTGAAAGAAATCCAGCTGCCACACCAGGCTTGTGTCTTGCTAGCTCCCACACCTCCTCCTCGATGCGAGAGTTTCCCTGCGTGATAGCCGGGAACGGTCAGCTCTCAGCCCACTGCCTGCTGTGCGCTGACTCGGTGGGGGTAACTACAGAATATAGCGATTACTTTTCAATAATGTGTAGTAAATGAAACGACTAGTTAGTGAAATCAAAGACCTGTTGCAAACAGAATGGGAATTTTTATCTAATGGCCATCCACAATGATATGAATCGATTTGAAGAAACATAATGGCTGACGCATAGAACTTATTTATTAAACGTTTTGCAACGCAGTGGCTCAAAGTTTGTGGTGCCGTCTCTCTCTCACTCTCTCTCTCTCTCTGCCCGTGTAACGTTAGATAGAGGCTATGAGAACTCGTCATGGAGCTGACTTTTTTTTGTTGTTTTTATTCCGAATCCGAATAATAACAAGCAACTCCGGGTAGAAGAAATATCTGTTTCCATCGCATTATTCGTGCTTTCCCGAATACGGTATTCGGATTCGGATACATCCCTATTGTTAAGATTGCTTCTATAGTTGAATGTTCAAAGTGAAACTGGTGAAACTGGGTAAAGGTTGTCTACTTTTCATGGTCATGTATCATTGACATGGTTCTTCACTGGGGAAATAAATAAGATATAAGATGGGAATGATATAGTTGCATAATTTGTCTATACTGTAACCGCATAAGGACAGGACTTGAGCCCTGTTCAGTTTATTTTGACAAAATACCTTTGCTGGTCTTTAGGAAACAACGATTCATAGTAATTTGCTGTCATTATAATAAAATAGCAATTACAGCCAGTTTTATCTATGGTGGGTCCGCATTCCAAACAGTGATGACAGGATTTTTTTCTTCTTTTTTTGATAGCCTCGGGATACTTTGCCCCCCTCACTGGTTCTGCTGCATTACCAACTGGTTCTATTACCACCCCTCCTGCCCCCTCCCCTCTGTGCTCTCACGCTCAACCCCAATTTGCATCTTTTAAAATTGTGAGACAGGCCAAAATCTGGTGTTGCTGTACACTTTAAAAACTTTCAAAAGAATACCGCTTTTGAAACAATAAATGTTTTTTTTTTTTTACTACTATTTGTTTTAAAAAAAGCATGCCCACAGATTTTCCTCTCACATAAATTAAATATTAACATTTAAAATGTAACTTTTGCCTATACCAATGACTTCCAATATTTGTAAACACATTAAAATAAAACTCCGTAATTTCATAATTGTATGGTCTGTAGTAATCAGAAATTGACAAAATAACTGAATTTAAAATACATCAATTCTTGTTGTTATTATTATTATTATTATTATTATTATTATTATTATTATTATTATTATGAATAATAATAATAATAATCATCATCATCATAATCATAACACATTCTTATACTTATTCCAAAATATGTCCCATCACTGCAACATCCTCAGCCAATTTGTGAGAGCATAGACTTAAGCAGAGATCCTCCAAAATACATGCAGCAATGAGTTGCTTCTTTTTATTCTGCAGTGCACTGCACAGAGCTGCACAGGCACTGTGCTAGGGGACTGCAAATCGTACACAGCAGGCAGAGGCCCTGCTGCAGACAATACAGGCACTGTCATTTTTCTGTTCTGGACTGCGGGGTTCATCGCAACATTGAGAACCAGTGCATTATTTGTTTCATTTCTTTGTCCCATGGACAATAAATCCAAATGTGAAACTGAACCGCAAGGAGTTTGAGAGGAATCTTCAAATGTCACTGTTTAACAATGCATACATTGTTAAACATACATAGGAGTAGCCAATTTCATAATACATTTATAATGCTAAAAATGGTATATATAAACTGGTATTTATTTTACCTTTATTTTGACAGAAAATGTAAATTTTATAGATATATATATATATAAGCATATCTATTGCCTTAAGACTGTAATTTGTACCAGCAGTATTTCATCTACAATCACTTTCAATGATTTCTTTTGATTCATTCCTTTGATTATTAGTAGGACTTGTATTTTATTCTGCCAGTATATTTGTATTTGTGCCATGGGACATAGATGCACGTAAAATTTAGTGTCGTCATTAGAGGAGTGTGTGTAACACAGGTTGAAGGGAAAATCCTTTTAGCTGTGGTACGTACAGTATTCCTCTGTTCTGTTCAATAGTAAACAAACTCTCTAAATGAATGACACTCTCTTTTTATGGTGTTGTATTGACAGCTATTCTAATTACCACAAGGCTGCTACTGCCTTGGCAGAGGCCTAGGGGATTTGGAGACAGAGCAAAATAAAATGGTTCAGGGGAACTATTGACTTGATATGGCTTCCTTCTTGCATTACAGCTAAGGAATGAAGCTTCAGAGCCTGATAGTCTTGTGTAACTCAAATACAGGGTTTATTATACTGTTACTTTGAACTGCACATAAGTACCTACACATTTTAATTGTCTTTCTGTTGGTTAATTCTACTTTTGCCTCAAATAATAAATAATTGCTTCGATGTAATGGGCAAAAAGCAATCGGAGATATAGCTGTTGAGTAAGTAGTTTTTGCAGTAGTAAATAAATCAATTACTTGCATTTATTGGTGGAAATTATTATTATTATTTTTTTAAATCTAAGGATCAAACCAGTGATACATAAAGACATAATTCAGCTTTATTCACTGTGCAGAACCACTGTTGTTTTTGTGAAACTGAATGGTGCCATGGGGGCTACAATGCATTTTTATAAATCTTTTTTTTCTTACTTCATTTGGTGCCCCTACGCATGGTTGGCACCCCTCCAGATGGATGGTGCAGTAGGCGATCATTTATATCTCTTATGCCTAGAACCGGCTATGATGGGGCACCATTTCATGAATTAGAATGAAGAATTTGTAATGATTTAGGAGGTAAGTACCAATACCTTTAATTTCAGTTTGTTTTAATGAGTAGAGCTCATCCATTGGAATAGAGACAACACAATTTGGCCCAAACCAAGTTACAAGAGACAAAGAATTATTTTTAGACAACAAAAAAAGTTTTAGATCAGGGTAATAGGTTACCTTGACAGGCAATGTGATACAATGGAATACAATCCCTCTGTTTTAGTCCCTCTGCCTTAATTAAAGGAATCTGTGAGTGCAAAAAGCTTTCAAATTTTCCTGTTTTAAAATCTGTTTTCTGCATTTGTGATTTGCATATATGTAAAGCCAAGATATACAAATCCTTGAAATGGCAAGGGAGTTTTAGTGGCTATCTGAGAGAACAAAATCAAAACCTCACATTAGAAATGTTTTTTTTTTTTTTTCATCTGAGTATGAGCATTGTTTGCCGTATTCATAACACTTGGCTTGGATGTAACATGATCTGGTGAATGAGGGAAATGTAGCATATACAGAATTTACCTATACCTCAATTACTCAATGCCTCTTGGACTTCATTCTGTAGCTTCCTAATGGCCTCTGACAGCAGTTTTTCCACTTATTTTGAGTTGCTTGTTCTCTTGTCCATTTGATCTGCAGGAAAGAGAGAAGACAATATTTAATTCCCTTTGATCTGTTTTACTCCAAAGACCCCTCTGACCTTGTTTGCGGTAATCAGATCTATCTGCACCACAAACCAGCCAATATAATATAATCAGCTGTGAAATGCATATCTCCTGGAGGCTAGCTGCCTCTCAGCCAGTTCTTCCTGTCTCCGTTTCCTCTGCAAAGATACCCTCTTAGGACCGCTGGTCAATTGACAGATCAAGGAACATTTGAGCTCCCACAGCTGTCATCGTGTTTACTACAATACAGCAGATGATTCAGTTTCCAGTTATTTGAGAGGGACATGTTCTTGATATTGAAATATTCAGGGCATGTTATTCTTAACAGCTCAAAACACACATAGCTGATATACAGTTAATAGTACCCCATGCTGTTTACCCCTTGTGTAATACCAAATACTGCACTTTCTGAACAGGGCATGATTAACGAAAATATCTATTGATAATTTTCTATCATCTTATTATTAAAGACTTACCATTGATAGTTTTATAGTTTTTTTCAGACTGCTTGCTGATTTAAAAAAAAAAGAAGAGTGGTCAAAGATACAGGTAAATATTCACACCCTTGATGATGAGCAAAGACCGTGTAAATAATACAGGTAATGTGTGTGACAAAATTCTGTTGGCAGTTGATGAATGACACTGACTCAGAGTTTATTATATGCATATGGTTTATTAAATTACCACCATAATATGGTCACATTGGCAACAAAGATGCACCACACATGAATCCATCTCTCTCTCTCTATCTTTGCTAACAACTCCATGTTTATATTTTTCTCTCTCAGAGTTCCCAGTCCCAGCCAGTTTAGCCACTCCACCCTGCCCTCCGCCTGCAGCCTTTAGTCTAACTATGGCCCTTGTCCACATACCCCCATCACCAAACTTAGGCTGGGGAGCTGTTCAGCTGCCAGCCAACCCCCCTCTTCCCCCAGTTGGAGGAAGAGGTTTGCCACAACCATCTGGACCCCTGGCCTATGGATCACCTTTTATAGGTCTACAATGCTATATACCAACAAGTGATCTGTGTGTTGGGATCATTCATGTGATTGTGATCCAAGCACAGGGTGAATGGGCACCCCAGGAGTTAATAGCGGAGAGCGCCGACTGCCTATTTGATAGCCAGACACTACTTATCAACTGTGGTTTTCCGCTCCTTTGCCTTTCGCTCCTAAAAAACTGTGCATGGTTGACTGTTCTGTCCCCATTGTGCTGAGGTCTAAGCTGGATGGGTCCATACACTACTGTGTTGATTATCACAAGGTGAATAATATTTCATGATTTTATGCCTCAGGTTAACAACCTCCTGGACTGGCTGAGCACAGTTTTTTAGGAGCGAAAGGCATGCACTGGTTGACTGTTCTATTACTTCCATTTCCAGCATAGCCAGTAATTCAGTCTGCACTGTTTTTATTTTTATTTTTTATGATCAGATGATCAATAAGCCAAGAATGCACCAAAACCCCCATAGACAATTCAATGTGGTGGGGAAAGAGATTTGTGTGCTCTGCCAGGAGGTCGAACACATCCGTAAAATGCTTTTGCAACTGGGAAACTTCTTGTCTCTGGCCTGGTGAGAGATGGTTATCGCAGTGTTACAGTTTTGTTCGCTCATCTATCTCAATCACCATGGCACTCAGAGAGATAGGAACTGCCTCTCCATGATTTTTTTTTTTTTTTTTGAGATGATATATCTGCTGTCCTGCTCCAATCAGATGGCACAACCCCCAATCAACATCTCCAACTCGCCATATGACCACAAAGGGCCCTAAACCTCTTGACAAGCAGTTTTGAGTAGCTGAGATTTAACTAAGTAGGAATTAGCGGGAGGCACACACCACTGTTGCATCTTGCCCCAAATTCCAAGCTAATAGAATCGAGTTATGAGTCTACTCAGTGTTTTAACAGCCCCAAGGTGAACAGCCATCGGATTAAGATGAACTGCCTGGAAAAGCATTTCTCAATTTCTTTTTGATACCAACAACTGGGTAACTTTCTTTTCACTTGGGCATCGGTTGAGGAGTTTGCATATTCCTCGGGGCAGGGAAACAGAAGAAGAGCAAGTTGGAGGTTGTTGAGGTGGCTTTCTGCCAGGGCCACAAGGGCTTTCAGTATAGTTAGTCTATCGCAGTGCACCCAGTCGGCAGAGGCAGCCAGCAGGCTCAACATTAAATGCTCAAGCGTTACCTGCTCAACCACCTCCATTACCAAGAGCACTGCTGGCTAGCACCACCATTCAGGGGTGTCTCAGGGCTACTGCAGGGTCAGCCAGCATCCTCGTAAAGTAGAACCCAGAAGTAGCAAAAGTCCCACCCAGTCAAGGATTGTCTTCCTCAGGTGAGTCTGGAGGAAGCTGGGAGGCTGTGCACTGCTTCCTGGGCTTCACCAGCAAGAAAAGGAATCCGAAACACAACCCACTCCTCTAATGCCTCCCCACTGCTGCTGCTGTACCCTCAAACATCAACACTGGTAAAGCTTCACATCCCCTGAGCTGGACATAAAGGGCATCTATATACCAGAGGACCTGGCAGTGGGGAGGTTGGCTGCTGCTGTCCTGCTGTGCCTGGCTGTAGCAGTCTCCACAGGAGAGCCTGATCCTCTGCCTGCCCTTGTGCCAACTCATAAAGGGTGGCGGTTTGTCTCTCCTACAGTGTTACAAGCTGTCCCAAGTGCCTGCCCCAGAGGAGATTTAATTACTCTCTCTTCCACTTGGCCATCCATCGTTGATCTTGCTGCCCCCATACAGGCCACCACTGTGGGAAAGTTCTGCTGGCAGCTGATGGATGACACTGACTCCAAGTTTATAAGATGCACAATGTTTATTAAATGACCACCACAATACATCAATACTGGCAAAACAAATACACCACATGTGGAACTCTCAATCCTCCAGTCCATTTCTCTCTCTGTCTCTTTGCCAGCAACTCCATGACCATCTCTTTATCTTTCTTTGTTCTCACAGCAGGTGGAACAGATAAAGGTAATCTAGCTGTGGCTGCAGGCCATCTTAGCCACTCCCCCTGCCCTCCACCTGCCACCAGCATCATAACCACACCCTTACTCCATTAAAAGCTTGTACACCACCCTGTGTCTCCAATTCTACAGACTCCACCTTCATGACACTAGGCTTTCTGGAAGGACTGCCAAAAAAAAGCCTCCACTGAGGGCAATCAACTTGAGATAATAGTTGTGGTACAAATGCAGTACCATAGTAGAATAATGTGAGTGTCCTTTGAGGATAATTACTGAGTGTAGAATTATTGTTGTATTTGGAAATATTTTAAAGGGTAGGTTTATTTTAAATAAGATCTTAAAATTTAACAACATATTGAAATAAACAGTAAATGTATGCTGTTATCAAAATATAAGATGTAAATATTCTGAAATTAATTTATATTCAGTTGTCACAACATGCTTTGCCCACAGTCTCCTTATCACAGTCATTGATATGTAGGAGTGAAGGAATGCCACCGGGAATATCCAAATTCATTTATTTGCATCCCACACAACACCACTGTTGGGAATACAGACAATTTATTTAATTGTTTATTTCTTGAAAGATTCCTTCTCAGAGAATCTGTGTCTATAATTTAAAAATGTTTACATTGTAATGGCACATTAAAATATGAATTTACAAATCTTCTACCAGAAAAAAAAAAAGAAATTTGTAATGTTGGTAGATTATTCACTTGTGTGTTGCTTCTCTTGTTAAATGTATTGTATGCTGTCACAGCATATACATTGGCATGCTCTTCCTAAAATATAAATGCAATCATACAGTATGACTGCTTCATGAAAATACTTATTTTAAATTATTTCTGACCATTGTGGTTTATCTAACATGTAAAATTAACAGATACATATATTTTAATTTATTATTGATAAACAACATCTGAAGATGGAAATATAATGTATTTTGTATTATGCATTTTAAATTAATCTTTGCAAACTCCACTACATGGTTTATAGTTTGCAGCTGCACAACTGTTCATTAGTATTCATGAATTATTATTATTTTTAATCAAGTCAGTGGTATAATGCATTGTCTATTCAAAATAGACAATGCATGTGCATCTATGTTGTGATGTTCCAGTATATGAAAAGACAATAGTTCACTTGTCTTTCTGCAGGATGTTGTGATGCATATTAATAATTCTGATTGAAGTGTGAAAATGATAATTAAAATGTACTTATAAATCAGATAGTTCCGGTACTTGATTATGATTGGCTGAACCGCGTTCATAGCCGTTGTAAAATACTCTATGAACACACACGTGACCGCATTACAATTTCAGTATTACTGCGCCAATTAGTCACCTATACAAATTGTATCAAAATGTCAGATAAAGAAGAAAGGAGACACGCTGAAATTAATGAGAGAGAAATTGAAGAGCTGCAAAAGTCAAGAAACGAAGCCGGGACCGTTAAACAGACTATGTGGTCCATTCGCTGTTTTCAGACCTGGTGCGCTGAGAAAGATCTGGCTATTGATTTTAAAACAATCACCAAAATTCAGCTAAACCAGGCTCTCCATCATTTTTATGCCACTGTGACAAACGGGAAAGGCGAACCCTACGGTTTCAGCAGTTATGTTGGCCTACGTGCAGGGCTTAACCGGTACATCAATGATCCACCCATCAGTCGATCCTGGTGTCTGTTGAAAGATCCCGAGTTTATCACTAGCAACAACGTTTTTGTTGGAGTAGTGAAAAAACTTAGCCGAGAAGGACGCGACAAAACATCCCACCAGCAAGCGTTAACGGAGGCAGACTTTCAGAAAATCAAGCACTCTCAGGCACTGAATCCAAACACACCTGATGGTCTTGTCAACACAGTCTGGTTCGATGTGCAGCTGCATATGGGATGCAGAGCTAAAGAGGGCAACCGCCAACTGAAGCCCGAATCATTTATCATCCGCCAGGACGAGAACGGTCAGAAGTACGCAATGCTGTCATGAAACAAATGCACAAAAAACCACAAAGATGCTGGCGAAAGAAACAAAGAGAGCCTACAGGGATTCATGTTTGAGCAGGCAGGGAACCCTTGGGTTCTGTAGCTTCGTTGGAGTAATACCTCTCGTTGCTGCCGCCCAATCCACCAGCCTTTTACCTCCATCCAAAGCGGACAACTACACCAATGATCTATGGTAAGTTAACAATGTGACTTTAACTAGCTTGCATGTTTTTATTTGTAGCCTATTATGCTCACTTTTCTCTAGTTATGTTGTCAATTGCTATCGATATCATTTTTGTTACAGTGTAGCTTGGTTACTCGGCAAGTAACCGGGCTACACTGTAACAAAAATGATATCGCAGGCAAGTGACACCAGCTAGGGGAAAGTGAGCATAATAGTGGCCAATGGTAGATACGTCTGTGGTTATAATGTAACTGCAACATGATGAGAACTTTTTTTCTTCTTTCTCCTAATGTTAGGTATACTAGAGAGCTCATGGGGGTGAATTTCCTTCCCTCCATGTTGCCACGGATTTGTAAAGCAGCCGGCACCGAGACAATCTACACCAACCACTGCTTGTAAAGCACCACTGTACAAAAACTCTGATGCTGGCCTAGAGGCAAGAGAAATCATGTCAGTGACGGGGCATACATGTGAATTCGTGCCTGCAATCTTACTGGCGCCCAAACTACAACGAGAGAAGATGCTGGAGCAATATCCTTGCTTCTGGCACCATGTAATTAAAATGCACCTATCCAGAGTCAAACACCCCTGTACCAGCAAAGAGGAATGCTAACATAATTGAACACTACTTCAACAATTGCACAATTAATAGTGATATCCAGATAAATGTTAATAATCAACCTAATCTTTAAGCATGCTTGACTAGCCTGATTAGCATGCTTTCCACTGCATCTGTGTGTTGCCTGGCAACCATTCTGCTAAATGTCGCTGAAGAACTACATTGCTTGGCGAAAGAATGATTGTTTGTTATCAATAAATTATTGCATTTTTTGTTGCTGTGTGTTTATTTTATGAAACCTTGCCAGGTATATGTAGTAACCGTTTTATAAAAGCAATAAGCCTAACAACGCCCCTTAGCTGTTCTAAAATCACTATAAACCACGGACCCTTGTGGCTTATTGCTTTATATTACACCGGGGGCTTTATTTTAAGTGGAAACGCCAGCAAGCACTTGCACTAATATACAGTAGCATTTGTGGCATGGTGGTGAAGGTGGTCATCATGTCAGGGGGTGAACAGCTGAAGGGTGTAGGGCGGTTTGCAGAAGTGTGCCCCTTATTGGACCCCCAAAGGGAAACAGACTGTGTTTACTGTGTTGACACCGAGTCAACAGGTCTGATAAAGAGACAGTGTTCAGTTGCAATCCAACTGGATCAACATGTAAATCTTTGGTTCTGCATAATACATTGTAATCACGTTTGGTATTGGTGGAAAGCTGATGTCATGGAGAATGAGTTGGTGTCTTTGGCGGTGGAGTGCTGACTAAAGATCTTGATACCTATGGGTCAGCCCCCCAAGGTTAACCCAGTGTGATATGCTAAGAGATAAGAGCTTTTTTTCTGAATAGTATCTCAAGTTAACGCATCACTACCACACATTTCTCAGAAATGCCCTCAGCTTCAGTAGTACCATGCAGGGCTACTGCATGCAACACATTTTCTCAACTGAGCTCGCCATGTCTGATCAACAGGTCGAGAGAAAAATTGCATTGGCCATTGCAAAATTGAAATTTTTTGCAGGCAGTTAATGATTTCTTGGTTGATTTAGATTAATTTTTTATTTTTTATTTTGAAAGATTTGTTTGTGGACAAGCTAGAGTTTCATGGCAGAGTAAAATTGAGTAACGCGTTAGTTCAGGTAGACAACAAGAATCAAGCCTGGCTCTGGCTAAATCAGCTGATGGCCCAGCTGATTAGTGATGTTCACCTATCACAGTCCATTCACATAACAGGGCAGTCTATTTAAAGAACCTTCCCCTACTCGCGCTGCTTCCGACTGCATGAGTTCTTGCTGCACGCTGACAGTCTAAAACTGCTTCCTCCTACATGCACGCTTGCTGCAGACTGCTATTCTAAAACCCCTGCACCACCCAAGCTCTTTTTGATGCTTTTTTCAAAATAAGTGTTATTTTTTCCACACCAAACACACCACTGGTGAAAAAGCTCAGGTTTGGTTTCATTTGACCATTCCAATTAATGAATTCCAGACACATAATTTTGTTGATTGCATATTTTTTGAAGTATGTATTCCCTGATCAGTACATTTTTTTTTTGTGACACTTCCTTTTGACGTGGAGGTGGTGTCTGAGGATAGACTTGGAGACTGTCCCCAATATGCAACCAAGTATTGTAGATATTCAGTTTCAGCTGCTCTTTGAAACTATCTCCTAATCTATGCCTCCTAAACTATCTGTGTCTGGGGGCAAGATTCACATTCACATCCTCTACCAGGCAGGTTTGCCATTTTCCCATCGGCTTAGTCTTTGAACTAATAGTAGAAAGGGGTATCCATTTATTTGTTTGTTACCATCTCCTGAAACCCTTTGTCTTCTTTTCTGAGAATTATTTGCCTTTATCTATGGTGATGGGTGACATATGGATTTTTACCTTATTTTAATACTGCAGTGGAGCAGCATGTCTTTAGAGGCCACAATCATACAGTTCCCTAAGATTGAGCTGAACTTCATTTGTAGAAGGTCATGATTCCATCGATCTTAACAAGAGCTCCAGGACATGTAGATGCAAAACAATCCCATTACAATCCATAATAGATCCACCACCATATTTCACAATAGGTATGGCCTTTTTTTCAATTTAAGCATCCTTCTTCGAATGCCAAATCCATCACTGCTGTGACTGGTCAAAAAAACAGTAAAATAAATTAAATAAATATTGGTTTCATCTGACCACCTGGTTGCATTCAAAGTTCCAATGCTGAACTTTGAGCTTTTTTTTTTTCTTTTTGGCTGCACACACCAGCGGTGGGTTTGGCATCAGAAGAAGGAAGCGCAGAAGGATTGTCAGTATGAAACTCTGGAGTTCTACCATATATGTGGGTCAATGTCAAACAAGGTTTTCAGAGAGGAAAAATCATTTCTGAGTGGGTTATGTTTGGCTATGCATTCATGTTAGCTTGATTCATTACAAAACTGGAATAATGTAAAATCAATTATAAACATAAACTATTTTATTTAGGTGTTTGTCGCTTTGGATAAAAGTGTCTGCCAAATAAATGTAATGTGTTCAAATATACAGTATATTTGTAATTAAAAATATATACAGTATATTTCTATTTTCTGTGTGATACCCATAAACAGAAATGGTTAAACATCAATAATTAGACTTGTTGATATATATGACTTCAGAAATTTTATATTTTGGTGATCTCCTTTCTTCTTGAAAGGCAATGAAAACAGCTTTAAATTTGTATGTTTGTGAATTTGTACATTTGAGGGTTTTTTTTTCTTGCTGTATGCAGTGCACAGTTACTCTTAAATACAATCTTCTGATGGATATAATAACTGTTTGTTCAGAATGTACAATTAAATGAGAAATCAAGCAATGAGAAAATGGTTTTATCTGACAACATTTTTGCATTAGCTCAGGGGTTATTCCAATGACTAAATCTAGGTTCAGTCCACATGCTGATGTTTTCCACGAGAGTGAACCATGAATCCCTGAAGAAAAAGAGAATCCATTGACAAATAACATTTATGTTCTGTGTCATTCACAGATCAGCATGAAGTTATTGAGTTTGCGGCAGTCGCAGAGATATGCCAGAGGGGACATTGAGCTGGAAAATTGAATGGGCAGTGGGACTGCACTTTAAAACCTTAAAGAAACAACATAATTACTCACCAGGTGAGCAAATTGCTCTGCTGTGAGCATACACATTACCAATTATTCAGACTGAACTAAGAGGGAAAGTGCTTATTTGCTCAATATGATGAGTTGCAGCAAATATGTAACCTAGTCTGTGACCTAATGAGCTGCGTGTGGAAGATGTAAAACGTGAAATAAGACTTAATTATAACTGGTACATCTCTCACTGCACAGACGATGCATATTGGTAACAGTAGACAGGACTGATATATATATATATATATATATATATATATATATATATATATATATATATATATATATATTTAATGACCTAAAATAAAAAGCAATCATGTGGATTTAATGTAACATTATGCAAATGTACTGAACTATAGTTATGGGACTGCGTGAACTCACCAGTATTTGTCAGCATGGGAATGTTCCCAAGATTTATTGTCAAGATTTATTGTATCAAATATGATCACAGGCAAAAGTACACTGCCTGCACATACCGTATACAGGCTTTCCCAGCCATCAAAAGAGGACACCTCCCAGTAAGCATTTATCACTCTAAAAGTTGAAAGCGTGACACATGGATTTCCTTTTTTATATTCCACACCTATCAGTCTAGTTATGGCAGCCTATCACCACTCACTGTGCTCCGTACCTGTTTAACAGTTATGACAAATTTATAGCACCGTTTGGCTAAGTGACACCTATTTAAAGCAAATTTATGAGCTTTAAGCACATGCATCAGCATATAATTACAGGTCGACTTCACCCAAGGGTGCTGCAAATTGGCTCTTGGAGGAATAATGTTACACACAGCCATAAATTACTTAAATTTGATCTGGTCGCTTCTGATCAATACATTCTGGCATGATTCAAGCTAGACTAGTAGAATAACCACTCAGAAATTGAACCACTAATCATTTTAGGAGTTCTTTTTAAAATTATTTCTTTCTAGTCATTTGGAATTTTTTCATACAATAAAATGACATTTGTCATCAGATAATCCAAGGCATTTAACATGCTTTGTTTCCAACATTTTATTTTGTTTCACTTTCCTGAATATAATTCAAACGAATCAATAGAGTAAATAAACTAGTTATAACCAATGAAATTGTAATCATTTTATTTATTTATTTTTTTCCATGGACACCTTGTAGATCACAAATGTACAATCAATGTACAAAATGGAGTCAAGATTAGAAATAAGTTTATGTCACATGCTGGATTCTGGATTTCAGTGCCATGTTGTTGTCTTGATACTTTATTATTTGTCAAAAAGTTTATGCTGCACCATCCTCCAAATATATCACTTCCAGTGGAACTGTGGGTGGTGAGAAAACAATCACCAGCTGCCTCTGTTGAATGTGCTAAAACTTACTTTCTCTCTCACCCCCGCGTCTTTGTGGAGGCTGACACTGGGAACTGATCTGTGCTCATAGTTACCATCTGTTTACATTACTAACATTGCACTAATTAAGATGTTGCATTAAATATGTGCTGCTCACAAAAGATACTGTAAGAAATGTTGCTAGCAGCTCCACATTTTCCTGTTCTTGGTGTTTTGGAAAGAAACCATAAGGTGGGTGGTGGGGGCCTTTTCTTTTTTCTTTTTTTACAGACTGGCGTTACATCACAACATCAATAACTGATTGTCTACAGAACAAATAATCTTGCAATTGCAATCAATGTTGTAAATGGAATTTCATTTATTTTTAATAATATACATCACTGACCACGACATCAAAAGGCTCTTGTGCAATGAAGACATTTGTAATCTGTAGTTACATCAGTAGATTTTTACCTCTCATATTTATCTGAGTGTCCCAACTGTTCTGAAGTGAACACGGATGCTTTATCTTCAGAGAGCACATGTTCAGAGACGTGCGGCTTCAGCTCTGAATGTGTACACAAAGAGAGAGAGAGCAGCCGACTATCCTGGGGTGGTGAAGCAGTATGGAGGAGCTCTGTGGGAATGGTGTTGTTTTATTTATCCTTCTTTTGTACTGTACATGGTCAAAAATGAGAAACAAATGGATGTAAAATCTGCACCAGCTCCTTCCTGATTAATCTTCTTTCAACGGATCGTTTATTTCATTATTTTATCAAATGTTGAGCAATGACTTCAACAATGTACTTCCCTATTCAGAAATTATCAGCATCTTCATCAAAAAATATATTTTTCCTGTTCTGAAATGTATTGTTTGTTTTTATTTTATCTTGTATTGTTTTTCCTGTGGTGTTGTCAAAACATCTAGTTGGCATATGTAATCTGTATAGAAGTATGCATCTATGTAGAGGATAATCCATTTTAAAAGATGCAAGAATTGAGCCTCTGGCTGTCTTTACTGTTTGTATTCTGTGCAGTTATGATGCCAAGTTGAAAATCACCTTATCCCATAACTTACACTGTCACATTGAATCTGAGAATTTTACATGACAGAAAATGATCACAAGACAATCTCACATCCATAATGTTTAATTCACTGATACATCTTCCTGTTCCATCAGTTAGTGCATCACTATTAGAATGTTTAAAAATTGATTTGTTTTCTCAAAGCACAAAGCAGTGCATATGACCATGTGCAAAACTTGACCTCAGATTTTATTTCTATTGTTAAATATGCTTAAATGTATTTATTTGTTTGAATGAAATTAAAAATTCAGTTATGCAGGGTTTAATCAGAATTAATTGAGAATGCAGCGCCTTCATCAGGAATATTCGAATACTTCATAGGAGGTTATTTGTCAACAAAAAAAAAAAAATATCTTTGAATGTGCAGAGGAGGCTTCAATACACAAAATCAGACTAAACACAAAATGTGTCTGGGACATTGGAAAATAGTCTATTCATACTGTCATTCTGCTGAGAGATAATATTATGATGAGAATATTCCAGAAAAAAAGTCTTAGACCATCATTTATTATTAAGTTTTGTCATGTCAAAAATAATTTTTCAGAAATGTCACACAAATATACAGGCCACATCCACTCATGGTTATCATTTAGGAATTAAATGTCATGGAGAATACATGTCATATACGTTTACAAAATGGTCTAAACAACAGTATAGGATAAATCAGCATGATGTCACAACAATAACAAACTTACTTGACGTGAAGCCAGAACACTAACACCTGGAGCCGTAGTGCTGCGCATGTATGACCAAGACATGTGAACATCACGTTAGCTATCAAGGTTGCTTAAATTACTACCTACTACCCAACTTTACAGTCTGTATAACTAGATAACTGGTGATCTGGCTATCTAGCTAGCTAGCACTAGCTATACATTTTCTGTCCCACCTATGCTCAGGTATGTCTGTACCTAACCATTTCAGGTAAACTTAGAAGGCTTGCAATATCATAAACATTTAGCCTACTTCTAGGTTGGCACTAACAGATGGGTGACACCAGAGCCTGCTGGCTACAGAAGGTAGGCAAATTTATCTTAAATTCTGTTACATTTATCTTATCATGTATGCAGGCCTATGTAAAAATAGTATTAAGACGGTTATGGTCAGAACATTATCCACCTGGAAATATTGGCAAATACTTTGTTTACAGACATTCTGATTTGTTAAATCGGAAATAAAAACTGAAAATACTAACTTTCCTGATAACGAAGGATTGGGTAAATATCCATAGATCTGTAATACAAAATCTTATTCAACATGGAGACACATTCTTGCAACGTTCACCGTGGACTAAAGATAACATCAAGGGACATCCTGGCCAGTAGATATACCCTAACTTTCAATTTCCAGGAATGTTCTCATATTCAAAACATGTTAGCTTGGAATTATACTATAATATGTGTC
This sequence comes from Anguilla anguilla, assembly GCF_013347855.1. Taxonomy (NCBI): domain Eukaryota; kingdom Metazoa; phylum Chordata; class Actinopteri; order Anguilliformes; family Anguillidae; genus Anguilla; species Anguilla anguilla. The sequence continues at coordinate 44,818,987 of NC_049202.1, forward strand.
CTGTGATAGATATATATAGGTAAAGGCAAATTTACTGGGACAGTGGTAGTTTTTGGCTCTGTACTCCAGCACATTAGATTTGACATAAAACAATATTTTGAGGTTAAAGTGCAGACTGTCAGATATAATGCAAGGATATTTTAATTCATGTTGGTGATCTGTGTAGGAATTACAGCCCTTTTTATACACAATCCCCCATTTTACAGGTGCAAAAGTAATGGGAGCCATGGCTGCTCAGCTGTTTCTTGTGTGCCCCAAGTCTTTTTGGTATGTGTGTGTGTGTGTGTGTGTGTGTGTGGGGGGGGGGGGGGGGCGGCATGTATTACTATCTTTGTGAGAACCAAATGTCCCCACAAGGATAGAAAAATGAGGAAAATTACACAAGGTGGGGACCTTTTGCTAGTCTCCACAAGATCAAGAGTCTGTTTTAGGGTTAGGACTTAGGGTTAGGGTTAGGGTTACAATTAAGTTAAGGTTAGGGTTAAGGTTAGGCATGTAGTGGTTGGGGTTAGGGTTAGAGGTTAAGAAATGAATGTAAGTCAATGGCAAACTTTCTTAGCACATGATGCATATGCATGGCCCGCCATATGACACAATTGTGTCTATAAGTGTCATTTAAAAACAAGAAAGTGAGTTTTTGTGGCATAATGAACTTATGTGCCAAATGATCAAATTTTGTATTTAAACACACGTAATTATGCATTTAAGCCAGTGCTTAAATTTAGATTGAAATCATTGCCAAGTTTGATAAATGAAACTCTAGATTACGAGGCCTTGGACATTTCTCTTGTAGGACTCAACAATGAATATTAATGTCTTCATTATATATAATTAGCTTTATAATATGATAACAATCTCTTCGATGGGCAGAATGAAAGACACAAGGTATGCCTGAGGCAGAACTTCTCCTCATCCCTTGTTATTTGGGAAAAAAACAACACTTTCCAGAGATCCTTGTGAATATGAATGGTGAAAAACATTCTTTATTCCAGTGTTTTGTATTGTCCATGAAGTTATTTCTGTGAGTAAAATCATTACTACAAGCCAGTTTTCCAGCTGTAGTTTGGTAACCACCTGGTTTGCTAATTATAATGGCAATGTAATCAACACATTAAAGGAATAAGATGTAATGACATTATCAATTCATCACTTGTTGCCTAATTGGCATATTATTGTGGGACAGTGGAAGAAAAGTGATTTTTTATGAGCACAAAGGATCCATAAACCTGCATACTCATAAAAAATAGGGAAATAAGAGCATTTCAGTTATGATGGTGTTATTTTAGCTTGTTATATGCATAGCATATCAAATAGACAACATGTAATGTGCAGATAATGTCATAACCTTTTATTTGCTTTTTTAAGCATTTGTTAAATTAACAAATTATTATGTATAAAAGTTATCATAAAATCTGGTCCGATCCACCAGCATTGACAGTTACTTCAGTAATTGGACCTTGACTGGCAGCTCCAAATTAGTGATATTTTACTAACTAGGTAGTAATTTGTTACGTTTGTAGTGTGCTAAGCTTTCATCGTTTCGCCAACCTTACAGCTAGCTAGCATTCAATTAACTATTTCAACAGCTGGTTTGAATATAGCCAGTTAGAGCAGGTCCAAACAAAACATTATGGTTGCATGGTAATTGAATTTATTCAGAAGAAGGACGTACCACACAATCTATTAAAACATATTAAAGTTGTGTTGTCTTTCTTTGGTGAATTATTATGAGCTATGTATAGACCCCTTTTTATATAGCACTCAAACTCACGCTATATCACAAATATTGGCTTGGCTAGGGGGTTTTCCAACACTTTGCTTTATGTTGTGCATAACCACATAACCCCTAGCAGCATACATTTCCATGATATACCATGGGTTCTTGTACCAAATTGCTTTGGTAAATGTGAGTGATAAGCAGTGCACTGCAGAGGCCAAAATACAATAAAAGCTGCACTGTTCTACCTTTCTTTGACACTCCATTCAAATTTTAAAATAAAATGTAACATATAAGAGCAGAAAGTTGCAGTCATCCAGAATTATATTTAACTATTAATTTTTTTATTCTATGAATTCTATTTTATTTTATTTAATGTTAGCTTTTGTTATAAAGCATCAGTTCACATGTTCTGTATTTACATGGCATTGTGGTAGCCAGGATCTGAGAGGCATGATCAGGACAAGAGAAATCTGAGCAGCAGTGGTGATCACTGAAGCATAGGAGGAAGAGTGTTCAATTAAATATTACACCTTAGCTTGGGCAGTTGAAATATGGTCCCTGAGCTGTCAGGCCTGCTAGCTGTAACAGTCCTCTGCAGAGGGAAATATCTTTTAATGAGGCACTTTAGACTACGGCTGAAGTTGTCAACAGTGAAATTGTAGGGTGAATTGAGGGGAAACAGGAGTAAAAAACTTGCCCCTTCTTGTCAATTCACAATTACCAGCATATTCCTGCACTTTATTTAATATTATTTTGTTGGGCTGGTGGGATTTTCTTTTTTTGCCTTATTAATATCAAGAGTTCAGATTTTATCCATTTGTGGTGTTATTTATTGTGAGTCCAAGGATATATACAGTACATTAATACAAATTTGGAATTCAGAATGACCTGTATAGCACAGAGAACAAGTAGTGAGTGTAGTATTTATTTATGTATTTATTTATTTATTTATTTCAGTTTTTATGTGTATTAAATCTGGGCATGAAGCTGTGCCAGTCTACACCTGACACACGTGTAAACAAGTACAATAGGAAAACTGTCGAAGATACACTCAAAGTATATTTTTTGTATAATTTCCAAAACTAAAACAAACCATGAAAACTGTCCCAGTACAACATTTCCCCTTTGTTTCAAAGGGGTTTGCAAAGCTCATATCAGCTGCCTCAACCTTATATACTTTAGCTACATACGTGTCTTTATTCTAAAACAGCGCAGTATATTTCATATACTTTAATCCAGTGGTTCCCAACCACTGTCCTAGAGACCCCCTGTGAATGCTGGTTTAATTTCAACCACAAATGCACAAGCTGTTTATTTTTCTTAATTAGGTGCTTTTCATGTTTGTATGGATGATTTACCCCCTCAGATTTATCAAAATTTTACTGAGAGGAACCTATAAATTGAAGCAGCTGGACTTAAATTGAAGCATCATTGGAACTACAACTGGAATTGTGTGACATTGTCAGATGATATCATAATTAAACTTTTTGGCCATGAATGCCATTAGGATGTTTAGCAACAAAAGACAACTGAATACAAGGAAAAGCACCAGATACCTAGAGTAAAATAATGTGGCAGTTCATTGATGCTTTGGGGCTGTTTTGGGGCTAGAGGGCTAGTTGTTAAGATTGATGGCATAATGAATTCCAATAAGTACCAGGATATTTTAGCCCAAAACATGGCTGCCACTGCCAGGAGGCTGAGAGTTGGCCATAGATGAGCCTTTCAACTACACAGTGACCCTAAACATACATCAAAACCAACACAGAAATGGTTGTGGGGACACAAAATCAATATTATTCAAAGGCCATCTCAGTCTTCATACTTGAACCCTATTGAAAAACAGTAGTCTGATTTGAAGAGGACATTCTACAAGTACAGACCCAAATATATAGAGGATTTTGACATTTTCTGCATGGAGGAGTGGTGCAGCATCCCTCAAAGTGTTCTCCAACCTTTGCAGACATTCCAGGAAGAGGCTCAGTGCTGATATCCCCTCCAGAGGAGGCTTCACCAAATATTAATTGTAGGGGTGCCAATAATTTTGAAATCTGTTAGTTCCAGTACACACCTGGCAGAGCATCACCAGAGAAGATACTCAGCACCTGGTGATGTCTGTGGGTCACAGACTTCAAGCAGTCATTGCATGTCATGGTCTTTGTTTCGACTTCCCTGCGATGACACGTGCAGACTTCCCTGCGGCAGCGATGACGACGCGCGCAGACTTCCCTGCGGCGGCGGCGACGGCGACGAGCACAGACTTCCCTGCGGCGTCGGGTTCATGGACCCGTGTTCGTTTGGTCATGTCACCAGTTATTTTTTTTGCAGTTTTGTTTGTATAAAAATTAAATAATAAAAAAAAAAAGACCAATGTACCTATAGTTTTTTTGTGTCTTATGGGTGGGGGTGTTACCTCCCCTGCCTCTGCTTGTCTGGGTAGCACAGGTGAGGCTAATTACCTAATTGTTTGATTGCCTCCACCTGCCTGTGGCCCAATATAAGCCCTGTGGTAGACGGCTGAGGGATTCTTGTTTGGGGCTGTGTGCGGTTGGTAGTTTGTGGTTTTTGTGGGGATCTTTTTGTTTTGTGTACTTTGTAGGGTTTTTGTTTGTTGTTTGTGTGTTAGGTTATCATTTATACTAATAAATGTCTGAGTTTCTTTTTTAAATCGGGTTTTGGATATTTTTTTATACACTTCGACTTGTTTGTTGCGGCCCTTCAAGCCGGCCGTAACACATGCAAACAACAAATAAACATGACTAGGTATTTCCTTTCTTTAATATTATGTAAAAATGTAAAATAGTACAGAGCCAAATCAACAACAAAAAAATGTCTTTGGGCTTTATTTTCCAGCATCAATGGCACACGAAATCTGTGAGTGTCGCTAGAGCTGGATTCACTCATGGCCAATCAAATGACCTCTTTTCATTCCCTTTAACAGTGGGGTGCTTGAATTACTACAAACTAATTACTCCGTATGCCAAGTCTGGGTCATTGTCCATTGTAGGCCTGATCTTTTTTCTGCACAAAAAAAAAGCAGAATCTTGCATTAATTTAACCGCTGGTTTTCCTTGATGTTTCCCTCTATGCGCTGACCAAAGCATCTCTCAGTTTCTCTCAGTGGAGAGGGGAAGGGAGGGGAGGTGGAGGGGGAGGGCGGTCTGTGAGATACATGCACTTGCTGACACGCAGCACGCATTTGCTCAGGGAGCTTTCACAATATCTCAGTGACTTGTTTCTTAAAACTAATGTGAAACTGCAGAGACTGAGCGTGCAGTGCAACAGGTGCTGAAAACAACCAGTTCAGCAGGTGCTCAAAACTTCTGTCATCGGACCTTGGCATAGGTCACATTAGAGCTGCTCACGAGAGGAAAGTGCAAGAAGCAGGGATACAAATGTGATCATCTGGATAGCTTGAATGATGTGTTGAATAGTGATGCTCAGACAGTCAGGTGTTTCTAAATCTGACGGTGAAAATTCACCAGAATTAGCCGACAGTAAGGACTGGGCGCAAACAGGTCAGACTCGCATCACGATCACATGATCAAGGCTGGACAGACTGATCACATGGTAATCGGATGCATTACGTCAACAGGAGAGACGTGCGGAAAGTATGGTCTCTAAGGGCACAGACCTAGAGACAAAAGGCCTGCCTGTGAAGGAACACATGGAGAGACGCACTGTCTCTTTCAGGTTATAGCCATGGCCAGTGGTTTATAACTCCAAGTAACGTAAGCGTGTTAGCTATACTTCAAGTAAGCGGGCAGCAGTGTAGTATAATGGCTAAAGAGTTGGTATTGCAACCTAAAGGTCGCAGGTTCGATTCCCCGGTAGGACACTGCCATTGTACCCTTGAGCAAGGTACTTAACCTGCATTGCTCCAGTATATATTCAGCTGTTTAACTGGATACAATGTAAGTCGCTCTGGATAAGAGCGTCTGCTAAATGCCTGTAATGTAATATAATGTAATGTAATCTACACAAACTGGTCCATCAAGGGATCAATTTCTTTACTAACTGTACATGTTGCTATTGTGCTGCGACATAACAAGTAAATCTGCATAGCCTATGTGCCTTCCTGTGACAGCAAGCTAGCACAGCTTCCAGCTCCAGCTTCCCAAAAGGACGAAAGGATTCGCCAGAAAAACCAGGGTGGACACTGGTTTTCTACAGACAACGAAGATCCAGAGACTGTGCCTAAGTTTTGCCAGAGTTTCCCTGGGACAAGCCAGCACCACACGGGGCCATCTGCACTTCCGCACTTCTGCAGTAAGGCTGACAAATATCCAGGCATTAGCTAGTTTAGGGAACTTATGTTTGTTCTTTGTTTTCAAAGAAGTATGTTATTGATTGCATGTAATGTTGAGTTTAAGTTATCACATTGCTTGTTAGTTAGCTGCACCCAACTAGCCCCACATAGCTAATGTGTATACTCTGTTATTACTAACATTGGCTTATAGCCCGCCTCCATTTTAACCGAGATCTGTGCATGCAATCTCTCCGGCATTAATATATACTCATTCGGTATATGGTCTTGTATATTTACAATGCAAAGATTCACTGAGCTAACTTCAGTAACCCTTTGTACACGCCATCCCCCTGATTTCCAGACCATATAGCACCACATGCTAAAAGCTGGCGAACACACATACCTAGACATGTATGCAACACTCTAGTCCCCTTTTCATATCTTCCCTTATTTAGCCTTTAATGATTTTAGTTTAGATGTTTAATAAATTCTATTTTATTAAACCTTGTTATGGGTCTGATTTATTTGGATAAATTATTTCGCCTACCACCTCAAAGAATTTACACATGTTGTTACGTCATTGGTTTTTCTTTTAATATTTATTTTTGAAATTCATGATTTAATAATTGATTTTATGAGACTGATTGACTATGAGACTTTATTAGATTATAGCTTTGCACCATTTGATCACCACATGAGATAATAATATATATTTATATCTGATGAAAAACACAATTTTAACGTACAAAAATGCCAAGTTACTCACACACACAAAGCATTGTCTCTAAGTCATTACTTCAAATCTGGGCCTGCCATTAAAAGTATTGATATCAAAAATGTGCCAAGTTACATGAAACAATATTGGCTATCTTAGCTCACACAAATTAAACAAGCTGTATTCCAAAGCTATGCTACCCCGTGTATCCTAAATTGTTTATGTGAGGCGAAAATGTAGGCTACCTTTTTCATAAGTAATGCAACCCTCTTAGAAGCTACGGTTCTGGATACTGGCTGGCTGGTGTTTTTGCTAAATATACCACCAATGCAAAAAATCTCCTGCATTTGGTGGATGGCGGATATCAATTTCTCACCCTGGTAGTGTTACAGATGTTCTGTTATGCTCAATGCCTTCATCAATGTCTTTCATAGACATCCTCCTATGTGAATGGTCTTAACGGATTCAGCAACTGAAAACTTCATCATGACATGGAGTGCTTGAGTAGTTTGGCACAAATCACATGATTTTTTGAGCAGTTGAGACAAATGTGACGACCACTTCTCAAGCAATGCTTTGGTTCATTACTCTATACATTCCAGCTTGAGAAGTTCAAAGCTGTTAGGTATATTCATTCCAAATCTAACATCAATATTTCCTTTCATCTATCAAATTAGCATTTTCATTTGCATTACAGCAGCATTGAACTAAGGTGTCAAAGAAAAATAATTGCATTTTCATTTACATTTTGAGATGCATGATGCATACTCAAACAAGGAATTGTTAATTGAATTTTAAAGAATGCCTTCTGGATTGTGTTTTAGCACAGTATAAACACACATGGTAAGTAAAATAGCAAAGCGTACAATTAACATTAACATTTTGGAAGTTTTTTGCTTCTACAAATATACAGTCAAAGTTTTTCATTTTATAACCAAACAACATTGAACTTACTCACATGCAAGGACGTAAATAGTTATTACAACATTGGCAGTGGGAAGGGGGGGAGGGGGGGTGGGGGGAGGTGGGGGTTGAAATGCATAGACTCCAAAAACTGCAACCTTCTAGGGTGGTCTAGGGGCAAGCCCACCCCCTGAAAGAGTTTCCTTATAAGAACAGCTGTGAAATAATCACTAAAGTTGAATTCTAAGGGAAAGATTATTTTAGAACATATTCCAGATTAGTAAAGCGAATACTATTGGCCGGAGTCGCAGAGCAGTCACAGCAAAATTGTTGAAATTTGCAGAAAACCAAAAAGTGCTTAAAAAATGTTAGTTTGTTTAATTAATGATTCTCATGCAAAGCAGAGGGAAACAGTTGAAATAACGTGCAACAATAGTAACAAAAAAATTCAAAAAATTCAACGGGCAGTTGGCGACTGCTGCTGTATAACAGGTTATGAGTGAAATACATTGATCCATCATGAAAAGAAAGAATATGCTTTTTTGCTTTTAATTTAACAAAATGTTGTTATAAATATGGCGTGCTCAAATTGCACTACTAAAATAAAACACATCGAAGCGCCTATTGTAACTGATGTTATCGTAACGTGGGAAGGGGCACCGGGCATCAACACTTTTTGACAAGGGCCATCAAACATTGGATTGCAACAACATCGGATTGTCATTCTCCCAGAATTTTGGGCATTTGGCCCAAAAATGCATAGGCCTATACCAGACCTGCCAACCTTAGGAAAATATTTTGAGTACCACAATAGTCAGTGTAACGCTTAGTTCACATGCTTTCGCACCACTTCGCTTTGCACGCACACACAAGCCTTTCTTCATAATTCTAGTTTTGACTGTTAAAGTGATCAGGCAAAATTGTATAATTTGACCTGATTCTAAAATATCACTTGCACTGCACTGGGCTATATTATGATATACTTTCAAGTCAAAAGTTTGAGTACACCTGCTTAAAACAATTTTTTCATGATTAATATTTTATTATATGATATGTGTGCTTATACAAACTGATAACCATAAGTGAATTGAATTCACTTATTTAATAAAAATGGAAATAATTCATTTTGTATATTGTAACATATGTTTTCATTTTCAAGTATTTACAGAAACTTATGTTGTAATGTAAAAAAAAAAAAGCTTATGTTGCGATGTAAAACACTGTCAATTATGAATAAAACCAAGTTTCTGTTCATGATTTACATTTTTATTTAATAATTAAATAATTGAATCAGCTTATATAGGCACACATCATATAGGCCTCATGAAAAAAATAGTATTCAATTGAAAAATTATCTAGGAATGTAGGCTTTTGTAACTAGAGGTTTAGCTAAATTATTACCTGAAGCTCCTTGGTGGCTAATGTCAAAATCATAATTGCACAATGTGCAAAGTGCATGGTGCAGAAGTTTTGAGGGGCGGAGGCATGGAGGAACTTCTGGGGGGCATGGACTCACTTCTTTTTAATAGGTCTGCTGCTCTCTCTCTCTCCTTGTTAGTATCCTCGTAATCTGATGTCATGATTATTTTCTAACTGCAAGGCTGGTCGGGTGACTGGCTGCAATAATAGGAATTATTTGCTACGTTAGCAGTCTACAGTCAAACACCTTTACAGTGGTCACTTTGCTCCAACAGAGCATACGCGATTCAAAGTTTGAACAGGGAGTCTCCGTAGCGTTTGAGTTACTGCAGCTAAATTACTCCATCAGTTATTCACGTCTCGTAATGAGGCTAAATCGCATGCGAGCTACTACTACGACTAACTATATAAACAAATTTATCTCATTAGGATATACCCCTTGAAATGCATAATCTCGTAAAGTTACCGAACATGTTTTAACATTTTATATGTTAACATTACAGTCACATTTTTGTGCTTTATTGTTACTCCCCACTTCCCATTTTACCTCAGCAATGCAGCGTTACGCCTCGGTGGATAATAAAGTACCGCTGCGTATCAGTGGATGTTGAGTGGGTCGGGGAGGGGTTACAGAACCACAAGCACAAAGTCGTAGCATCTGGTTCAATCCAAGGGATGTAGTTTAAATACCGAATAAATGTATGGTATTGTTTTGTATTAATTGGTTGTTTTCCGAAATTAAATTACAATTTTTTTTTTGCGTAGTTTCAGCTGGCATTTCGTACCTGCGTATTTTGACCAAGAATTGCGTGGTTGGTACACACAATGTGTGCAGGTTGGCAGGTCTGCTATACAAATACAGGCAGTTACCATCTAAAACTGCTGAAAAATCACAGAAATGGCAAAAAATGGGGAAAGTCATCGGTATGCCCCTATCACATGAAATCCACATCTTTATTATATGAAACTATTTTTCTCATCATCATGGTTTATTATGTGGCCTGTTTTGTAAATTTTGGGGGGGGGGGGGACTTGTAACCCTCACTATCCCCCTATAAATGATGCACTTGCTTGCAAGACACTTTGTTATATTCATCCATTGTACATTGAGATGCTTTGAGACAAAGAAGGCTCCAGTGAACATAGAACACATTTGAAATAATAAGCTGGAATCACAGACTCTGTTGTTTCAGACACTGGAGATGAGTGGCAGCCGGCCATTACTGCATCTCAGCACAAGCACACTATTGATTTTTTTTTTTGGACAAACAGTGGAATGGAAGACCCAAACACATGCTGCTAACAGACTCGACTGCTTCACATTGAGACAAATGGTTGCCTATGAGAAGAAACAAATCCACACTATCAATTCCTGCCAAGAAAACAGCAGTTTTTCAGGGAACAAATCTGACAACAAACAAATCTGGCCAAAACATCCATGCCGATGTGAATATAATATTATTATAATTAAATTTTCCTTAAGCATACACCACATATTTATGATTCCTTGAAGGAATTTCCTTGAAGAAAGAGATTTCTGTCTTAATGGGACTCACCTGGAGAAATACAGGATGAAAAAAATATAAATGTAGCAGAAGTTAGAAAATAAAACACTCTTGCAAAGGGGCCTCACTGGACATACCAGAAACTTTTACATAATGGCATAATCCAACCAGTAGCGTCTGCTCATAGTAGCCAACTGTATGACATACAGACTTTTTTCCAATATAAGGGACCTTTGGTGCTCTCATCCAGTAGAGTATTTTGTAAAAACATGATGGACAGTATCTTTCCTTTCATATTGTGTTGTCCCGATAATATTGAGGATAATTGAGAATTGAGAATAGAATTGTCCAGCGCAATATGAAATAAGTTGGTTGAAGAGGAATACATTGTCTGAGGTTATGGTGGGGATTTAGTTTTTACTATGGCTAATAAGAATTACTGCTTGCTTTCCATTTAAAGGCTATGCATCAAGGTATTGGGAATTGGAAATTTCTTCATACTTCGACTACAAGATAAAGTTTTGGTGCTTATTAATGGCACCGCAAGAAAAGAAAAAAAAATCCTCCTCAGGCAAATTATATTGTCAATAGTAACTAGATGTTTGTTGTTCTGTTTATGTATTTTAATATTAGCTGGATATAAGCCTCAAGTATTGATGTAATCTTTCTTTTTATACTTTGTACTAATAGCCAAACAGTCTTGTGTGATCCCTTATCTGCCCCACATGTTAAATTGTGTATGTGCACATTGGCACAGCCACCAAAATAGCACAGCATCTGTGTTTAGTTAAGGTGGTCTCAGTGGGTTTAAACACAAACAAATTATTTTCCACCAAATTAGCACAACTCCAGATGTTTTTATTAGCCCCCTACTGTGCTGCCCAATGCCTGTTAATGGAAAAGCCTTTATCGCATATCACAAAATCACCTAACTGGGCGGAGGCAAGAAGTATTCTTTTTTGCATCCACCAGCACTCAGGCATGTTTGCAATACCGCTGTCAACAAAATATGGACCATGTCCCTCGTTCTATCCTCCTGCAGACACTAGTATGGTGCCCGTGGCTCCTATTATGGGCTTTTGTACGACCAACTGAATTTTCTTGCCTTTGGGGAAATCTTACGTATGCACCAAGCAAAAGCTTTGTTTGTTTCTGTGGTACAGAATTCTTCATTTGCAATGATTGCATGAATGAATACAATTAAATGATAAAGTTATACTGTGATTTCACAGTAAATGGGACCATGGGTTACTGTGATACAGCTGTATGCTACTGTCGAAATTCAGTAATCATCTGCTTCTACATTACAGTACTCACCTGTATTTTCACATATTAACTGTAGAAGTAATGCAGCTTAGTAGCTAGTAATTTTTTCATAATTTTTTTTATGTCAGGGGATGATTTGGTGGCAGGTCAAGAATATAACCAGGAACCCCCTACTCTTTGGGATAAGCATCATGGGGTCTTGAATGACCACAGTGAGTCATGACAACAGTTTAACATCTGTGATGTTTCTGATGTCATGACTTCTGTAGACGGCCTGATCGTTGGTGAGGCCTAAGTACTCCAGTAGTTAGTTTATTCTATTGGACATTCCATATTGTTGACTTTGGAATACACAAACATTCTGCAATGGCTCTGATTTTTTAAATTTACTTTCATCCTGGCAGTACTATGTTGATATAACATACGGTAATATATAATAGGTTTACTGTAGGTTGATGGTACCTAGGCCATGGCATATTGCAGCAAATTAGCAAAATGTAACTAGCTGTATGCTATTGTTGGTCAACTTTAGGCAGCTTGATTTAAAAATGGAATCAAATATGCTGAAGCTTGCTCGCTAGTTGGCAAGTTAGCTTAGCTTTATATGTGAATGAAAATCTAATGATTTCATTCTGGATCAAAATAATCACTTTCATTTGCTAGTTTAAGACTAGCTCCCTAGCTCTTGTCCATGCTCTGTGTAGGATTGCCAGTTGTCCCGTAAAATTATGAATCGTAAAAAACACTTACCGTATTGGGCTCATGTGAGACGCATTTTGTTCTGCATCTCTGTGAAAATAGTTCCCTGGCCCACTCATTTATATTGGCTCTGGCTGAACCACCACAATATGCAATATGTATATTTCCTCAATATGCAAAGAGATGGGATCTGAACATACTGCTGTTTTATTTCACAGCGAGTCCTGGTGGCTGTCACATGGGAAGCTGCTATCCAGGGTTTTTGAATTGAGGGATGAGATTAGAATCTTCCTGAAGGAGGAAAGGAATGACCTTGCCCACAAGTTTAATGATAACAACTTACTCAGTGACATGTTTCAGAATCTCAGGTGAATTGAATCTACAGTTGTAGGGCACCAACACACACCTTCTACAGCTTGCCAATAAAATTACATCGTTTTCAGGAAAACTGGAGATGTAGGGTCGAAGAGTGAAAGAGGAGAATGTAGACTCATTTGAGAGCTTGAAATCATTCATTGACATCAATAATCTTCAGAACACAGGGATTCCGTGTGTGAAAGCTCTCTCAGCCCTGCAAACACATTTCTGGACGTATTTCTCTGTGGAGGACACTGCAAAATGTGGCTGGATCGGAGACCCTTTCAGTGCAACACCACCTGCTGAATTCAGCACTGCACTGGAATCGTACATTGATATGAACTCTGATTCAACCATGAGTTTCCAGGTTACAATTCAAGACCTTGGCTGCATTTTGGATCTGAGTGGAGAAGGACTGCCCACTACTAGGCCAGAGAGCTCTGAGCATACTGCTATACCTCTTTCCACATCTTATCTTTGTGAGGTTTTTCTGCAGTTGCCACAATCAAGATAAAATACAGGTCAAAGTTGGACATTGAAAATGAACTGAGAGTGGTAATCTCAAAACAGCAGCCCCACTGTAAGAACCAGCACAAAGTCCACTGCAGTCATCGAAAAAAAAAAAAACTAGGAGTGTGATCATGCAAAGACAATATTCTAGGTTCCATTTTTGTTTGTTTTCATTGAGTTTGTAAACCTGCAGCATTTCAAGCACAGCAAGCTAATTGTTCATTTTGAAAATACCTGCAGTTGAAAGCAGTGATATTTATGTTGTTGCACTGTAAACTGTTATAAAGTTATTGTTTTATTTTAACCTCTTAGCGCAAAGCCCCTGGTGGTGCACACACTGGAGTGAGGAGATTACTGAACTCAGACATCCGGTGCTACTGCAACCAAAGTATGAGTTAAAAACATTAACGCGTTGTTTTAGTTTCATTAGTAGAGGACACAGCACAATTATGCCGAATACCGAGTTTTGCAGCGCCACCATTGTCGCTTTGGTCATTCATTTAACACGCACCCCCTCCCTGCAGTCTCATCTACAACTACACTCCCCACCCATGGCATAATGGACAATATTTGTCTATCTTGGCATTCATAAAAATATTCTTTCACCACTAAAAAATCGTATTCAGTCATAGCAACAAGATAAACCCGACAATAGCCCCCTAAGATATGCCAATACAGCAGTGAAAACGCTGCTCACTGAATAACGAAATAAACGAGAAAATGTTTTTAAAAATGATACCATGTCATTCTACAGTCAATATATGGGAATAAATATTAAATAAATATACAACCTTACTGTTGGTTTTACGCATATAGATGTTCCTTTTGAGACTGAGTGGTCATATATTGTCTTGGACAACCGTTTGGGAAATATACGCACATTTGTGATGCCTGGGTACCTTCCAAAATAGCTGTGGCTAATACCCCACGCGTTGTTTACGGCATTGTCGCCCTTTTTAGTACAGTCTGGCTTGACTGACAATTCATTTATTCAGTAGGTGAGAGATATTATACATCGTTAGAAAGCTTATAATCTAATTTTGCTTTTGGAATAGCGTTTTATAGGTCAGCATAACCGAAAATTGTCTTATCATTGCATTCACTTACGCATTCGCTCTGTGGTAGCAGTACCCTGCACCTAACGAAACGTGGTCAACGATTTTTTGTAATTTCTTGGAAAATACTATTATTATTGAGGACTTCTGGGCATAGCTAAGCCATATGTTTGCTGATAGACCTAGCTGACATCGTTTTCTGGAGCAAAACAGAAGCGAATAGAACAGTATCACTGACACTGTCTCTGTCTCCATCTACTGAACATAGATGAGATTTCATCCTTGCTATGTAAGTATTACTGCTCAAAATATTTCGGTTATATACGTTATTTTTTAAATTGAGTATCTTTAACCCCTTAAGGCACAAGCCAAATCTTGCCAATCCTTGCCCATTTAGGGGGTACCCTATTTAAAGCTTTATAACTCCAGATGTGAACATCACAGAGACTTGAAAAATGGTTTAAATGAAGCAAGACATTTGTACAATTTACAATACTAACGCAGATTAGTTTATATTAATAATTTTGGAAGAAATAAAGTGCCACAAATGCAATTGTTTTGACAAAAAATCAAAAATAAATTTGCACTTTTTAAGTTTGTAATGAAATACTGAGAGATTGCATATATACAGGAGGTTAAACTATACATGTGCTAGATCAAAAACTTCTTGACCACAAGTTCATAAAATCTAAGGGTGGATATGTAGAACTACTATAGATGTATGAAGCAAAAACTAAGCAGTGTACCCAGCGTCTCCAAATCTATCCAAAATGTCTAAATTATGCATTGCTGTAAATCACAACATATTCATGTATTTCACTACAAATCAACTGTTTTGACTCAAGAAAATCACTGTTGCATAATTTTCAAATGGAAATTACAAGCTTTCTGTCAGTACAGTGGTCTAAAATAGCTAGGTGTCCAGAAACATGTCCAAAATCTCTCCAAAATTGAATAAAATGCTTTTTGTCCATTATAAAGCATATAAACGAGCCCCTTATGAAGGTTTAAGATGAAACATTGCTATCAGATTAAAAAAAATAATGCAAAAATATTGTCACACAATGTGGTACAGTACCTAAATGTGTAATAATTAACTTGTGTGTATTTCTATACTCTGTACTCTCGTATGTTTTCTTGTATGGGGATGGGACAACATGAAAACAATTTTCAACCGTCCACCACGTTTTGGCAATGTTCCAAATCTGACATCATCACTGTTGCATGCTTCACAAAAACTATTACACTACCATATAACGCTTACATTACAGTGTGAAATATTTACACTGTCATTCATGTATTTGGGCTTTGCGCTAAGAGGTTAGGAACCTATTGCTTCTTAATGCCACTAGCTTCCCACTCACAGCTAATGGCTTGCAGGGTGGAGACAGACTGTCTTCATGGCTATGCTCTTGGAACGCTGGCAGAAACTGAGAAGCTAATCTTCACAAGCGACTAGCAAATATTTGCTTTTTATTGATTATTCACCTGGTAATTGCAACATTAGGAACTTAGCGCACTAACTAGCTAACCCATTGCTTGCCACCTAGCTAGAAATCCCACTCGCAGTTCCTGGCTAGCACTTGGAAAGATAGCTTTAACTAGTGACTGGCAAATGAAAGCACTTGGTCGAGCTCTTTTTATTAATCTTTTTTGCTGTTTTTACCTGCACATAGTGCAAAACAGAACATCCCCTGACTAAAAAAACCCTGAATATTGTTTTCATATCTTATGTATAAAAAAGATCTGCATCATACAATCAGTGCATGCATTCCCTTGCCCCATGTCCATGCTCCAGGCATTGCTGAAGACAAATAAATTTGATTGCAAAGGATTACCCAGTCAGAAAGTAGGTACAGCCCCGCTCATGTTGATTGACAGGAGGTCTTACCATTTTGGAATGTTTCATCAGGAAACTAAAAATGGAGTTTGGAAATAAAAATGCCATTCGGAAATAAGGCAATCAAAAAGTGTCATTATGAAGTAAAACATGTTATTATACAATCAAAATGAAATTAAATGTTATGTCATGTTATTGTGAAAAGGACAGTCATGAGGTGGAAATTATTTTAAGCTGGAGTAGCCAACTTTCTCAATGGTAACAATGTTGTAAAACATTTTGAAAATCAAAACACCCATTGACCCTGCACACAGAGAAAGAGCCACATGTATCATCTTGGCACATTTCAATTCTCCATATTTAACTCAGAGTATTTGTGTATCCTCAACAGAATGAAAAACAGTAGCAAATGTAAAATGTTCCTAGAACCAGAAACATCTGTAAGCATGTGTGTGTGCATGTGTGTATGTTCCTTTTCTCTGACCAAAAATAAAAACAAATAACAGGTTAATGCACACTATATGTAATTAGGTGTAACACATACTGTATATGTAGTTCTAAAATACAATAACAATATTTGTTGACAGCACTTTTACAGTTTATTTATTTATTTTATTTTTATTTATTTTTACAGTATTGGTCTCCAGGAGGGAAAGCATTTTAAAAGTTGTTTCCATGTCCTTACAGGAAGTTGGAGTTGAAGATAATTCAAAAGGAACAATAATGAGAGTACTCTGTCACTTCAAATGGAAATGTCATATGTGGTATACACTTCAACCATTATAGTTATTTATGTTTGACCAATTTTGTTCATAGGTAATGCCTATAGGTTCAATAAGTAACGAGTATTTTACCTTTTCAAAGAGTGTCCAGTGTAGCTTGCTATGCTTATTCCTGAATATATTGTAGTTTTTTGTTGTTGTTGTTGTTTTGTGTGTGTGTGTGTGTGTTATAGTGTAGTTTCCTTAACACTATAAATAAATGGGAAAATTCTTGTTAGCACCAACTCTATGCAGACTGAAGTCACATGAAAAGAACATGTGTTGCCTGGCAACTATCTTACTATGTCTAAGAATCAGGAAAATCTGGGGGAAAAAATATGAAAAAAGATAAACTCTGACAAGGGCATTTATTTCCTTCTTTGACCGTGCAATAATAACATGCATTAATACAATATCATTTTGTGTTTAAATTATTATGTAGTTTAACAATGTAGCTGTGGTAATCACATCATTTACATCTGTACAGTATGAAAGTGCTTCCCTGCGGTGCTGGAAAACATGAGCAATTCAAGTATCCAGTTACTACAAAAAATGTGTTTCATATTGAATGTACACTTCTGATGAATTCTATCCTGTTGAATTGTAAGGCCCTTATTCTGTTCAAGGTGAACAGTGCAAGGATTTCTGGATATCCGTCATGCATTGTTTGAAGATACTGTATCTGGAGAGTATTAAATCAAAAATATGCCCTTTCACGTTATATTCCACGATACTGGCACATCTGCTCTTTTGGCTTCTCTGGATGCCCTGTGCACCCAGAATCCACCTTTAATATGAAATTTCACGGAACCACTTTTTTATTTAAAAAGGATTCATTTGAAAAGGATGTAAAGGCAATTTTTTTTTACATCGTTTTCAAAAGGCCAATGTGTCAATTACTTTAATTTGAAAAACACTGAAAGAAAGTTAAAAAAAATTCTAGTGGTCTCTGTAATTGATAGTAATAGTCAAAACATGGACTGTCAGAATCATCCCTTCTAATTATCTATTTCTCGTCCATGCAGAGTATCTTCAGGAATGTTATACATCCTTATGCTTTCAGTCTTCCTGACAGTAGGTACATTAATTGAGACTTCGGAAAATCCCATCTTTTTTATCATGCTGTATCTTGTGATGTTAAAGAAAAAAAAAACATAAGAATAATATATCTCCTATGTCTCCGATGCCATGTGTTCCACATGAGGCAATGGGGTTTTAACATTTTTTCTTTCTTTTTTTCTTTTATCTTTTAACATTGTATGTGTGTGCCTGGTGGTTTTTACCTGGGTCTGTCATAGGATGTACATGGTTACTTAGATACCATGGCAGAATCAAAGATTTATTATTTTTATTTTTTTTCTATATTGCTTGCTGCAGACATGAGCTGTTACTTGGCTCAGTAGAATATTCAATATATTGCTGCAGGAAGTCAGTTTCTATGTGAATTCACATGCATTTATATTATTTATCCTCATTCCATATTTCATTTCACATATACTTGACATAAACATCAGTGGCGGATCTACAAAAGCTTACATGGGGTGGCGAAGGGGTGGCAGAGAGTTTCGCCGGGGGGGTTCTAACGCCCAAAGAAAAGATCAGTTTTGGTAACTTCTGAAAGATAGATAAACTTAAACATGATCTTTATCATGTATTAGTTCATTATACTTATACAAAAATACTGTACATCCTCACTCTGTACAGATCCTGCCTTTTAATGTCTGTGTATGTATACCATTCATATGGCCCCCTAAACACTGAGAAAACAAAAAACAACAGCATTCAACATGGCTGGCTCTATATGAAAAGGGCGGCAGTGTAGTATCATGGGTAAGGAACTGGTCTTGTAAGCTAAAGGTCACAAGTTCGATTTTGTTGTACCCTTGAGCAAGGTACTTAACCTGCATTGCCTCAGTATATATCCAGCTGTATGTGAAGGTTGTTTAAGTGGCTCTGGATAAGACCGTCTGCTAAATGCCTGTAATGTAATGTAAAAAGGTATGATGCAATGCACTGGACATTTCAAGGGAATAATGTTAGTTTGAATATTGGTGGAGGGGGCCACAATATAAATGCAGTCCATTTACCATTTACTGGCAATTTACTGGACAGGCATTGAGAGATATTTGTATTTAGTAGTAGTAGTAGTAGTAGTAGTAATTTATTTCGGTCCTTATGAACAATTTTCCAAAAAGAATGCACATAGAAATAAATAAATAACAATAAGGCATTAGATTAAATTAAAAGGAAAACAAAAAAAGATTGACCGAAAAGGTGTAGTCTGAAGCTTTAGCTTATTATACCTACCCTTTTTACATAACATATTCTAATAGGCAACCCTTTCACTACTAGGTTTAGGCTATACAAAAACAAAACAGAACAGAAACAAAAACAAAAGTTCCGAACGTTTCATACACAATAATGATCATAACTCCGTTTTATATTTGTTTACCACATTATTTTTAAACATTTTTTTAAATTTGCAAAGTGAACTACACATTTTTAATTCCTGGTCCCAACTATTCCACAAATTAACCCTTTTGACAGATATACATCTCATCTTTATATTTGTCCTTACCCTTGATTTTTTAAACATACCTACCATATTTGTTTGTGGATAGTAAAACTTATTTTTGACTTGTCTTTTATTTATGGATCATGATACACACATTTGTCAATAATACTGAGGCTAATCTCTCTCCATACACAATAGAGCAAGCTAAGCCCAACCAGCACTGAATTTAAAATCAAGGAACCCTGCTATCCATCTCAGAAGCTGAGAGATAAAAGCACACTTAAAAAGGTTGTGAGAGAACCTGGTAACCACTCACGGGGAAGGAGTTTCCATTAAAAGCAACTTGCTTGGTGATGTCATGCTTCGGGTTTGGATTTACAGTTCTACGTTGTGGACATTATATGGGGTTTCAACTGACCTATTGCACCTTTAAAAGGATGAGCCACTAGCAGTTCAGGACTGAACATATGCATTTTTTGCAAATCACTTGAAATACAGGTTTTGTCGGTTCTATAAAAGCACAAGGGAAGAAAATCACTTTTCAGCATGCCCTTAACAATAATATAAATAAAATAAGGATTTATTATCCCAAAAAAGGCAGCATTTCTTTCTGTAAAAATCGCCTTTATTACAGCCGTGGGTGAACCTGATTCGCTGCTGCTGAACTTTGTTTCAATCACCGTATTGTTTTTTCCAATGAAGAACAAACTAAATTGGATGCCATGCATCAATGGATGATTTGTGAAGTGACCCAGGTGATGTCTTTAGATGTGATTGTTCCATTGCACATAAATGCAAGATGCATGGTATGGCTATACTATCTCACTTGGACTTTCAATAACTTCCATTCATCTTAATATTATACTTATAATTATTCTGAATTTTTGTGTTTAGGTTCAGTGACTCAGCTAAATATGAATGAATTAATCCTAAAATCTGTTTTGTTAAAATGTTTCATGCTGCATTTTACTAACAAAGTGTTTCAGCTATGTGCTCTGAATATAACATTCTGGAACTGTTGTTTATCTATCCCTCTATCACATTTTTTAAAGAAACCTGTTTTGATAGCTTTAAATAATAATCAACAGTTTGCCATTTAACATACTGAATGCACTCCAAGCATTTGTCAAAAAAAAATTAATAGCAAGTAAATATATATATATATATATATATATATAAATATGTATTTGGTGAAGGATATTTGTATTTTTGAATGCATAGTTGACAACCAGTGCCAGGACTAAATAAATACCCTATAATAAAAGACAAGAAAATCTGCTGTTTAACCACATGTGAAGTGTTTGAACACAAATCCAAAATGGTCCAGTACAGAGTGAAAGCAAGGAAAAAAAGACATTATGGAGCTCACTTTTTTTTTTTTTTTTTAAGCGGGCCGGGGGGGGTTGGGGGGGTGCTCCTGGTCTTTGCGAGGGCCTAAGCAGTCTCTTATATCTCCTATTGGGTCAGGCCGGGTCTGCTGACATTTTTTTTTTTTTAACCAATGCCATGCCTTATTAAATGATTTATGATTTTTTTTTGGCTGAAATACCAAAGTAATAAGCTATGACTATTGTAATTAGCCTGCATCCCAATAACACACCTTGGTCACTGGAAAACATTGATTAAGCTAAACCCTTAAGGCATATTTAATAAAATCAGGCTTTTAAGTCTAGGTACAGGAAGATTTTTTCAGCAGGTGGGTGCTACCAACAGAAATGCTAAATCATGATGTCACCAATTAAATATTAGTTGCTTTAATTATATTTGTTGAACTAAGAATTTAAGTTGTTGGGCTGGGAGCAGCTTGACACTGGATAGTTTTCTGTAGCATTACAGCCTTTATGACTGTGCTTGTATTGTGTCTATCCCACATAAATGAATGGATGAAGAAAAACTAAATGAAAATGAGAGAGAGGTACTTCTAATCGGTCCTACAGATGTTATGTCAAAACTTGGGAGTTATTTTAAATGCGGAACCCAATTTTAAATCACACATATACCAGGTGACCAAGCCAAAGTATGTCCTTTCTTAATTCAGATAGATGCCAAAAGATGATACGTGCTTTTAGTTCTAGAATTTTTAACAAAAACCAATAAAAGAGAACATATTACATTCATCCTTTCTGCTTTTCATTGGCTCCCTGTTTCTTTTAGAATTGATTTTAAATCTATAAAGCTATTAAAGGTGTAGCACCTTTTTATATCCAAGACAGCCTACCATTTTATGTGCCAACTTAAAGTAATAATCTCGAAGATTTTCATTAAAATAAATGTCTGTTAAGTCACTATCTATCGCCGAATTAGGTAGCACAATGGTGGTTGAACCTATTATTATATTAATTTATATTATTATTATTATCATTTATGATTAAAGAACTGAGTGTCTGTGGCGACATTCCCGGGAAAAAAATCACAAGCGGCGCATAGTTAGTGACGCGTTTTCCATCACCCATCAGTGGTTGGTCCGCCAGAGAGGGTAGGCGGAGCTAACGCAACAGGCTCGCTCTTCAACTCACTTGTGTGTGAGCGGCAGAGCCACATTCTGTATGAAAGATGCTATACAAATGAAGCTATAGGCACAGCCTAATCAGCTGTGCCTTTGACTGAAACTGAATTATGACCAGATGAGAATAAAATTGAGGATGTTTTAAATATACTTATGGTGAAATATGATGGTGGATTTTTAACTTTATGTGGCTATTGACAGTCCAAAAACGCGTTTTTGTTGATAGAAATCCGGTATTCTCCAACACCCCCTTCCCCCCAAAAAAAGTAAATAAATAAAATGAAAAAATCAATTTTTAAAAATTGGCACAAATTGATTTTTTGCCATCAAAAGATGTGTGTATTGAATTGAAGACGGCAGCCTACAAAATCTGAAGGATTTTGAAGATTCTTTGTAGCAGTGATCAAAGAACCCCCTCACACACAATATCTTCACCATCTAATAAAACATGATAGAAGATAACTCCATAGTGTTATCCTTGCAAAGGGCTGGTGCACATAGGACTGTGCCAAACAAGGGTGCCATTCATTTTGGACACAAAGACAGGAGTTTTTCTTAAACAGTAAGTGCCGTTGGCCGTTGCAAAGGATCTGTTGGTCTCCATTTTTACAAGCCTCACGGTTTTAATGCAAACATTAAAACATAACGTAATAAGAGATAGAATATTCCAAATAATTAAGTAAATTTGGGGGTATTATCATACTTGATTAATGGTATGCACCATTTCAGGTATTACGCCAAATGTATACAATTTTTCCAATTTGTCTCAAATGTTTGGGGCATTTTTTTTAGCAAAATGTTTTTATTTTCATAATCAATCCACAATAGTGTCACAATAGTGTCACTACAGCACAATTCAATATTTAGTCACAGATATTGATAGTAGAATGACGTAACATATAATTACACAGAAATTCCTCTTGTTTATTTTGCTTTTCAGTGAGCAGTGTTTTTCACCACTGTATTGGTATACCATCAGCGTATTGGTGTCTTTATCTTGTTGCTATGATGAAATACAAATTTTCTGCACTGAATGTCTGAGTTGAGCATCTTAGGATGATGGTGTCCTGGCCACTGGGGAGTTTGCGCAAATCCGGTTCAAGTAATTGACACTGCTATTGTAAAACTTTTTTTCAATTCTTTTTCATCTTTTTCAGGTTGGAGGCAAATGAGGAGATTTCCCAAAAAAACCCTTAATAGCCATCCAAATTAACATAAGATCATCAGTACATTCTCCATTCTGTTGACTTCATAAGTTCTCTGTAAAGTCTCTAACAAACTCACAAGTTTGCAGTGAGGCTGTATTAAAGCACAATCAAGGGCTTTTCTGAATTTTGAAACCTCTCTGAATGAGCTAGTATTGGCTTGTGATCTAAAATTGTTGCTGACGGAAGAGATGTTGATTCTACAATCACATTAACACTGCGGGAAAATAGAAAGTAATCTAGTCTGGAATCAGTAAGTGTAATTGGGATTGTGCATCCGCCAAGCATAATATAATTTCAAGTTGTTTGTAAAGGCATTAAGGGCATAGGATGCCAACTGCTGAGTGTAAGAGGAACAGAGTGATGAGGACCTGCCAACATTCAGTTGTGCACACATTCATGTCTCCACCTATCACTAATTCGTAGTTAGCTAGTGCTGCTAATTAGCTGGTCAGCCAAGGATAAAATGTGTTATCAAAAACTGCTGGCGCATACTGCAAACAGACACGGATGCTACGTTTTGTCTTGAATTATCATGCAAATGAAGGAAGAATAACCTGAATTATCTTGAACAGACTTTTCAATTAGTAAATGTAAAACATATTTTTAATAAGGATAATAGCCCCCTCTGTTTAATAGCCTCTGCTGGATGATGCAGCCACTTTGTATTTTCTATTCTCCATGTGTGGAATATCTCTTGGACCTAGGTGTGTTTCTTGTCTAAATTCAACATCCACACATTTTTATGTAGACATTCTAAACATTTTGTGGTCTTTACTTTAGAATGGTTTAATCCTCTAATGTTCCAGCTTAAATAAGCAGTAAAGAGAAGTAGGCAATACAATTCAATGACCTTGGACAGTTGCAATACATTTAACACTACTCTAATGATGATTTTTTTTTTTTTTTTTTTTTTTACTGCCAAGTTACCTTTCAGGAAATTAAGACACCTGTGTGTAAAAATACAAAAAAAAAAAAAAAAAAAACTACAGCAGTAACTGAAATAGTTATTTGTACAGTGATTTGGTGTCTGTCTATGTCTGTATAATACTATTCACCTCAATATCTACAATCTCAGTTGCCTGCGTACAAGTGCATGACTGTCATTAACAATGACACCTTCTGGTTAGTATGTGCAGCTGTTTTGTCTCCAGGGATGATAAACATTGGGGTAAAAAATTCTGTGGAACTAATAATTGTTTGAATGATGTCAGCATGGATTAGTTGGTTGTGCTCCCATAGGTCAGGTCAGGGGAGTGAAGGAAAACTCAAAGTACCACCTTCTGTACTTTTCCAGGCTGTGTGTACATGACGCACATTGATCCACAAGATCCACTCCCCCTGATTTTGTGTTTTCCTTTCTTGCGTCACCTCAGGACAGAATCCTGTGGTTTCTCTCCTTTTGAAGGTCAATGCAGCATGTAGAAGTTGACTATCAGGTCACTGTGTTATCCTCATTAATGACCACAGATTCAACATTGTTCCTCGTTGTTATTTGCGCTTACATGCCCCTGTTGCATGAAGGCTTTACTCATATACTGTGCCCTCTGCAAGAGAGAAATTATAGAAAACAGGTAAAGAGAAACACACAATTGTTTTTTTTTTTTTGGTTTTTTTTTAACCTGTTTGCTAAAATTTATCTCTTGCAGAGGGTACAGTATATGAGTAAGGCCTTTTTTTTTTTTTTTTTTTGCTTAGAAGGTGTCAAGGAATTACTCTTACAAAGGTCATAAAAATAGTCAATTCACTTTTTCATCCTTCCCTTCTCTTCCTTCAAAATACACTCAAAAAGTGCTTCAGTCCAGAGAAGTTCTGTTCAGGGCAGGATAAATTCGTAAGGCTATGTTTTGCTGTGCCACTTTAGCAACTGGCAAAAAATCCACCTGTTGCAAGTAATAATAATAATTCTTGTATTTCTTCTTGATGAAATAGAATATTGTCCATATGCTTTTCCAAACTAAGAACCCCTATTAAATGAATAGATCCAGAGAACTCTAATTATTATTTCTGTTAGATTTGATTGGTGGAAAATCATTTACCCGACACATGAACAGAATACATATCAGAATATATTGACATGGCACTTTTTTTAGTACAAATGGCATTCTTCAGTACAAATGACCAGGCTAGTCTGTTCATTCAATAAATTTATGGACTGACTTTTCAAACACCCTATTTGTGTCTGTTTCCTGAAAATAAAATCATAACAAGATCAGAGGAAAATAAAATTCATAACAAGATCTCTTCCTTATCCTATTTACTTCTACTTGACAGAAATTAGGTCCATTCAACATCAATGTGAGATTTAGAATTTCTCATACATCTCAAACCCTTTGTCTCTCTAAAATAACAATATAAGCTCTTGCAATGCTTTTGCAATGTTCTTGATTTACTCTCACAGTGTGTTTTAGCCATCTGGAATTAATGAGATAACCACAAGATCCAAGGACAAACTCATGAAAAATCGATAAGCACAGCAACAAACCAATGGGAATTCCTACATTTCTTATGTTTCTCCTGTTCTTCTCAAATTGTCCATGATTTTCCTGATCTATGCCTTTGGTCTTTTTCACCTAAGGGGGGTTTAGGAGAAACAGTTCAGAGTTCAGTAATCTCAAAATAAGAATCTGATTTATTTATCAAGAGATAAAGAAAACTCTATTGTAAGGAGCAGATTTTTCTTCTGGGCTATTATTACTAGCATCTGTACAGCACTTGCATTTGCTTTTGTAAACTAGCAATTACTGTACATGGTAGTGTTAGTCAGTGCTTGTGCAAGCAATTTGATTTCTGTTTGCTGGTTTACAAACAGCTGGTGCAACCAACCCAAGGTACACAACTGAAAAATTAGAAAAAGCTCAGAGTTGAAGCTGAAGATCATGGTGAAGTTTTTGAAGTAAGTAGTGTACACTGAACAAAAATATAACATGAGAAAATTTCAGAAATTCAAATTCAAAAAGTTACATTTAAGGGAATCAGTCAGTTGAAATAAATTAATTAGGCACAAATGTATGGACTTCACATGACTGAGGGCACAGATATGCACCTGTTGTTCATATACCTTAAATAAAAAGTAGGGGCATGGATCAAAAAAGCAGTCAGTCTCTGGTGTGACTACCACTTGCATCATGCAGCATAATACATCTGTGCGTAGAGTTGATCAAGTTGTTAATTGTTGCCTGTGAAATGTTCTTGCCACATGGGGCCATGCATTATCATGCTGAAACATGAGGTGATGGCAGCGGATGAATGGCATGACAATGGGCCCCTGAATCTATTCACGGTTTCTCTGTGCATTCAAATTGCCATAAATAAAATGTGCTTGTGTTCATTGTTCGTAGCTTATGCTTGACAATAGCATAACCCCAGTGCCACAATGAGGCACTCTGTTGACAAAATTGACATTGGTAAACTCGTTCACATGATGCCATAAATGCCTCTCTGCCATGTTGCCTGGTACAGTTGAAATCGGGATTCGTCTTCTCCAGTGTGTCAGTGTGAAGGGTGGTGAATGTTTGCCCACTCATGTCAGTTACAATCCCAAATTTTAATCAGGTAAAGACCCTGGTGAGGATGACGAATGTTCAGATAAGCTTCCCTGAGACAGTTTCTGACAGTTTGTGCAGAAATTCTACAATTAATCTATCCAATAGTTTCATCAGCTATTTGATTGGCTGACGATCCTGCAGGTGAAGAAGATCGAAGTGGAGGTCCTGGGCTGGTGTGGTTATACATGGTCTGGGGTTGTGAGGCCGGTTGGATGTGCTGCCAAAATCTCGATGTAGGAGGAAACTTAAAGTGGGAAAATGAACATTAAATTCTCTGGTGACAGCTTTGGTGGACGTACACTACATGGCCAAAACTATGTGGACAGGGGTGAAAAGGCCCTTTCCTGTATCAGCATGACAATGCCCCCATGCGCAAAGCGTGGTCCATAAAGAAATGGTTTGCTGAGTTTGGGGTGGAAGAACTTGACTAGCCAGCACAGATCATGATTTCAACCCCATCGAACACCTTTGGGATGAAATGGAACACTAACTGCGAGCTAGGCCTTATTGCCCAACATCAGTGCCTGACCTCACTAAAGCTCGTGTGACTGAATGGAAGCGAATCCCCGCAGCCATTGTCCAGAATCTAGTGGAAATCCTTCCCAGAAGAGTGGAGGCTGTTATAACAGCAAGGGGGTTACCAACACTATATTAATGCTCATGGTTTTGGAATGAGATTTTCAACAAGCACATATGGGTCTGGTGGTTGGGTGTCCACATATTTTGGCCATGTGGTGTATCTGCTGTCTGCATATGCCGGGTGGATGGACTATCTTAGCAAAGGATAAATACTCACTAGCAGGGATGTAAAAAATTTTTTAAAAAGCACATTTAAATATATATATTTAATTTTACTTTACAATACAGCAAAATGAGAAATAATCACAGCACTGTTGTTGTGGAAACTGTGGCCAACATTAAAGTTATTCCCTGAAATAGCCTAATGTGCATATTGATACTCATAATTTTATGCAGCCTTTCAAACTATGAAAAGAGGGCAGATTAATATTCTCAATTGGATAAATTTGCTGCTATTAAAATACCCTTGAAAGCAAATGTTGTTTCATAGCATTGTAGATTATAAGAACATTTCCATTGACTGTGTCAGTGTTTTGCTTGTTGATATAAGTTTGTATTTAAGCCATTTATTTGTATGAGTATTAGGAAATATGTAGGTGGATCACAAAGAAATTAAAAACTGGTTCATTTGAACTGCTTGAATATGAAAATGTATTCTGGTAGTGCATGTTAAGGTGAGAAAGAAGATCTATTTGTCACAAAGCATGTGTGAAAGCTTAAGTTTAACTACCCTATAATTCAAAGCAAATGAGATGCCTTTGGCTTGAGCTTTTCTCTTTCCTGACCATTCTGTTGTGTATTTTTTGGTACCAAATACTCTAGATTACAAATGCTTTAGGCCAAAGTTTGGCTCAGACAATGTTTAATATTTTACAAATTCAACATCTTAAATTTAGTGAAATGGCTCTAAAATGTCATGTAGAGGTGACACACCACCAAACAAGGTTGGGGTCAATGTCATTTCAATTCAGCCAGTTCAGCGAATGAATTGAAATTCAATTCATGAATTAAAAAGTGTCCTTTATGGTATGTGCTGATATATTCAGTAAATTAATTTTAGCAGTTTTCTTAAATTTACTGAACTGAATTGAATGGAATTGAAGCCTGCTGAGGAATGTCATCCATCTTCATCACCCATAATTAATCAGAAAGCCAAAGCCATGGCACATGCAATGGGAATTTTAGTTAAAATGCCTTAAAGCAATTGAGCTTGAATGTAAGTGCCAGGATGATAGAAGATTGTGGAAAACAACTGAGACAGACATACACAATGACATGCACATGCACATGCACTGCCTCGGGCAGTAGCCTGCCTCACAAGAAACCGCTATTCCCTCTACCCAATGGAGAAATCTTATCAAGTACACACACTACATCAGCCAATTCCTTCAATGTAGCCCCCGCTAGTAAGAGTACTAAAAAAGGCGGGGGGGGGGGGGGGGGGGGGGGGGGGGGGGGGGCTAGAGTAGACGGTGGCCATGGAGCAAAGTGAAAACTATTAGACATTCCTTCCAAATTCAGGTCTAACCTAAATGTGTTTTGGGAACTGGTGTCCTTTGATGCATTTCAGGCACAGAGCAGACTAAAACAGTTCCATACTGTGATTGATTGAATAACCTGTGATTTCCCTTAAGTATTAGATGGCTGGATGAGATAGTGTTCTGTATATTCATATGAAAACACCTGGTATTCAAGGATGACTGCAAGTCTGAGTCATTTACTATTTCAGACACATTCTGCTAAAATAAGTGGAGAGCTGTGATAAAAAGGAAACCTAAATATGTCAGAAATAAATACTTACATTTGAAAAGACTAGGTTCGGGAGTAAGAGGTCCCATCAGTCTTCTCTGAAAAGTCTACAATTACATTGATCGGTAATCTGCCGCCTTGTCTGAAAGTTTAGACGTTTCTGACAAAGTGTAGAGAGTTATGAGAATGTGAATATTTCAGAACTCACTGGTCATATTAAAATAAGAAAGAAATAAATAAAAAGTTCCATCTCAAGCAACAGTCATGACCCACTGTTACGTCCCCTGCCTCTGCTTGTCTGGGTAGCACAGGTGAGGCTAATTGTTTAATTGTTTGATTGCCTCCACCTGCCTGTGGACCAATATAAGACCTGTGGTAGAAGGCTTTGGGGCTGTGTGTGGTTTGTGTTTTGTGGTTTTTGTGAAGATTTTTTTGTTTTGTGTACTTCGTAGGGTTTTCGTTTGTTGTTGTTTGTGTGTTTGTTTATAATTTATACTAAAATGTGTTTTCTTTTAAAATTAGTTTAAATTGTGTTTTTGAGGTATTTGGACTGGTTTGTTGCGGCCCTTTGAGCCGGCCGTAACACCCACTCTATTAAACAACATTTTTATACATGAAATACTGGACCTCTGAGACTGTGGTACACTGCATAGACAGTGAGGGTCAAACATTACTACAGGGTGCAAAAAGCATAGCATTCAGGTTAGTTTGGAAGAATTCCTATGAATTTCAGTTTATATTATAGAAATGTGATTGTGGTGATATAAGTACAGCCAGTTACTGGACACTGGTCTCATATTGCTTTTTGCCATTTTGATCAAGTAAAAAAAAAAAAAAACTTAAAATTGCATCACGTAACAGTGGCAACCATTCTCACATCAATTATTTCAGTTTATTGTTAGTATACATTACCTCTATCCAAGTGCTGATGCTCTGCCACCTCAGCGTTGCTGTATGTTCTTTTTCAGTTTTCACAAGTGCCCACATGCAAACTATTTCCACCTTCCCACACCCCAGAACAATAATATTTTAAATGGCAAATAGTCGTTTATTTTATTACATTAGGTTCTGGATTATGAAATGGAAAGAAATGCATCTTGGAAAAGAAGATTACTGTAAAACTAATTATACCTTCATTTGTAGTTTGTATGCAGGTCTCTCGGGTGAGTGGTTCCAAAGAGCCTAGCAAACCCCCTCTAATAAAGCAACCCCCAAGAGATGTTGCAGAGTAAAAAGTAAAGGTGAAGCCACACAAACTCTGATGACATCACTTGTCATCGCTCTCATCTCCCACAATTGGTTGATTGTGGACGTAATAAAAAACTTTAAATAGGGGACACTTTACACGCCAGATCTAATCTGACTGGATATTATACCATATTTCCCATCCTTCCATTCGTCGTCTTGCCTTGTGTTACCTATGCACAAATAAGACAGGAGTCTTGAGTAAAAGAGAAAAAACAGGTCCTTTTTATTGTTATGAATTTCATATAACGCTATGGAAGGAAAAATAGCTAAATGTTAGCTTTCTTTATTTTTCCTAGTTCATTAAAATGTTTTGTGAGCAATAACATACACAGTATTTAATATTTCCCCCAATTACAGGAAAGAGATTACCCAGCTGGCTTGTGCATTACTCTTGTTTGCTGCAGGCTTAGAGAAGGAAATATATATCTGTGAATCACAAACTTTAACAAGACACACTGCAATTGGCATCAAAAATCACACTGCACACTCCACAGAGCAAAGAAGAAGAAAATAAATAGTTAAAGCCAAGCCAAACACATAAGTTAAAGGGGAATTGCACTTTATAACACTTCTGCTTACAGCTGCGACTACCCTGGCCTACCGCAGGCTCTGCCCTATCTTAAATCATTGCCAAATCAAGCTCCAAAATTTAATGTACTTAAATAAATAATTAATGTAGAAGTTTTATTTTCATATGGCAACATTCGGGCCAGTAGCCATACTGTACCATCCTGTTTCATTCTTAAGGTTAAGAGTGGGCTTGGGTAGTGCTTGTATGGGAAGACTGGGTTTTTGCATGAAAAGGTGTTATTAGACCAGTAGGAGGTATTCTTTAGTACAAGAGGCATTGTGCGGGGCCGTGGCAATGTCCTTCTGATAAGATACCAAACCATGGTCTTTACTCACTGTGGCCATTAAAGAACCCATGGTGGTTTATAAAGGAACAGGGATGATAACTCTGGCTATATTCCCAAAATGGCTATTTATTTTATCCTTTATGTAATCAGAATCAACTAAGGTCAACTAAGGAATAAGTTTTCTTTTGCAGTGATGGCCAGAGGAATTAAAGTGGGTGAGGATACAAGGGATTGCGCAGCCAATCAGATATTGATGAGGTAGCCAGACGTAGAGAGCTCAACATGCATTAACTCTTAACTTACGTGGTTTTCAGTGTGTGGGTTATGTAATGTTCTCGATATTTAAAGAAAATTGCATGTTATTTTAAATTATTTTTTCCAACATGCCATTTCAAATGAAATATTGAATGTGAATGTTATTCCATAAACAGACAGTGTATTAGCAGGTATAAAGGCAGAAAGTGGCTTTAAAAATGCATTCAGTAAGTTCAACTACAGCAGGTTGATAAATTAAGTCCAAAATAAAAGCATGTGTTACTATTTCAATGCAAACATGATTCTGAAATTAGTTTTGACTAAACATAATTTTGAACAAAAAATGAATAAATGCAGTTTGTAAAATACAATGCTAACCCTCTTTTTTTTAAATTATTGAATTTAGGCTATTTAATCAAGCTTTTCATGTGACTTAATCTTGAGGCTATTTACTAATACAGAAGCACAACAATCTGAGGGAATGCTATGTCCATTCAATGTCATCTGAAGGGAACACCTGCTCCTAATGCAAAGCAACTTCCCTTTGCAATGCCACAATTCGCAAGTCCTTATATTACTCAGCTGACCTCCATTATTTATGATGCCAAGTCAAATTGATCTTGGTTGAAAGTTTCTTACTGGTATAAAATGAGCTTCTCAATTATTGCCAGCCAAATAAATCACTGCTTCCCACTGCTCCTCATGGGAGTGGATGCATAACCCTGAGTCCATGACAAGATTTTTATATTTTTTACCACCCCCTTGCAAAATACAAAATGGGCTTCATGCTATTTGTGTCAAGTAAATGAAAGTACAGATGCACTACATTGTCTATGTTGTACTATTTTGCTTCTATATTAATAAGTGGAAGTCTAGTTTTATGGGCAGTGAGGAATTACATTAGTGTTACTGTTATAGTAGTATTCCTCCCTTTCTGTTTAAAATTATTTGAATTAAATTTTAGCCAAAATTTAATAAGGCTCTTCAGCTAATGGATAGCAATTAAGATATAGAGGCCTGCAGCAAAAGATTAAAAAGGGCTTTTCTGAGGTGTACGTGAATTGCCTTGGCTATATAAATCTCTGTTATTTCCAAGACCTTGTTTTAAGTGATTATAGACAAGTCACTCTCACAATTGCAAGTAACATTATGTTGTATCACCTGGAAAATTTTATCCAGACAGATGTCTATTCTGATCCTCCTTTTGCATGGCACTGATGAGCAAGCTGGAAAATCTCATACCTTTTTCAAGATTCTTTTAGTTCACTCATCAGCCTACGATATGCTCCAAATATTACACACATTTTATGATTCTGAATCATAAAAGGCATGACATTATTCTCTTCATCACCAGAGGCCCATCAGGTTGTGTTCTGTGATCCATTTTTCCATACACCATCTATCTACTGTTGATATATCAATCATTCATAATGACAGGCAGCCCCTTTATAGGTCATAAATGGATTGTGATGTGACATGTTGGCATCGTGACAATTTAGAATTTATTTTTCTCTATTGTTCATTACAACACACAGCCAGGTTTTAAAATTCTTTGCAGGGGGTAAATTACACCCAAAACAATCATCATGCACAATAAAACACCTGTCTATATACAGTAAATTGTAGCAGCTGCATTTACATGCTACATAACATATATATATATATATATATATATATATATATATATATATATATACATATATATATATATATGTTATCAGTGGTGGCTGCTGACCAGAATTTTTGCTGAAGCAAACCCACCATCCCCCTGTGAAAATTGAATATCAAACCCCTGATATTGCCATGCTTCATCTGTTCAGCTAGGCCGTTTCTGAGTTGATACACACTGACCACATCACATGGCCAGCTGTAGGCAGAAAAGAGCTGGCGGTCTATTTAAAACAGCTGTAAATGGCTTGACAACTCTTCACTATTTCTGTGCCATTTAAACTGAGCCGCCTGCTCTCAAAGAACTAACTTACACTTATGCCAGACACATATCCTATGCAAGTACGCAAACTCAAATGACAGCGCCATGCCGACGCATTGCAAACACATGGCTTGGTTTTACATATTCGACGAGTGTTCTTATGTCCACGTGGAGGTAATAAACACAAGTCCTCAAAGGGGTCATCCAGGACAGTTGTGAAAGACTAAGCGGGAGGTCCTCTGGAAAAAAGAAGACCACTTCATCCTGTTGTTATCTGTCATAATATCCTTCGCTGTGACGCTTGAAACTGCAGCTCATGCTTTCGTTAAGAATTTCAGGTGACACATTTTATAACACAACCACGTGTGAAATCAACGTTGCGTAGCTCGAAGCATGTGTGTTCACATGCATACTGTACGTAGGGTATGTTTTCGGCCTTATTAAGTCAGATTCTCTCATCATTTATGCATATTCATTAGATAAACAAAAATACTCTTCAAAATACAATGAAACAAAGGGCAAGGGAAATTCCAGCTAATCTGAGAGTGTTTGCAGCCCTACCTGTAAGCATACTACATCCAAAGCAGGAAATACCCATTTTCCAAACCCATTGCATTCTGTCTACACCTCGCTCACCTGCTTTTTTATCAATGCTCAGCATCACCACTTGTAGTTAACAGGCGCACAGCAATCACACATCCCATCAATAAAATAAAATGATTTTCAGTACTGTATGCACATTGTTGGAAATAAATATGCAGCCGGTTTTCTCTTCTGTTGTGACACAAGGCAAGTGTGACAAAAAAGCACATGAACAGTACTTACTGGGGCAACATGCATATGGTACTCTTTGTGTTCTCAGAAAATGTTATGCTTGGGTATGTATGGGTCTTCTGAATTAGCAATTAATAGTTCATAATTCATTCATTTGCATTTTGCAGTCAGATACATGGCCTCATATCTAGGACCCAGAGAAAAGCTTGTGCATGCGTCCGTCTGGGCTGTCAAGCTTAACTTCAATAGTCATGCTCCAGTTGTTCCTTGGAGGTGCTACTAATGAACCCTGCAGTGGTTTGGAAATAATCCAGAGTGGTCACGCTTCTTGTGAGACATCTAACGCTTTTTTTCCGTCAAACCTGAGAAGTAGTAGGCTATTAATGTGTTTTAGTGCTACAAATTATAATCCAATAAAATAAAAATAAGAAAATCAATACTTTGGGCTAGCTAAGATAAAAATACACAAACTAAACAATAAATACAAGCCACATCTTTTTTGTCCTGTCTTTGGCAACATCATTTGGACAAGTAGGCTAAATCACACATAATGACACTACCAGTTGGCTATGGTCTTGATCAGGGCTGTTTGCAAGATATACTGTACGAGGCCCATTGCAAAGTTGGCAGCCCAAGTCCTTTTTTCACAGACATGATGGATTGTAACGGGTACGCTTATTGTGCGTCTTCTGCTGTTGTTGCCAGGGTAGCCAACCATATGCTGCATTGCTGATCCATAATAGACAATAATATAACACTGCATTGTTATATTAATATAACATGGCATATGACACAAGGTCACACATCGAAAAAATGACTATTTTTCAACTCTAATGCCATCACATAGTCTACCTAGATTATGCTAGATTTTCTATTCCTATGTGATTGAGTAATAATATGATTTCATGTGTGAACATTTATAAAATGTATTAAAGATAGACCCTGGGATATGACATAGAAGTAAAAAGAGCAGGACAATGGCAGAGATTGTTAAAAACTGAGAGCTGTACTGACAGGACACCCAATAGATTTCTGCAATAGATTTGCATTGCATGCGGCATCTTTCTTATGTTTTATTTAGTTTGAGCTCATTGTGTGCAAGACAAACCTTTTTCAACAATAAGTTTCATTTACTAGCTAGTTATTATATTATAAATGTGTGTAAACTATAGCTAAACTACAGCTAGCTAGTTAAATATAGAAATGAAAATATGCTGGAAAAAAAAAGACATTTGAAATGACAGTCCTCATATAACTCCAGCTTCCTTTTCCCCAACATAAATAATGTTGCATTTAAACAGGTATGGTCCAATCTTAGTCTTGACATTATAATTTCATCTCTCCTATTTTTCCCTTCAAAAGTCCTTACCATTACAGATTTTTGAACACGGTAGTATCTCCCTCTTGGCAATTCTGTCTGCACATTCATTTCCCCCCACTCCCTCACATGCAGTGACCCAGCAGAACTGGAAATCGAGTCCTACTCTACCTATTCTCAGTAGACTTAAAAATGTTTCCAGTCCGATTTCATTGTACTCAAGCTTCTCAGTACTGCTGTTGAGTCAAAAATACCACTCTCTGGTTTCACCTCCTCAACTTTCCATAAACCAAGAATATACTGATAGCTTATCTGTCAGATATTTACCATCAAATGTTAACTTGGAATTCAGGAATACATACTCCAATATCTACATGTTTATTTTAGTCTTTTGATTTGTCAGTATATATACATAGGTAGTTATGAAAGTTCTCTTATATATTGACTTGCCATATATCCAACCTCACTTTCTAACCATTCTGGAAACAAACAAGGTAATAATTAGAATGGAAGATGCAGCCTATTTCCTTTACTTCATATTCTTCTGCTATATTATTTACCTTCCATCCAAATCCATTTACATAAAATTTGGTATGTTCCCAACATGTATTTAAATCTTTTCAGCAGGTCTTATTTGTTTCTTTTTATTTTATATTTTTTCCTCTCCACAACCCCTCAATCAAAATTAGTAGGATCCAGTTGCAGATGGAGGGGGCCTCCTTTAAAAATCACTGGTTAATTAGCTGGTTAATTGATTGCAACTGGTTAATTGATAGTAACTTGCTTTCAATTAAATTTACTCATCTCATTGATGAGAAATTTCAATAGTTGCAACACAGTTCAATTGCTTCCAATTAACAAGAAAAAGAAAAAAGCAAGCATTACCGCCAAATTAAATATCCTTTATGTTATGCCAACAGATTTTTAAAAATTTACTCGTGAGGAGCAGTAGAAAAAAGTAGAAAATCTCAAATATTAAGAGCATTTTACCTATATCCACTAAAGGAATAGGGCATATTCTGATAAATTATTTCAGAAATACATATTATTGAAGCCAATCCATATTATTTTTAGAGTTACTGAATAATGGAGACTTTAGAAACAGCAAACCATACATACTATCTGAATCAGGAACCATTCTGTACATCCATGTCACAGAAGCTGAGCTAGAAATATAGATGTTCTGAGAAATCCCAAAATATGAAATTTCAGGCATTTTAGGGACAGTTTGTGAAGGGTCAGAGAAAAATTATAGCAGATTTTCTAATTTATCTTTCCTTGTGTGTGTGTGCATGTGTTTGTGTGTGTGTGTGTGTGTGTGTGTGTGTGTATGTTCTATCTAGCTGCAGGAATACACACACAGTCACACTTTTGCACATGCTTGCATCAGATGCCCAATTGCTACTAGCAGGGCAGTTTTTCCCTGTAAGCCTTTTCCAGATGAGGCCTAGCGAGCAGCTGCTTATGCACTGACTCGTGGCTGTGAAAACACAGTTATGAGAAAATGGTATATTATTGTTTCTAGGCTGTTTATTATTCCGAAAACCTGTCAAGTTTAATTTCATGTCCATACAGTATCAATACATGTCTATTACCTCTGTAATCAAAACAATGTGGTAAACACTCACATATGAACAGAGAACTGTCACTTTTCTGACAATAATGGCCTACTTATCCTAGCCTGCAAGTGTAGGCTTGTGTGTGTGTGGGTGGACTCTGGTGAACTTTTACTTTCATACCTAAAACTCTTGCTATTTTTGATGTTAAAATGTGCCAGATATTGTTACAGTAAAATATAAATATTTGGATTTTAAATTTCTGTGCAATTCATCTCATTCATTCCAGTGGTCATATTCTGGTGTTCTGAGAATTGAAGTGAATATTTATTTTCAATAAGTGTTACTGTGAGCAGTGTTTAATTCACTCTGGCAATGTCCTCATAAATGAAGTTGCCAATATGGTTGAGGAGAAATAAGTAATTACTTGCTATTTTTAAAAGTCTCATTATGAAGGCAGTTTTCCATTGATTTTGGAGTTTTACATGATAGCTCAAAGATTTGTGTAGCCATCATTCACAAAACTTTTCAAATTATTCTTACTTTTGTTCTTAGAAATGTTCCTACAAAAAATGGGATTCAAGACACGTGCAGACATTTATTTTTGTGCGTATCCCAGGTGTATGAGATGATGAATGCTGAGTGTTTGTTAATTTTATCCGCAATCCTGTTCATGTGATTAGCATATGGAACCGCCATGGACAAATACATATAAGAAAAAAAATATATGAATGCCAAAATGTTTGTGGAAACGTTCTTAAACACAGTTTATGATCAAATGTGATCGTACACATGTTTTGTGAATGAGGCGCAATGTGTTTTTCCACACAAAATGAGCATTACCTCAAGCAAGCAAAATCAGTATGGATGAAGTAGTGCAAAGGTAGCCAGCGCTGAGAAGACATTCTAGTATGCATGAAGAGATAACACATTGTGATCACTGGGACTCAAGAAGCAGGCTAGACTCTTCAGGTGCCCAGGTCCCAAAGAAAGAAATGCATATTAGTTGTAGCAAGTAAATTGCAGCAATGTGTAATGCTTAGCAGGACATCAGGTTCTTCAGCCTGAGTGTGTAACCATAGGTTTCTGTACCCCTGCGTTTATGCCAACTCTACCTGCAAGCATCAAAGCAAAACATGGTGATCTGCACACACAGTATTTAAAGTGTGTTAAAGTACATACTACACAAAGTGTGGTACTGTGCATGCATACTGTGTCAGTGGTACCGAGGTGCATAATATTGTGACAAACTTGTGATGTAGGAGTAAATTTCACCTGTAACATTTTGCTACGCTTTTTGGGCTGTTATAGGTGGGGCCCTCAGGATGATCTTCCACTATTACTCCCAAGTTTTATATTTTGAATTTCACATGTAATGGGATGCCATTTGGAATATTTACAAAGATTTTGACTGTAGGGCGTTTCCCTTATTCTGCTTGTGGCAATTATTTTAAGGCCAAGAGACCTTTGGTTTATCTATTCACTTGTGATTTTCTCTTTTGGCATTCATTGGCAAGTCCTGAAATCCCCCGAAAAAGTGAGGAAAACATTTTGGTAGCAAAAGTAACCCTTTGTACCACAGATAAAAATGACTGAACAAATGATGTTTTAGATTTAAGAAAACCACGGACTGGGACAATTTAACATTTCATACACATTGGTGGGGACATTAATCCCCCCTCTACTCTACCCTCATCTTTACCTACAGGGTAAGCCTGTACCTATGCCTGGCTCTGCGGCACAGTCAGATGACATGACGAGCTCAAGGGTGTCTTATTTTCAGTCCTGTCATCACTGAATCATTGAATGCATGCATATTTATTCACGATTATTAGCCCAGTTTATAAATCTCAATGGTGTCTTACCACTTGCACCTCAGCAGCGCAGAACAGATGGATAAACACATTCCTGAGCAATCTATTTTAATCAATCATTACTGACCAAACAGTGGTACAGTATACCAGCTGCAAAACAAACAGTCACAAAACTAATTATGCATGCCTGTGTCTTCTCATGGACTTTCAGCTTCTTTTATAGTCAGCTGCTGTGCATATCATGCTGAGAAAAATACATCATATATAGCAGCTACATCATAATAATAATAATAATAATAATAATACTAATAATACATTTATTTGTATAGCACCTTTTCATTCATGGATTGCAGCACAAAGTGCTTTACAGCAGACAAACAAAGCATGTGTCAAATTTTATGATGACAGCGAAAGGCTAAAAAAGATGAAGAAATTGAAACAAAGAAATTTAAATCAATTTATAATAAATAGATACATTGCCGTGTACCCTTGAGCAAGGTACTTAACCTGCATTGCTTCAGAATATATCCAGCTGTATAAATGGATGCAATGTAAATTCTATGTAAAAGTTGTGTAAGTCGCTCTGGATAAGAGTGTCAGCCAAATGCCCATAATGTAATGTAATGCTTTATTTCACCCATTGTCATAAAAAAATATTTTTTATTATTTTATCATTTTGATAGACTTCTTGTTTTCAAGTCAGAACAATCCAGCACCAGCGGGCAGTGCATGGCTCAAACAAATGGATTGATTTGAACATTTTTTATTTTATTTCTTGGTTTTCTTTTCTTACTGAATTTGTAACAACAGTAGATGGTAGTTTTACCAGTTTTTAATAGGTTGGGAAATGCATAGTTTTAATGGCAACTACACTGCAGCTCTGTTCATTTTTATTAAGTTTTCTTTTCCCGCCCACATTTTCTGACCACCCCCATTCATCACCAACTGTAGCCCTTGGTTTTTAACTAGTGGTATTATTAGTGTTAACCCATTGATGTCATGTTGTATTTATTATGTTTTTTTATTTTATTTCAACACAAAACTTAAAATAGGTCAACTTAAATCCTAAATGTGGTTATATGATATCCCATTAATTAAACATACCATATAATTTCTGTTTTGATATTCTGATCATTGTTATGCTTTATGGCTATGGGAAGACTTTCCCCGACGAATCTCATCAATGATGAGAACCAGTATACAAACTTTATGGAAATCTAATCTATAACATTTTGAACTGAATGTACAAAGTTCAGTTTTGAATTGAGTTACGGTGATATCAGTGTTGGCTAGTGAAGCATTGTGTGACAAGTGCATTGAATTTAAGTGGCTGAGAGTAAAAGCATTTTCATGTTTAAAAGAACATCTATGTTTTGTCATTGAAAACATTAATGTGCTTTACATATTTAACTAAGACAAATCACTTATAATTTGGGAATTTAGAACCATCAGTGTCAGACAAAATGAGCATGAATTAGCATCCTTGAAAAAAAAAATTGTTCCAGGATCATTTAATAAGTATGGTGATTAATTTCCAGTTTTTAATTATTGGTTTATCATGAGCTGTTTCCTCCAGTAATACATTCTGCATTGTTAGATCAAATGAAATGTTTTTTTGTTTTTGTTTTTTTGTTTATTACTCCCCAAAAAGATTGATATATTACTTGGTTATGCAAGTATATAATACCAGTATGGGACCAGTGAATGCACACAATTTCAGATAGCGTAGAATACAATACACCATGCAATTAATTACAATTGTGAAGCTCTACACCCATTGTTAACAATCAAGTCAGTTGTTGTTTTCTTCATTTTTATTTACTGATTTTCCTGTCTGTTTTTTTTTTTTTTTTTGCAGTATGCGTTTTGTTTATAGGTGCATCAAACTAAGCATTGATTCTTATTAATGTCATATTATCTTTGTTTCTGCTTTCATATTGAAGGATTCCCATGATAGTTTTGCTTTTTAGTCTTCACTGTCTTTCTATATACATGGAAATTCTTCAGATAGAAATTACATTTTTATGTGCTTTGATATTGGATTTTCATGAACTTTATCTATTTGTCTGAAAAGTTGTTTTTCTCTTCTGAACAGGCTGTAATTTCATTTAATGAATTAATAAAACCAAGCATTACTATGGGATTATATCCTGTGTATTTACATTGTTCACGTGAGAGTACTAGTAAAAAGCTTTGAAAAAGTACAGTTGAGGATGCACTCACATTATATACTGCATGGCAGTTGGGTGCACAGCTCATTAATTGCTTCACACTTAGCTAATAAATTATCTCAGAACCTCTAACAGAGGATCTTATGAAAGGCATGGTCTGAATGGTTAAGCAAAGATGGGAGTATTTTTAACTCTTGGGGAAAACCCAATGTCGGTATTCAAAAATTAATTTGGGCCTTACAGATCAATTGAATCATGGGGGATTAGAACCAAAATGACACGTAACTGAAGCCTCAATAGGCTCCCCTCATGTTATTGCACACTCTTATTCTTTTAAATGAGAGGGCTATTGCCCACACAGGGAGCCTCTCATTCTCACCAAAACTGTTATTACAACACTTAATAACATACGTCTTTTTGTGTGTCGGTTCAAAGGAAGTTAATGTGATTAGAAAGGAAACTGCATCAATTATTTACGTGTTGGTTCCAGAAAAAATTGGGAATTTCATCTATTCAAAAAGTGGCCGTGTGTAGTGTCCTCAGTTTCAACTCCTAAATGTGTATTCATTGAAATTCATCAGCCTCCATTGCAGAGGAGAGCCACAGGGACACCTCTGAAAAGAGCAGAGGGAATATAAGACATTTCAAAGTCAGCTTCCACTACTGCAGGTGTCATTTGCTGGTTATTTGCTGGTTCTTTTGTTTCTACCCTTCTGCTTGGTTAACTTTCAATATGTAGGTCTAGGCATAGTAGTAACGCTTTATAATAACCTATTCTTCTTCTTTTTCTTCTTCAATCCTTCAGATTGTTGATTCATATTTGAGCATTGTATCATAATTTAATCAGCCCATCAATGTTAAATGTTGAGCAGCACTTTTCCATTGCTAGAAAATATTTCTAAAAATTACAGCATTATATCAAAATTACAACCAACCACTAATAGATGATTAATAAGGGATACCGAAAAGGAGCACAAGCCAGCAAAGCAGTGTACAACCTGAAACAAAGGCAATGAAACAAGGCAATGAAAATGATAAAGCCAGGACGATAAAGCCTGGGTCATAATGTCATGGTTTAAAAACAACCTGGAATTTTCTCTATTCAGGTCCTTTATATCTTCAGCCACAAGATCCTGGAGAGCACTTCTGTAAAATGAATTTTTTTGAATACATATCTGTAAGAAATAAAATAAATCCACTTTCATCAGTTTCTTTTTTTCTGTGTAGCTCCTTTTAAAATTATAATATAAGGACAATTGCACTTACAGCTTGCATGCAATAGGCCTCCTGGTCCATGTGCATTGTCCAAATTAGTCTACTAAACCTAAAAAGAGTATGGATCACTTAAGTATGCCTTAACAAAATGAATGAGGGGCAATAAAAAATCTTTATGTTGAAAATACAATTTATAATTTGCCTAGTGGAAAAGGTTGATTGTAAGTCACTGCAAA
Organism: Anguilla anguilla; assembly: GCF_013347855.1. NCBI lineage: Eukaryota > Metazoa > Chordata > Actinopteri > Anguilliformes > Anguillidae > Anguilla > Anguilla anguilla. The sequence goes on from NC_049202.1 coordinate 44,861,462, forward strand.
TTAATATTCTGCCACCTAATTACTTTTAATTAGAAATAATATTCAAAAAGTCCACTAGCTGGCTCCTTTTCTATGGAGGAGCTGTTATGGGTTATTAGAAGCTTTATGGCACTATGTGTTTCAAAAAGAGGCAGAGGATAAAAAGCAGGATGCAAGTTGTTGTAAGGTGCAAGGGGAAAGTGGTGCAACATCTACTGCCTTTAAGACACGCTAAAATAAAATGTAAAATTGCATGCGTCCCTAGAGACTAAAGTCCGTACTGTATGCACTCTTTCTGCAGCAGTGCTCTATATTCTTTTTTAGAAGAGCAGTGACTGCAATTCTTGAACATTCCAGATGTGTTGCTCTGCACTTGAGTCAGGCAATTTTGTTGCCCCATAGCTTGGTTTTCATCCTCAACCACTCTTCCTGCTGAGTGATGGAGTGGCCTTCTGCACTAGGACACCTCCATCTATCAACAGTGCTCTGCACAGACAACAAAATACTAGGAACATTCCTTCCCCATACGGACTCACAGGATTTTGCCGTGAAGAAGGGACAGGACCCCTGCTTTAGATAACAGGTCCACATAAGAAAGCACTTTGTATATATTTCCAAAAACAGCAATTTCCTGTCCAATGAGCCGATGTCCCAGAAGAAAACTTCAAATGAGAGTCACACGATGGAGACAAACTGGTGGTCCTAGTCATTAGATGCCATTGTTGGGATTATTGATAATGAAATTAATTATTAATGCAAAGATTTAGGGGATTTCTTAGAATTAAACTTGGAGCACCAACCACAATGTGTTGTAATTTGCAATCTTTTAAGTTTGACATACAAGTAATGACACCTTTTCTTCACAAACGTGATCAATCTGGCAAGTCAGTTTTAGTGTTGGCTGAGCTCACCAAACTGTGAAATTTTTTTGATTTTTTGTTTTTGATAATAAAGTGAAATTAATGTTATTAAACGATTCAACATAAAATTACATCCTGTCATGTATTTTTTAGCCAAACTCATGGCCATTCCATGTGTCCACCCATTTCCCTCACAAAAGGATGCGAAAACATAGAAGCCACTTCAAATTCTTTCATGACACGGTCTGTGACTCTTGACTATAAGGCTATTACCATGCTTTTGCAATTAGTTGCCCCTGCTGCTTTTGTGGCTTTAGGTTAGTGGCTGGACTATCACCAAAACGCTTTAGGCTCAGTCCCCAACTATTTTTTATGAGACCCATAGTAGTAAAACTGCCTTTCTATCTGACACTCACACATAAAGAGAGGGAATAATGAAAATTGCTCAGCAATACACTGCGTTCCTGTCCAGATGGAAGTAAACTGGTGACAGATGAAGCCCCTAATTTGTGAGCTACCAAAACTTTGGCAAACAGTCAGTCATTTATATTGGGCTCTAGATACTTTTCCACCAAGTTGATAACAACTCTTTAAGACAGAAAACTATGGTAAATCAGAAGCACAGAAATATAGTCCCTGAATGATGAGCTGACTGAACCCACGCTCTTCACACCAGCCTCTGAAATGGAGCAGAAAGTGATATAAAAACTCCTGATCTGAAAAATGGAGAGGAAAATAGCTTCCTCCGGTGCCATATGTATTATTCTAGCCTCCCACACATTCAGTACAGATCAGCGTGGGACCAAGCACTGGACTATGACAGTTTGAGACCCACAGTGGAGTAGGAAGAGTAGGAAGTGTGAAATGTTCAGGATCATAAAATGTTTTCATAAATAGACACACAGACATACCACATCTTGGCATATAAGTGCCCTCTTGTGATAAATATTCCATCTGAAAAAAAACTATATTTTTTTGTTATGATGCTAACTTGGAAAACCCCACACTTGTTTGAGACAACCATGCCAGACAACTTGTCCCTTCAAAGTGCAAAAGCACATCTGCCCATTGAAGAAGCTTCATTGTCTGATGTCCAAACTGACCAGTGGCTTTCAGTCATGGATGGACTAAGCATCAGTGAGGTTGGAAGAATTAAAAATTACTCCACATGATTTGGTGGCTGAGTGGGTGTTCATTTCAGTTCATGCAGTTGACAAGGATCAGTTGATTTTTTGACTGTACCTGGCAGTTCACATTTGAAGTAAAATGTCAAAAGTAATGCTGATGTTTTCAAACCAAAACTTTATTCAAGGAGTTCATGCTGGAACTGCAAATGTATGTATTTCTGTTATACTGCATACTATAATACAAAAGCTTTTGTTGAAATAAATTGGCCCCTGGACTGTTATACTAAGCAGATATTGAGTGAAGAATGGAACAATTTTGAATGGATACCGCTAAGGCTTGAAACATACCCTACGTAAGTACGCAAATGTGGAAGCTTTGAGCTATGCAAAGTCAATTTCACACGTCGTTGTGTTCAGAAATGTGTCACCTGAAATTCTTAATGTGTGAACTGCAGAGTCAAGCATCACAGTGAGGAATGTAGGAGGTGTAGAAATTACAGAACAATTGATTGCTCAGCTGTTTCTTGTTAGCTGTATCTCATTTCATCATTAGTTCATGCACAAGAAAGCTAACAAAAGGTCAAGAGTTAATTCTAGGTTTTGCATTTGGAGTCTGTTGCTGTTATCTCCCAACATGAGGACCAGAGAACTGTCAATGGCAGTAAAGCAGGCCATCATGAGGCTGAAAAATACATTTACAAAATGACCTGAGACATTAGGTGTGTTAAAATCTGATGTCTGGTACATTATTAAGAAGCAAGAAAGCATGGTGAGCTCAACAATAGCAAACAATTGAAAGACCACTGTAATGGATGACCGAAGAATATTGTAGTGACAGCTGACTTGCCGCCGCAGCTTGCATGTAGCTAATTTGTATGTGTGTACTTGTGTGTTCATGTGTAGCGTCTAGCCAGCCAGTTATTGGGCACCTTGAGTTTGTTACTAGTGATTCGCATATGGGCCACAGGCTATGTATACTCAGCGCTTGCAGCCAGTTCCTTCAGCCAGGTCTGCTCATGATGTTTACACTTCCTTTGCTTTGCATCAAGAGATCTGCCTGGTCTGTCCCTCACTGAAATTGCTACATTATTTTCTATTATGAATGAAAAAACCATTTTTAACTGTCAAATAGATCATGAGTAGTCACCAGGATGCCAGGCCTTTGCCATTTAGGGGCCTGTTTTTCAAAAAACAATTGGTGGCCCATTTACCCTCCATTCCAGTTCACTACTCCCCCACCAGCAGGACAATAAGCCCAAACATACATTAAGCATCCATGGGTTTTTTGTGGCCAAAAACTGTCCTTGACTGGGCAGGTCAATCACCCATCCTGAATCCAGTTGTACATGTGTTTCACTTGCTGAAGACAAGACTGAAACCAGAAAACCCCTGAAAAAACAGGAACTAGTGACAGTTGCAGTACAGGCCTGAAAGGGATTAACAAGGGAGAGTTTATGGGTCACAGACTTCAGCCAGTCATCAAATGCACTTTTAAATACTTTTAAACCAAATACTAAATATAACAATTTTATTAACATTATGCTAATTTGTCCAATTACTTTGGGTTCCCAAAAATGGGTGGCCATGTATAAAAATGGCTACAATTCCTACAGGTATCACCCTATAGGGACATAAATAGCTTCAAATTAAAGCTGACGGACTTCACTGTCATGGTTTCTTTTCACATCTAATGTGCCAGGGTACAGAGCCAAAATAACAAAAAATGTGTCACTGTCCAAATACGGACTGGGCTGTATGTATTCTTTGTGTTTTACACTGGTTTTCATGCTCATAATGAGTCTGTTGTATTTCTATTTTTATAGGTAGGTGTGCCAGACTAGAGCTACACCTGCTTGTTGAGTGAGCGCACACACCTGGGTTGTAAGAGCATACCAGCCCAGAGCTGAAAGCTGTGCTTGTTTTCACGGCAGGGAATCTGAGACTAGGGAATCCCTCTGCTGACAGAGAGCGAGATTGAACCAAAATAACCTGGCTGAAAATCTTTCATTATGTTTTTTATTTTTACTTTCTTATTTTAGTTTATTATTTATACCCAGAACCTGTGAGGGGGAAAGGAGAGGATTTGCATTTATTTATTAGTTTTTTTTAAAAACTAGCTCTGTCAAAATAAAACACAGATGAAAACCAGAATTACCACATCTTCCTGTGTCAAGGTATTCTGTCCCTCTCAGGCCTGTCACCTGGTGTGAGACTGTGGGCCCCACTTAATACAATGAACTCAATAGGATCTAGATGAACACCACTACAATATGGCAGAAATACCCCAAAAAGATAAATAAATCTTAAGCATACACATTTGTCACCTGAATGCTTAGATGTTAGCTTCCTACTGAATCATTTAAATAAGTATTCCTACATTTAAAAAAAAATTTTTTTTACATACATTCACTAAAGCGGCTGTGAAGGTCTCTGGTTCTGGAAAAGGTGTTAAAAGTCTCCTGTTGTAATTTTTAGTTGGCAAAAAGGCAACACAACCATGTTCAAAAGGAGGGGGGAACAGATTAATGTCAAAAACTGCGAGAGAAAACTAGGAGGTATCAGTTCCAGGAAGTAGGTGACATTGTAGCATTTCATGATTTTCAGGCAAGATTGTCCATGAGAAGCTTAGCGAGGTTGAATTTTCTCATTGATGGACACTGCAACAAAATACAGTGAAACCAGTGAGCCATGAACAGTAACTTGCACACAGAGACCTTCTACAAATTTGTAGAATGTGTCTGAATGGTATTCAGTTTTCTTATTCAAGATGAAATATAAGTTCAACTGCACGTGTTGAAAATACAATATCATTCATGATCATTTTATCAGGAAGACTGATTTAAACAAATTAGTTATCATTCACACAAATGAAAAACTGCAGAGCTTACTGTGCAGCACAGATTCTAAAAATACTATAGAGGTCTCCAAGTTTATATGACTATCATAATAACACAATACATTTGAGAGTTCTGACTCTTGGATCAATACATATGGCATACTGGGAAGGACATGACATGTAATTGCCCAATATCACTGTGTAAGTCCTGGCCACTTGCTCTGTCTGTTGCTGTCTATTTATTGCACCCAGCTGAAATTTCTGCTCCTCTTACTGCTTCAGAAATGATTTCTCCTTCAAATTGCTGAATTAGATTTCTTATTGACCTAACTTCTCAAAAGCCAATACTTCCTCCATAAAGTGTCATATGAAATATTTGGCAGCTCTATTTTAATGATTTTACCGTAAGCAATCATACCCTCCTCTAAGCAAAGCACACAAAAACATTGATTCACTAAATTGACACAACAAACCCTTCACTTGTTGTTGCTTTTTTGTGTCACATGGCCGACAGAAAATAAAAATAGTTTCTGTACAGTTTTGTATAGTGTGGAATTCAGTAAATATGAAAGGTGAAGTGTTTGAATATATTGAAAAATTAACACTGTTGGACTGCACCAGTAACTATGTAAGGGATAATCCACAAGGAGGTGGTCTGCTATTGAAAAATAATGATCAACATAAAGGCAAAGACCCCAATGTGAAGGGTCCACAAAGGTGATTATTTTTCAATAGCAGACCACCTCGGAGTGGATTATCCAACTTAATAGACAGTTAATTACCTTACAAAAGATATTGATCATAATTTCACACAAAATAGTGTGAAGTGATTTTGTTAGTTCAAATAAATTTAAATTAATATGAAACAAATTTTCCATTGTGTTACAATACAATTACAGTTACAGTTGTGTTTCCATAGATACTATAGATCGATGCAGGAGTACTGGCTAAAGGAAGTTTTGGTGTAAGATATGAAATGGTGGACTTTTTGACACTAGGTGTTGCGAGCTAGCAAATTTGAAAATTAACCACACTTCTTTTCGTGGAGTGATATGAAAAGTGTTATAAATTAAAGTGGTCTGTTGCCCGTAGTAGGTGTCATTATTCAGTTTAAAATTGAGCATTCAACAAAGCTGTCTAATCAAATGTAATATGTGTTCTGTAAATGTGTGATAATTACTGTATGCCTGTTGCTTGGTGTTGTCCCAAGCAATTAATGTGAAGTTTTCATTTTTATAGAGTGGAATTGATAAAAGCATTTGGCATTAAAACCTATATATTTGCTTAAAATAAAAAATGCATAATGTCTGACAACACTGCAGACAGATTGTGGATTTATGTTTCAATAATTTTCAAATATTTTCAAATTTTGTAAGTAATGTGTAAAAGTGACTTACTTTTGATTCTCTGAAAAAAATATATATATATTAGTAATGTTTAGCATAGTGTGTTTTTTGTTTAAAGTGAACATAAATCTGTTAATATTGTTATGCATGACAAGATATACTTTATGGCTCACAAAATGTCACAGGCTGTTTTCTATAGCAAAATGAATTAATAAACAGCAAACATTTGAGGAAAAAATATTAATTTCCGGTGTATAAAGTGTAAAATGAAAGACTGAAATGTCATGACGACTGATTAACAATACAGTATACATTGTTAATCAATACAGAACATAGTCATCCACTGTTTATCTCTGCTCTGCAGGTCTTAAGTATCGAGTGCAGGCTGAAAAGATTCTGATTCAGAAAATAAATGACTCCTTAAAACTGAAAATAAAGCAACTTTGAAATACACAAGACCAACAAGCTCATTGACAAATGCAGCACCATCACATGTATTAATCCTGAGAGCAAAGAAAAGTATTCTCTGCAGGTATGAAACAGGTTTTTCATGCAAGCCTCCTAGTGGCCAGGATGCCAGTGTCCTGAGATTGCTCAACTCAGACATTCATTACTCCTGTAACCAAACTATGGAAACAACAAACTTTGTGTTCTAGTTTTATTAGTAGATGATACACAATGACAACTATGCCAAATACAGTATTTTTACATGCCACCATTGTCATGTAGTTTGTCCATTCAACAAGCACCCCCTCCCTGCAGTTTCAACTGCAGCCACACCCCCCCCCCTCCCCCCAAGCATGACTGTATTCCATCATAGCAACAACATAAGGCCAACAATAGCCTGAAAGTATGCCGATACCGCAGTGAACAACGCTGCTAATGTGGACATTTCACATACTGTAATGTAAGCATCAATAGGTGGATCAGTCATGTGTTGTTTGATGCACCAGCACATCGCCAAAATTTTTCTGATGGTGGAAAATTTTATTGTAATCACATTGTACATAATGTGGGATATTAGTATCTCCATGGGCTATGCTTGTCACTTAGGGCATGGGAAATACTCATTCAAATTTACTGTGTGCTAATATGTGCTAGATGAATGTAAAATATCCCTTGATGAATAGTAACATTTGAAAAATTTTGTCCCATCCCCATGCAACAAAAGGTTACATACTATAGAGTATAGAAAAAGAGTGAATTATTACATATTTAGGTATGTGTACCACAGTGTGTCACAGTGTTTTTGCATTATTTATCCAATTTGTCTATTATTCAATGCAATATCAATGCATCATCTTAAACCAGCATTAGTGGCAAATTGATATGCTTTACAATGAACAAAAAGTGGGTGGCTCAATGGTGCAGTTGGTAGCACTGTTGCCTCACAGCAAACAGGTGCCTGGATCAAATCGCAGCTGAGGCCTTTCTAAGTTTCTTCTGAGTTTGACGTTCTCCCTAGGTCTGCATGGGTTTCATTTGTGTGCTCCAGTTTCTACCCACAGTCCAAAAACATTCAGGTAAGGTTAATTGGAGAGTCTAAATTGCCCCTAGTGTGAGTGCCTGAGTGATGTGTGTACCCTGTGATGGACTGGCAACTGGTCCAGGGTGTATTCCTGCTTCTCACCCAATGGATGCTAGGATAGGCTCCATCACCCCATGTGACCTGATCAGGAATAAGTGGGTCAGGGGTTTTGGATAGGCTTTTGGACTCCAAGATATGTTGTACCCCTATACTGATTAAAAGATCATCAGAAGCATGGGAATAAAGCATTTATGAGATATCTCACCTTGCATGATGTTGCTTATTTGCAAGTGGGAACCCCTCAGTTTTTTTGAGTAAGAGCAACTGACAGTCATGGTCATATGAAAAGCATTAAAAACCAATATGGGTATCAGAGAATTATTTCATTTCTTCTCATTATAGTTATGTCATTCTTCAAACCTGTAGATCATGCTGTGAGTGCTTACGTCAGCTTTTTTGCTAAATAAATGAAGTCATTTTCATTTTTTCTACATCAGGTAGTGCTTTGAGTGGAGTCTCGTGAGGAAACAACAGCTCCTGTCAAAACATGGCCTGTGCATAATGCAGAGACTTTACATTTGATTGGCTCTGGAACTACTGACCTTGCAGTCACACAGTACCATTGCACTCATTCTAGAAGGCTTTGCAGAATGTAAGAGTGCCTTCTGCTTGCCTCCTTTGTGTTTTGTTTTCCTTGACTCAAATTAGTTGCCATTGATTAGCTCCTATATTTTATGGAGTGACAGAGGGTTTGGTATTTGTGGTCTCTGCAAGCACTAGAGACAACCTTGCTAAATCACCTTCTTTTGTGTTGATCACAAACACCCCATCAGACTCTTGAATATAGTTGAAGCAAAGCCTTTGTTAAAAATAAAAAAATACTCAATATGGCACATTTAACCACCTCATTCATCTAAAATATGATTATTCATTGCCTTTTCACAATGTAAAATTACCTTGTAAACAACATGCCCCTTTGTTTATGTTGCTATCCACAATTGTATCCACCAGTACTGTTTTTAAGAAGGTTTAATAAAGCAGACACATAACTTTCCTCCCAATGGCAAACTTATTAGCATGCTCTGTATGGATGAATGCTCCACTCCCCTTCAGAAAGGGGATAAACAGTGAATGTCACAAAAACTACAAATGAGGAAATATGCTGATAGTGATGAACACGGCAGGATGATGATGATGACGATGATAATGATTAATGTCATTTTTCTGAGGTGAGAAAATATCACTAAGAACAGACACATTAATCGTACAAAAGCATAATTAGGGCATCTATGCAATTTGTGTAATCAAGCCATTTGTTAAACACTTTTCATAGAGACAAGGAAGAATTTCCACACATACTTAAGCAATGAGATTGCACATGCTGTGTAGAGTAAAGTTTCTACTGCGCGTGGCTGCGTGCTAGTAGTAAAGCACTCAGCATATGTGTTTCAGGGCCACTAAAGATCTGTCCTCTCAATTCCTCCACCATACCACTGTGTGAAAGGGATGAATAACTGCCATCTCAGTACTCTCTCAGCTGATGGTTGAATGAATGAAGGGAGAAGCCCAAAAACTAAAGGAACATATCTTGGTCATGTATCATGGGACAGCAACCTTCATCATTATCTGTGTTATTGAGGAAGGACTTGAAAACAGTAGTAGATACAGAGAGCATTACATTAATTTATGGTTTGTTGTCAGGCAATGAAATGGACTGCAGCCTGTAGACATTGCTATCTACTGCAATTTAGCCATATATGCTGTGCCCTCCATAAAGTTTTCTTGATTTGGCTCTGTACTCAACGATTTTTGATTTGTGATCAAGCGATTCACATGTGGTTAAAATGCATAATCTCAGCTTTTATGAAATGGTATTTCAGGGCATCATAATGTTTGGAATGAATGGCTCCGTGTGTTTCTGATTAGTCATGTGTGTTCAATTAGTTCCTTTGTGCAGGTATAAGAGAGCTTTCAGTATCTAGTCTTGGTTCTAAGCTTTTGACTGCCTTTGGAGTCTGTTATTGGCATTTGTAAACATGTGGCCCAGAGTTGTGCCAATGAAAGTCAAGAGCCTGCGAAATAAGAAAAAAAAACAAAACAAAAAAAAAACAGCCAGAGACATAGGCCAAACCTGTGGCATACCAAAATAAACTGTTTGGAACAGAAAAACCCCATAACACATGTCCAACATACAGAGGCTATACTGCTAGATACAAACCACTAGTTAGTAGCAAAAATGGGATGGCCATGTTATAGTTGCTAAGAAGTAACTAAAAGAGCCTGCAGAGTTCTAGTTGACTGATAAGACCAAGATTCACTTGTATTGGAGTGATGGCAGGAGCAAAGTGTGGAAGCCAAAAGGTTCTGCCCAAGATCCCATTCCAAAGTATACCACCTCATCTGTGAAATATGGTAATGGGTGTGTTATGATTTGGGCATGTATGGTTGCCACGAATATTGGCTCACTTGTCTTCGTTCATAATGTAACCACTGATAGCAGCAGCAAAATTAATTCTGAAGAGCACAGAAATATCTTACCTGCTCCTATTCAAGCAAATTCCTCCAAACTCATTGGATGGCGCTTCATCCTACAGCAAGACAACAATCCCAAATATACTCCTGAAGCAAGAAGGGATTTTTTCAAAGCCAAAAACAGGAAAATTCATGACTGATCAAGTCAATCACCCGATCTGACTCCAATTGAACATGCGTTTCATATGCTGAAGAGAAAACCTAAGGCAACTAGCCCCCAAAACAAGCAGGAGTCAAAGTTGGTTGAAGTAAAGGCCTGGCAGAGCATCCTTAGAGAAAATACTCATCACCTGGCGATGTCTATGTGTCACAGAAGAATATGTGATAAAGTACTAAACATGATTACTTTCATTTACCTAACATTCATATGTACAAAACATTATGGTGCCCTGAAATGGCACCATGATTTTATTTTTTTAATAAAAGCTGAGAATCTGCACCACATTTCACTGCATATTAATTTATTACAACTTTTTTTTTTTTTTTAAACAAGAAAAAAAAGAGCCAAATCAAGAAAAAATATGTTTTTGTTCCTGACATGGAGGGCACTGCGTATGATGTATGTTTCACAGCAAATGAACATTGGTCATAATATATTTATCAAAATGAACCCATTCCAATCTATATATAAAAAAATATAAACTCAAAACAAGGCGCTTTTGCACAAAGTATCACTATGTGGCAAGCTGGCACATAGTGACATATTTTTCAACCAATACTTGACAGTCATTTGCAAATGTCATGGTGAATCAATGCTATGACACCCCTGTCTTGTCATAACAAACTGCAGATTGTGTCATAACAATGGTGTGTCACAGTTTTGAATGGACATGACCCTTCACGACAAGTATTATGTCATGGTAAAGACACTGTCATTTCCGCATCATAACAGCCATTGTCAAACAGTGTTACCAAGATAACTTCATGCAACACGTGATTGCACTAAGTGACCAGCGCATGACTTCTGTTGTCTGCCACTGAAGTCCCCTCCCCTTACCAGCATCATATTTCATGTGATATTTGAGAAGGTTGATTACTAATAATAATCAGCTTACACCCAATGGCCACAGTGATGTGATTGAAGCAGTAATTAAAAAGGGATTAAAAGAAACTACAATGATGAATGGATGATTGCCCAAAAAGGGATTGTTAGCCAGCAACTGATTTCCATTTCTTGACTACACAAAAACAAGTTGAAGAAAATTATCTGTTCAAAATTGCTCCATCTGCTGCTTGAAGTGATCCATTCCTTAATTTCCCGCTCGTTCTTTTGAAAAGAAAATGGCCATCATGCAATGGATCACAGACCACAGCAAACACAGTGAATTGCTTGAGATAAAGCAGTGCCAAAAGAGGTGATAATTGTTTTCTGGCAGCTAGTGAACACAGAATGAATGGATTTTCTTGATTTCAGTATTAAATGAAAATAAGCTCTGTTAGAACTTCTCCCTTGTACATTTCACAGCCAGAAGTACAGTATGCAGCATGTGCTCTGGCCCGAGTTTGAGGTTGCAGGAGCTGCTGGTTACTGTTGTGAACAAGTTACAGTCATATGACCTCAGCTATCCCACATATTCATCAAATTAAATAAAAGATAGTCAGTTAGAACTCTTCTTTCAAGGAGTGACATACAAATAAACAGTTTTTCAACATTACCCAAATCTTTGATATGCTGTTCCAAATCAATATTCTAAATGGCAAAACCTTTAGTTAGTAAGTCCACTAGCATTCCACTAAACAATGAAATTATGGTACAAAAAGGCAATACAGCTACAACACTGGTGATGCTGTCATTGTTGTTTAGTGTCAATCACACATCTACACACCCACTTTGCAGTGAATCTATTATTATCAGTCTAGATAAGACATTTAATGGTGATATGGGACAGAAATGCCTTGCTAGCACAAATGCTGCTGTTGTAGATTTATGTTTCTGAGAATGACAAAGCTGGGCAAGGATTTTTGCACCAACGTTCATATTTTTATCCTTGTTTTAGGCTCTTTTGCTGGGAAAGTTGGCCATGTGATGGGTTAGTCATCTGAGGTTATGAATGGGGGTGCGGATTGGTGTTAGGGATGCAAATTAGGAATGCAAATTTTGTATATTTATTTTAATTGATCGTCATAGTATTTTGGTAATGACAAAACTCAAATCATGAAGTTATGACTACAACTTTTAGATGGACATTTAGCAACTTTAAAAAGTGGTTTCAAGGCATTCACTTCAATGACATGTTTTATGGGCTTAGTGTTGTAATCACTACAATTTCGGAATAAAAAAAATATGCCAAGTAAAATAATAACACTTTTCTGTTTTCTGCTTCACTGCGCCTACAGAAAACCTAGTGCTACGCCTCTTAAACTCTCTGGAGCATGCATACAACAAAGGGGAAAACATAGACAGTGAACTTTGGGACTAGCAGGAGACTTACTGGGGATCAGCTGATAGGGAGCCCCAATTGCATACAGGAAAAAGACCTTCCTAAACTTCTGTGACAGTGAATGCCCTGTTAGTATAGTACTTTGGAAATCAATGTTAATGCACAGCCTCATACTAAATCATTGCAAATGACCCAGTGGGTCTGACCATTCCATCCCCAGAAACCCAGCCCTAGCGGAGATTCAGCCATGATCAGGCAGTATGCAGTTTGGGATGCACAGCAAAGTCTGTCAAGGTCCCCAGTGGTGTGTCTGGTAAAGTCAACGTCTTTACCATCAGAGCAAAGTGGCAAAAGTCACTGACACAAAGGAACCCCACATGCGTTGCTTCGGTCCAAGTTGGTAGATGGTTTTGGCACCTGTAAATTTGATTGGCCCATTGTCCTGGAGCCATCAATGAAACGTGGATGAATCAATCATTTAGCATCACTTTTTGATTCAGTCCACCGATGTCTCTGTGTATCTTTACACTTGAATACCAATATCATTTTCTCACAAGGTCATCAATGCATCTTTACTTTGAGTTCCTTTCCAAAGAGGTAAAAAGCCCACACCTTGTGAAATCCATAAAATGACACACAATATCCTGGATTTAGAATACATTAGTTTTAACAAAAGTGTGACTGTAAAATGGTGTATTGGTGTAAGATGCAGTTTTTTTCCTGAATGAGTTCCCCTTAATTTTGTTGGTTGTAATCAAAGCTTTTTTTGGAACTATAAGATATTCTCACACAGTTGCTGCAGCTCAGAAATGACTGACAGAGGCAGAGGTAGTTCGAAAAAATCGAATGTGTTAAAAACACCTGTGAACACTTAACGTGAAGAGTACATCTGTGAACTATAAAAATAATCCCACTTAGAAGGTAAACAATTCTATTTCAAGTAACATTTTGTTTTCATTTGTGAAAATTGTAGTTCACATTTTAAACAGTTTGTGACAACTGAAAATGTGAAGATGATAACGACTCTATTTTCTTTTCACACATTAATATTATAATTCACGTGTGAAAGTGATTTTCACATGTGAAAAGGCTAATTTCACATGATCCATGTAATAGGCCTCTTTTATAAAAAATGTGATCTTAAAAATGTTAACTTAAAATGTTACCCATAATACAAAGTAGGCTTTATTTTTGAGGACTGAAGAAAAAACCCAACCAGAACAGAGGTGGAAACTGAATAACATTTCAGCAAGAATGGATAAAATGCAAGATTTAGGAAGGAAGGATTGAAGAAAAGGTTTCCTTTAAAATCATGTTCCCACTCTCATAGTTATTGTTGGGCACTCTTGTTCAAGGTGTAGATCTAAAAAAAAAATGCAGCACTCCATTTTCATGTCTAATGACTGCTGCAGGTATCTGTGAAAGGTGTGAGAGGCTGTGCTGTGAGTATGTGGGAATGAGGAAACAGGAATGGCTCACTCAGCACCCTTAACCCTTACCCTCACACTGCATCCATATGTGAAATCAGTACTAACGCAGTGAAATAGCCTTTATTTACACCACACAGATGCCGTGCCGGATTTCTGTGTAACCAAATTACAGGGAAGTTGCATTAATATAACCATTATGAAAATATTCACGTCCAATTATGTAAAACCACTGCACAGGCACAAAGGAGGTTGAATATCTCAAGAAAAACAGTGTGGGTTTTTTCACAACAAAAAAAAGAAGAAACATGTAGTGGAAGCAGGGAAATGCAAAGTTCTCAGGTGTAAGTGCTGGGGAATTTAAGGTGGAGAAAGGCGAGCTGGGCAGTGGAGGTGGGAGTGCCAGGGTCCAGGGCTTGGCCATGGGTTTAATCCTCCTGTGACTCTGTGGGAACCGCGAACAAAGAAACAGCCATGAGCTTCCCCCTAGGAGCACGAAAACACCATGACTTGGAGGGCAGGGCCTTTTCTGTGGAGAGGCAGCCGATTACTGAACAGGCTGCAGCCGTTCCTCTTGCCTAGTGATAATCGGCTGCCTGATTCAATAATTGAGGCTGGCAGTGCTATCCAAGCTTGAGTTGAAAGGGGGGAAAAGCTGACTGTTCCTGCCGGCGCTATCCATGGTCCTGATGGTCCCTCCTGTATGTAGGTGTTGCCTGTGTATGGGCCAGAGATACCCATTACCAAATCCCACAGCACTATATATATATATATGTTTGGGACACATTGATTTGACTCTGTACTCTGTCAAACAATCAAACAATTCACATGTGGTTGAAGTGCAGAGTATTTTTAAATATAGATTTTAATTTGAAATTGAAATTACAGAACTTTACCTTTTTATAATTTCCATTTTTGCCTCCTCATTGTACTAAAAAAACTCAACCTGGGGAATCTCTTGTAGTTCACTTTGTTTACCCCCTTCGTGAATTTAAATCCCCAATCAAATCATCCCTAAATGTCATTTTACTCATTTTGAAGAGATTAAGCATCTTAAGTCTTTGCTTATAGTTTTTTTTTTTACTTTCATACCAGGAATCTATTTGGTTGCCCTTCTCTGAACCTTTTCCAGAGCCTCCATATCTTTCTTGTAGTGCAGTCCCCAGAACTGCACACAATGTGGTTTAACAAATGTATTACATAAGATACTGTATGTATAACTTCCTTGGATTTATGCTTAATACTTTTGGCCATATATTCCAGTATCTTGTCAACATTTTACTGCTGTAGCCTGTTCTGAATCCACTCTGAAATACCTCCTGTAATTCCTACAGTTTTCATTTTGCTAAGAAGTCTCACATGTGGTACCTTATCAAATGCTTTATGTAATTCCTACAGTCTTCATTTTGCTAATAAGTCTCTTATGTGATACCTTATCAAAAGCTCTGCCTGTTGCAGACAGACTATAATCTTAGTGTCCAGTTTTAGTGATAAACAGGGTGTCGGTAAGGACAAACCTATTTGTTTCTATTGACGTCAAAAGGCCATATGTAATCCTGAAACGTAAAAATACAAAGCTGTCAAAGCCTATTGCCCTTGTCTCCACTCGTTCGTCTGACTTGCACCTTGGAAAACCATCTCCAAAATTTGATTTGTGTAGGGGAGACCGGGGACAGAAGTGCCCTGGGGTCGGCTGATCCTCGCTGTTTTCACCCAATAAAAAACAACCTAAAGTGCTGTAAATCATTTTTTATACCTCTCGTAACATCCCCTTCTGGGTCAAGACATGAGTGGCAAAACAAAACCAGTATCTCCTTCTTTTGATAAAATGGCCAAATTTACATGGGTAAATGTTTTTTGTTTATTTTAGATCATCGTGTTTGTACACTTTCAACTTACCGTCCTGTGTTTAGCTGTGAATTAACCATTAAACGTAAAAAGGCTTAGCTGGGAAGATGGGGTCAGTTATTCCGAGAACACAACCGGCCCTGACTCTGTTAAAAGCAATGCAAGGTTTCACAGCTTTGTCACATAACATATGCATTAGTTTTAAACTAACTAAATAAGAATCATGCACAATTGCAACAGTGCCAACAGTTCAATAGCCTAAAATTACTAATTTAGTGTCAGAAATTTTCACAATTGAATGATTGAAATTACATGCCCAACTGTAGCGACAGTAACAAGTGTGTGAAGTTTCTAAAAAAAATCAGTAGGTAGTTGCTGCTAACCTATAGAAACAAATACCATTAAAATGCATTGATATGCATTTAATTGCTTTTGTCCATCACAGAAAGAAATAGCATGATTTTTGCCTTTAATTTAACAAAAAGTTGTTAGAAACACATCATGCTCAAATTGCAATAGGCCTACTAAAATAATAAAACAAGTTTGGGCTACCATTTGCCCATTTTTATTTCTTTAAAGTTTGTTTTGGTACAACATGTCATTGCGAGGTTTGAGTCTTCAGAGAAGCATCTTGCCCCTGACAATGTTCCTGTAAAGGGGATGGAGAGCTCAGGAACAATGCTGTTGACAGAGGCCATCAAACATTTCATTACAACAACTGACAAGGACTGGAATCTTGATCCCAGTACATTCTAGAATGTGCATTGTTATACTTTATTTCTCCTTGGCAATAGGGTTAAAATGCGATAGGTCACATTTATAAGTTACAGATCACACTGTAGTCTATGGTAATTTTTACAGTTCCAATCCGAAACTGCTGAAAAGTCAAAAAGAGCACTAAAAATGGAAATGGGAAAAATGGTTAAAGTCAAGTAACTGCCAGAAATAGCAAAAATCACAGAATCTGTGATACCCACAACTTCTTTGACAAACACCCAGCCATGTATTTAATGGATTATCAAAGATGTGTTCCCCTCTGGCATATTCCCCTCAATCAAAATTCTTCCTGGGCACTCAAGAACTAAAAAATCATCCAAAAGCCCATCCCTATTTGTCGTGGACCATTCCCCTTACTTGGTGGTTACTGAGCCATCAGGCTTTTAAATTCTCTGTCATTCATAGTGTCGTGGAAATGCAGATGCTGTCTCATAACGTGATGTCACCTGTTCCTTCTCTGCCCCTCCAATAAATCCAGGCCTAGGATGTGTGGCATCATGATAAGTCAGGCCCTATGGGAGGTACATCCCCTCCATCTGGCTCCCACCAGACCAAATATTCCCCAAGTTCAATGCAGATTTATGACAAGAGACTGCTCAGGTTTCTTCTGGGAGAAGGAGCATGCTGTAGTTCTGGCAAATTATTATTTCCACGTTATTTATGGTGCCCTTGATGCACTATGTTCCAGCTTTTATACAAATTTCCTATATTTTCATGGTAGCTGAAGGTCAGATGAGAATGGCTTAAGACTGCTCAGAAGATAGATTCCTTCTACAAAACATCTAAAATCAGATTGGCATGCTCCTGTAAAATGTGTGAAAAGTATATACAGAGTTCTAAAGTCTAGTCGCTTTTGAAGGATTTAAAATTCCCTGAATGTGGAAGTCAAGTGTCAGTGATAAATATATGCAGTCAGTTATAACATGGTCTCTTTTTTAAATGGTTCAGTAAGTGAATGTATCTGATAAGAAAGGATTCAATCCACCATGACAATGACACTGGATCTTCCCTTAAAAGAATTTCAAGCATGAGTTTTTGACTTTTTTTCTTTGCTGGTGGATAAGCAGTATTATATCGAAGTGTTGTACTGTTTTCATGTTCACTCAGGGTATTGTATATTATATTTTTGAGTGAATTCTGCACCCTTTGTGTTTGTTCCCTCTTTGGTCATAGATTCCACATTCTCATTGTTATATATCTCTGCTGGCACCCCATTAATGTTTGAAGGTTAAAGGCAAGGGAAAAAAATGATCAGATGCTAAATTCCTCCCTAAAATGTTCTCCCGTGAGATAGCATATCCTAGTGCCTCGCTGGCTGTGCGCATGCAATCAAAGGAGAAAACTGAGATTGGCACCATCTGCTCGAGTGTGCCTACAAAATTCTACCAGGGAAGAAGCAGTAATGAACACAGGCAGAATGTGTGTTCATTACTAATGGAAAAAATGTGTGATATATAAAAGACTGAGGTATGATATTGGGTATTGGTTATTGGAAAGTGCTCATTATTCAGTCATAGTTTTTGTCACAGTAAAAAGGGGAATTGCACTAAACACCATATTGAAAACAATTCCCTGCATATTTTTGTGTGCCTTTCATTGTCCTTGTTATGGAAGTTACCAGAATATTGAATGGAGTCTTTGGTAAAATAAAGTCTCCATCACTGCAGGCCTGGTGAAAATGACATATTTTATCATTGAGAATGCTACTACTTGAGAAAAATAGCCAAAACAGTGGATTCTTTAAAATCATTTGGTTTTAAAATTCAAGAAATGTTCTTTTAAATGTTATTTTTCATCACAATTCCATCATATGACCATAGTATATGTGAAATTCATTTAAATGATCAATTTAATCAATTCTGTTGTATATAGGCAGGCCTTTAAAATGGCGATTAACATGCATTAATAGTAGTGTTAAGATTGTAATTAAGAATTGAACTGACATGAATCAGTATCCTGACCACTTAAGTAAAGGTCAAAGAGTTTTAATTAATTGTCACCCGTTAACAAATTACATAATCATTTGCCAATAGATTTTTTGATTTGTTTCCACGTTAATGTTTCTTGCCTCAGGGTATGATTTCAATTTTTTCTTGCAAATAAATTATTTACCTGTGATAGATTATATTAAAACAGTGTTAAATAGCTGTTAAAATATCATGTGTGGTTTCTTCATTTTCTTTGTCCCTATTCTGTCCTTATAGATATGTCTTTTTCAGACTCAATGTCCTGTTTAATCAAGCTCTTTATGGCACATTCTTTCCTACTTTTAGTGCATACAAATATATTTACTTTGGTATCAAGTGAACCCATAAAGAGACCA
Organism: Anguilla anguilla; assembly: GCF_013347855.1. NCBI lineage: Eukaryota > Metazoa > Chordata > Actinopteri > Anguilliformes > Anguillidae > Anguilla > Anguilla anguilla. Next base: position 44,880,426 of record NC_049202.1, read on the forward strand.
CTATTTTCTGCAAAAATGTCATTGATAGTTGAATATTTAAATGACCACGTATTTCTTAAACAACAGTACAACACGAGTACATGTATGTCCGTGCATGGCTTTCCAGATCTTTTTTGTAAACTTTTTTTGTAACACCTGAGAAAACATGTTTCACAAATTATAAATAATACTTATTTTTCTATTTATCGTAATGAGGTATCCTGTATATTATTTTATTATTATTTATTCATCATCAGTTTGTACAAAAGAAAGCTACACTGTAACAAAAATCCCCTTTGGTTAATCAAAAATCATTTTATTGTAAAACAGGGTTGCCAGAACTTAGCAGTATAAATATTGGCAACAATATGTTAAGCATACTGTAGCAGCCTGAATATCTAATAAATCTTAAATGTAGTATGCCTTTCTCCAAAAATAAAATAATTACTTACATTTCAGCTGTTTACAATGATGTACCTTTGTACACCCTTTTGCCACAAAATGTATAGGCATTTTTACAGGGTAACAAAAGGTATAGAGTTTATTAGGTTTGGCATTTGTATTTAGAGTCTGTTGCTGTTGTCCATGGAAGACCACTGTACTGTAGGAGTGAAGAATGATTTCAGTTGTGAGGAAAAAAACCCTTTCGAACTGCAGAACAGATCAAGAATACTCTCCAGGATACAGGCATAGAGTTGTCAAAGAATACCATAAAGCGAAGAGCAAAGCAGCATAGAGAGTGCACTGCAAGAGAAGTTTTTTGTTGTTTTTTTGTATTACCCTATACCAAAGTGATGAAAAGAGGAACTGCTCATGATCCAAAGCATACAACCTCATCTGTGAAATATTATGGTGGGGGTGTTATGGTTTGGTCATGTATGGCTCCCACAGGTACTGGCTCACTTGTCTTCATTGAAGGTGTAATTGCTGATAGCACCCGCAGAATGACTTCTGAAGTGTAAAGAAACATCTTATCCACTCAAGTTTAACCAAATGCTTCCAAACTAATTGAATGCACACTTTAACCACATTTGAATTGTTTGCCACACCAAATTTCTGCTTTTTCAAATACATGAGGGCTCTTAACACATAATTAAATAACTCGGCTTTCTATTAAAAGATGAAGACACATTAAGTTATAAACACATTATAGCAGTAGTATTTTGAATTCAATTTGGTTAATCCTTTTATTTAATTTCCATTATCACCCAAAATAACAAAGAAACAGTCAAACAAGAAACAGCTTGCACCAAACGTATCACTTCCACTAGTTACTGAGGTAAGCCATCTCAGACAATCCACTTTCTGAGAAAAAACATTCTTTGAGCTAAATGGACATGTGAACTTGATATTGGAAAGAACTTGACAATGCGTGTGGCAACTTGAAACTATATAGAACATAATTTTCAGTCTATGTATAAACTTTCTCTCCGAAGGTCAGTTGTGTGATTTTTAATGTTATGCTTCAAAGGATTTGTTAGAGAAATCTTGTGATTTTGATTGAGATGTACAGTACCAGTTGATTGTCACTCAGAATTGAATAAGTGTGTACCTGCTGAATCCCCAAGAAAAGCTTTTTTATGTTTTACCATTTCTCCTTGCTGCTTAACTAAGAAAATAATTGTTGAAATGTATTTTTGTTCATTTATGTCTTGTTTCTGCACCCCATAGTCTGACCTGATTAACCCTAATTAAAAACTGGTGTGCAAAACTAATTACGGAAATCAGAATCAGTGTCAGTTCGGGAAAGGTGCTGTTAGGGAATTTTCTTTTCCAATCATTATTAAGGCTCACCCCTGGCAAACACATTTTACGCATAATGTTATACATAAGAAATGTTCTTGTTGTGGTTTTGTCCCTGGTTCTTCTGCAGTCTGATTTGGTATCCTGCAGTTCGGCTGTCTCTTGCCATTTTTAAGGCAGTTAACAGTGCAAGGTAGCTGGCTATGACAAAGCAATTATTTGGTCTCACTTAACTTAATCATAACAGTCTAATCCAACAAACTATTGCTTCAACTGAATGTGCTGTACTGGATTATACCCTGCAACAGATTGGCGGCCTGTCCAGGGTATATTCCTGCCTCTCGCCCAATGCACTCTGGGATAGGCACCAGCACCCCCTGCAACCCTGCTTAGGATAAGCGGGTATAGATAATGGATGGATGGATGGATGGATGGATTATGCCATGAATGATTAAATACCTGAGGCTGATTGGTCATCCTATGACCTTCATGGTGGAACAGTATAATGCAATGGCTATTAAGTTGTTCCAGACAAAGTGGCCTTATCACTGTTCCAGATACACAGCCCAATCATAAACCATTTGACTTAAACGTTCTATGTACAATGGAAAAAATTATAAATATATAAAAACTTAACAAAGAACCCTTTTTTTAAATTGTGTTGAATTGTTGAATTATTTTTGTTGCAATTAGCCATGGATTAAGTGGTATAAACCACTCCAGGCTGTGCAATTGCATGAAAATAAACCACTTCCAGGATGTTAACCTCCCCCTCAGCTTTGCCTTAGCACTGCATCACACCCTTTTGTGGCATAACCTTAGTAATTATGCATTCAACAGGGCATATGTACAATAGGTATTGGTAAAAACAACCTTTTGGATTAAATACATATGCGGTGCTGCTGGCTCATCCTTTCCTACTGTATAGATTGGGCCCTGAGTATAGTATCGAATCTGAACCAGGCCAGTGCTAGTTGCCTACAGGGTGTCACATAATTGGGCATAGCATTACCTAGGAAAAGAGGGATCTCAGTTAGGGGATGTCCTGTTTTATCACGCATCAGCAAACCCCTCTGGTCAATCAGGTGCTCGCAGTCTGCCTGCACAAACCACACATGAAATGACCTCCTTCAACTCAATGTTTCTGTCAGCTTAATTGGTAGACTGTCGGGGTGAAACACTGGTTTGACACCATATGTTATGGAGATGAGTACATGCTTATCTTCACTCTTTCAAATTGACAGAGAAGCTTTCAGGGATGAGTACAAATGTACAAATGAAGCATTGTAAATGACTCTAAATAAAGAGAATTGGCCCAGCCAGGACACAGTTGCATTTGACCAACTAATCAGACTTTGCCTACTTCACAATATAATTTACAATTTATATATACCATATAGAAAGTTCAGTGTGTAGACACATGTGAATGAGTGCTGAAATAAGCACAATAACCAAATGTTATGTAAACACTAGAGAGAGATATAATTCAGTTTCTGTCAAAATTTAATTGACTGGTGAGGTCAATCAAAGATTCGTTAAAACTCATTGTTTTTATCAAACCCCTCCCTCACGCTCTTTTGGGGTGTCAGGCATTTTTTGAATATGAATATTACTTTTAAACATGTTTGAAAGTCTTCATATTAACCCTGTCATTTCGGTACTTAAACTTAGAGGTTGACAGAACCTAAGAGTTTCACAGCAAGAAATACTGTGGCCTTGTTTACAAATAGTTAGGCTAACACCAATTTAAGCTTGCATTCCTGGGGGTCTGCGGTCATTAGACCCCCACCTTGGCTACTGTAACAGCCTCTGCTCTTCTGGGAAGGCTTTCCAGTAGATTTTGGAATACAGCAGCGGGCATCCGTTTTCATTCAGCCACATTAGTGAAGGTGGGCACTGATGCTATGCATAAGGCCTTGCTCATAGTCAACATTCCAATTCATCCCAAAGGTGATTGATAGGTGTTATGGTTATTTTACACCAATCAATACACAGGAAAATAAAAGCTGTTTTTAATAAGGAGTCATGTGTGACACGATGGTGCAAATATCCACACTGACGCCAGGTATGGAGACGCACACAGATTTTATTAGTAACACAGAAACTACAGCCATTACTGTTTCTGGAGCCATGCTGGTGCTGGTGCTGGTGCTGGTACTGGTACTGGTACTGGTGCTGGTGTCGGTGCTGGTGTGGTTGTGTGCATCACTAGCCACGATCCTGGTCTCATTGCAGACAACAGATATAAAAGGTAGTGCCAATTACCTAATTGCCTATAGCTGTGGCTTCAGGCCGGCTAAACTACTCCCCCTTCTCTCTGCCTACACCAGAACAATAACCACACTGCCCCCTCACAACATGCTATTTAAAAAGTCGTGATAAAAGCATTATACATAAGGGATTATTGAATTTGACTTGCTTGAGCCATCATGCATTAGTCAAATCAAAGTAAGAAATTACCATGATATTTCTATTAATTATATGCACTTGCCAGTTGGGTTAAAAACTGAGGTCAGTTTGCAGTGTATGAATTATAGCAATTATGGCTTGGCCCACCCACCATCTGCTCAATAATATAACTGTCTGAGGGTTAGTACATTTGCTGGCCTATAAGGATATAGTTGTGAACTTAATTTTACCTCCATAAAAAATGCTCTAAATTGAGTTGTATAGTAAGAATTATGCAACTTGTTGAACTGAATGCAACCTTTTAGTCTATGCAAATTATATATGCAACACAGTGACAATGGCTTTAACTCATTCTATGAGCACCATGCTGAGAAAATGTATCTCCCTTTGATTAGGTTGCTGAATAGGTGCTTTACTTTTTCTTTTGGGTATCAGAATAGGTGCTTCACCATCATGGGTGTCTGCAATGAAAACTGTTCCTTCTATCAGTGTTTTTGTTTCTCATCATGCTTTATACACTCTTTGATTTATACCACTCATTGTGGATTTTATTTTATTGTCAGAAGGTGTCTTTAACAAGTTATCAGATGATGTGAATAAAACTGCCACTTCACACTATCAATGTGTTTGGGTGGATCACATATTTGATTGCCTGATTCATCTTCCCGGTTATTTTGTTTACTCTAATACTGTAGATTCTTATCATTCATACTATACGCCCATCTCCAGACAGGATCAGGTCATTTTGTGAAGCATCTAATCAGTTGTGCATCATTGGGTTTAGTGCTGAGTGTAAACCTATCCTCAGTAATGTTGCCAGGCTCCTCTTTTAACACACTTTATTGCTGGACTAATTATTCATGGCTGTAAGCATTTCCATTCAGTATGTGGGATTGCATTTATGTGCTCATTTTCATTTTTTCTGTGCGACTCTTGTGCATGAAAGAGTTATTTGTTTATGCAAAGTAAGCAGTGGACGATTATTCCACATTGAATGAGTTCATTTAGCTGTAAAAATCTACATCATAATTTTCCAAGTTTCAGGCCATACAGTGAAGCCATTCGGGCAGGGAACATCTTTAGAACAGCTTTTGAAATCACAACACAAACTGCATCAGGTATGAGAAACTTTTTTTTAAAAATACAGACCATTATGTCATCAAGAGATATGTCATTGGACAGAAAATAGATTCCTGATTAGATCCTAATAGATTTTTTTTTTTGACTACACTGTAGGTATAAATGAAATCAATGACCAATACAGTGACCAATTTGCTATCAGTTATCAGATAATTTTCCTTATTTCTTGTATTTTGCTGTGCTCATTCACAATGTACAAAATGTGCATGTGGCATTCGGGCCGGTGAAACGGATTTTTCTTGGCCACACTTACCGGTGTACTGAACACATGCACCAGGGTTCTGTTAACTAATCAGCCCAGGTGCTAATAGGTGTGTTCCTCTCCACACTACAGGACCAAGACAATGTGCTCAGCTGGAATTTAAACCTCAGGTGTAAACCTCTAGAACACAGAACTGAGTTACAACTGGAACAGCTATCCAATGCTGTGGAATAAGGATTAGCTGTTCCAGTTGTAACTCAGTGGTCTTCAGGTTTAAACCTGAGGTTTAAATTTGAGCTAAGCACACTCCAGTTGACCCAGTGAGTCTGTTTTGGAGTTTTTGTTTGTCTGAGCACAGAAAACACAGAAAGAAAATGCCACTGAAAAGTGCCACTGACGTCTTTTCAGCTGATCAGCTCCTCTAGCTGATCAGCTGAAAAGATGTCACTCTGTGTTTCTTTCTTTTGTCTTTGTTGTTTTAGTTTGTTCTTTAATTCATAGTTTTTGCCCAGAACCAGTGAGTGGGAAGGGTGAAACTGATTATTTGTTATTGTGTTGGCGTGGGTGCGTGCTCTATCTCTCCATGTGGCAAATCAGGGTGCAAACCTAAAATTGCCACATCTCCCTCCCAGGGGTGTCACAGCGTGTGACAGTGCATTACTCACTCTATTAAGGACATGCATCTTTCTCTTTCACTCAGACTTACTTTATGAAGGTTACGTTATAGTTGAAAAAAAATCTAAACAGAATATCATAGGGACAATGTATACATAGGTTATATAAGCCAAACTAGGTTCATGGATTTGTTTCATGTAACCACTCAGAATACTTAATTTACCCTCATCTGGGAATTTGAGGCCTACAGCATATGAAGCTATTACCAAGTGGAGTTATGTTGGCTATGGAAGCTGAAATCCTACAGAATAGTGGCATTATAAACAAATCTGACTACAGAAATTAATTTAGAATAATACAGCAGATTCTGTTTTTCTAGCTTGAAAAATTGAAATAACAAATTATTAAATTATAGAGGCTCAGCCCATTCTGTGCCATCCATATCATCCTAACCAACGGCCTTGCTACTCTGACAGTAGTGTTTTGGATATATGAACTGTGGAATCCATGGTTCTTTGGTTAAAACAAGCATTTCACAGGGTGTTCTTTTGTTAATTGTAATCAGCACAATTTAATTTGGATTGATTGTGTAGGTACCTGCTGTGCATAATTGTTTCAGTAAATTGCCCGTAAAATCTTTAGAGATAGCAACCCAATCAAATGTGTATGGTGGCCCTGTAGCATGAAACACAGCAAGAAAACAAATGTATCCAGGAAAACAGCAAACAAATGGAAAATCAGTGTGGAATGTAGCATACAACTAGTTATGCACGAGCCACACTCATGTGAATGCTGACTAGAACTTCTAACAACAACCCCCATTCATGATTATTAAAATTATAATTAGTATCATTTCATTATTATTATAATAATAATAATAATAATAATAATAATAATAATAATAATAATAATAATAATAATAATTATTATTATTATTATTATTATTAATAATAATAATTTCAGCTATTCCACTCATGTGCAATTTGCTTGCTGAATACAAAAAGGCTTTCCAGTATGTCTCCAGTGAGTAAATACATAGCTTTTTCTTACTCCTGTGAAGAATATGTGGCATATTTCCCAAATGTAGATCAGGATGAAGATTAAATTGCCTTAGTCCCGATTGCTGCATCCTTTAAAACAAGTTAGTATAGTCCCATGCTCATTCTGATTACAGCATACTTTAAATGCCACCCAGAGTACACTAAAGTTGTGTACTTTTTTAAGCTTGCTGCTGACCGGGTTTTATGAGAGACTAAGGGCTATTCATACAGAATAATAATAATTCACAAGTCTGTATAGCCTATTTCATTCACACATAAAAATATTTATATTTTGTTGCATTAAAAACATAATAAATATGCTGGATCTGTGTCTCAAAATTACTGTCCTTGGATAAATTCAAAACCGTTCTTCCATTAAATTTGTTTTTTAAAAACTATACTATTTGATGCTCAAACAATAAATGCAGTGCACTCCGTGATGTACAGTGATAGGAATACTTCTAACAGTAAAGACAGGGCCAATACATTACATACATTTACAATTACAATCCGAGATCCAAGTTCAACATAAAGTTTAATATAAATATCCAAAAAGATTCTCATTGCAAAAGGTGTTTCTTTAAATCGCCACTTCTACAGAAGGCAAGATTTGTTCAATTCCAGTAAATCTAAGAGTAACTACAGAGCCATGATTTTTGTAATGCCTTAGATATTCCATTTTATTATTTCAGACTGCCGATTTAGGTTCTACAATGCATAGCTTTAAGTCACGTTCGGTCTGTCCGATATACACCATTCCATAAGAGCATTTAAGCAAACAATTTAATAATTATATTCAGTGAAAAGTCACCAGTATTAATTAATGAAATTAATGTGGGGCTGGAGGAGACCAAATATAATCTAATTATCAGTTTCATGTGCTATTATAATGCTAATAGAGAGGCAAATAATTTTGGTTATCACCACATAACATTATTTATTGAATTAGGACTCAAATATTGAAGTTATGAAAATAATAATAAGTACTTAAGACAAGGAAACTTTATTTTGTAACAGCCTAAACAGTGAACTTCAGAACTAGCAGGAGACTTTATGGGGATCAGCAAATACAATACTATTATTTCAGGTTGCAATCAAGACCTTCCTAAACGTAATATGCAGCACATCCCATGTTAGGATGGTACTTTGGACACCTGTGTTAATACATAGCTGCAAACTGAAACCTGAAGTAATGCTGCGATTGATCCATAATGACCTCAAAAAACTTTTGAAAAAGTAAAATGCATTGGAATTCAATCATCATATTACTGGCATCCCACATGGTTTCTACATTACTCCAGCACTGGTTTGGACGAGGCTGTATTAAAAAACAAAAACAAAAAGGAATCAATGCTGGACATTTTTGTTGACCTAATATGCCTCCTGGTAGAAGAAACAAAAAGGGAAAGGATATAAGAAAGATCCAAATTTCACACACCATTGAAAACCGACAGCTGTAAAAAGAAATAATTGAATTTACCAAATCACTCAAAGGTCCCTATTTTTGCAGTCACAGAGCAATTGTCAAACTCCAATAGTAACAAATTAAGGAGTATCCAACTCAGTTTTGGCAATTTTGCAACTAGACATTATAGAACACCTGCTGCACAGTTGTAAAAGAGGTTGGTTTAAAAATAATACATAACCTGTGGGTGTGTTGGGGCTTTGGCTCCATGGACAATCAAATCAGCCACTTCTTCCCTTGAATACCTTTGTTCATCAAGGACATAGTGTGAACTCAAAGTTTCATCATGTCTGGTATACTTTTCTGGGTGGTGCAAAATCACCAAATGCTCATTTTCAGCACCTCAGAAAGCCTCCTCAGGCAAATGCTGTTGTTATGATGAGCTGAAATCCAGAGGAGGAAGACCTGACAAGCATTAGTTATTTAGTTTGTGTATTTTCATCTTATCTGAACATAAGAAAAAAGTATTTATTTACTACTTGTGTTTTTTTTTTAAATTACATAATTATAACTAGTTGTTTTAGAAACAGTTTATAGACCTCTGTATATACACTCACCTGCCACCTCATTAGGTGACAGGAGTGGCACCCCGTGTGGTCTTCTGCTGCTGTAGCCCACCTGCTTTAAGATTTGATGTGGTGCGCCTTCAGAGGTGCTCTTCTGCATACCTCGGTTTTAACGAGTGGTCATTTGAGTTACTGTTGCCTTTCTATCAGCTCGAACCAGCCTGGCCATTCTCCTCTGACCTCTGCCATCAACAAGGCATTTTCGCCCAGAGAACTGCCACTCACTGGATATTTTCTCTTTTTCGGACCATTCTCTGTAAACCCTAGAGATGGTTGTGCGTGAAAATCCCAGTAGATCAGCAGTTTCTGAAATACTCAAACCAGCCCGTCTGGCACCAACAACCATGCCACATTCAAAGTCACTTAAATCACCTTTCTTCCCCATTCTGATGCTTGGTTTGAACTTCGGCAAATCATCTTGACCATGTCTACATGCCTAAATGGATTGAGTTGCTGCCACGTGATTGGCTGATTAGATATTTGCATTAACAGGTGCTGTTTGCAGTTGAACAGGTGTACCTAATGAAGTGGCCGGTGAGTGTACGTCTTTTGTGTTTATCAGAATATATTAGCAATATAATATGTATTCTCTCATCATATCATTTTATGTATTACATCTTATAGGTTGAACTATGCATACGTATGTTTATTAAACAAATGCATATTTTTGATAATTTGACATAAGTTTGCATGATGAGAACAAGCCATTCAGTCCATCGATGCACAGAATTTACCAACAAACAAGAGAATATCTTTCATTACATCAAGCCTAGACATGCACACCCCAAAAACCCCTGAAAGCTAGTCCCTGTAGGCTATATTGTTAACTCAATATAAAGAGATACTTTGTGATATTCATGTGAAATTTAACATTTTACAATTGTATCAATTGCCCCTCACTCCTCGTACTACTGACAGAACTCCTGAAAAATCTACTGTAGTTTGTTTATCCTTTTCATGACAGTAGAAACCATAGTCAAATCCCCCATTAGTATCCTTTTACTGAACCTGAAGAGGTGAAGTGTCTTTAGACTTTCCTAATAGATTTTACATTTCATACCAGTAGCCAATTCAGTTGTCGTTCTTTTTTACAGAGCTCTTTCCATAAAGTAGTGCTGCCTTTTTCATTTTTCCCATAGGGAATTGCAGATTTAGTTATATTGAACATCATTTATCAGGTTTCTACCCACTTCTGGATTCTGTTTAAATCCAGACTGGAGTGTCTTCCAAGCGATCCCCAATGTGCTACCTGTATGTGTGATCACATGTGAAATGGTGGCAAAATAACAAGGGATATGACAGATTCTACGTGGGCAACTTCCCCTTTGTGTGCCACAAGAAACAGGAAATAAAACAAAGCACAATCAGATAAAATTCTTGTTATAGACAAGAAAGAATACACAGGAAATCTTGAGAGGAACCAAGATGTCTAGCTCCTGTATCCAGTCTCTTATTAAAGGTGAGAGCAAGCACCTTTATAAACAGGACGTGCAGGGAGAACAGTTTGACAGATTACCAGTGAACCTATCCTTACACTATGCATACCTGTAAGTGAGGCTATCAGTATCCATCTGAATGCCTCCCAGCATTAACTTTGTAGAAGAAGAATAACAGTTTTCTGCTTCTCACACACCCTTCCAAAAATGTCTTTCTACAGGCTGCTTCTTTCTTCATATGAACTTCCACTCATACATGCATGGTATGATGAATTTACTTTCACATATCACTTAATTCCAACTGTTTGTAAACCCATGGATATTGATTCTATACACCCACTTCTACAGTTAATTCAAAGATTCAACATGGGAAATACATTTTCTTTTTTTTCCTTCCAGTCCAGGAGAACTGAAAACCTTTTTTATTCCAATCCAGGGAAACCTTCAACGGTAGGTTCAGTGAAAAAATACACAAGGGACACATATATGTATATTAGTGTAGATTGCTTTGCTTAGCATATGATACATGGAAATCTCTGTTTGTTATTTTGCCAATTTAATTAGATAAGAAAGACAAGTGTGAGTTCCCATGCAGTTCCCATTCATACACAGAAGGTACAATTGACTATGGAAGTAGACAGGAAACACAGAATTAGCAGTAAAGAAGCTTATTCATAACAAAATGTTGTCCTTTTGGTTAGGTTTTGTCCTTCACTGTCCCATTTGAACAGATTAACTGGAAGCCTTGGAATATTAAATAACACTATTTTTGTTATCATAATTTCCTGTATTGTTCACAGTGATATGCCATATATTTGACTATAGCACTCTCCCTGTCAATCACATTATACAGCTAATGTATGACAGTCTGATAACTTGCTCATAAATATAATAGTACCAGAAAAAAGCACTGCCTTCAAGCATGACAAGCATCATTCTATTTCTTTCTAACTCTTCTGAAATAAGATGAGTGGCTATGGAAGTTGTGATAATGCAAAGGTTCACTTGGTTTGTCCTGCCTTAGGACCCCTCTTTTGTTACTGCTTGAGCTTCTGTTATCACCCCCTCCCCCTCCTCCCTTCTACAGAATTGTTAAATCTAGACAAGCACACCACTGATATAGTGGCTTTAGGCTCTCTCTTGTCTGAACCAAGCTGCTCACACTTCTATTGCTCCAAGCATGGAAATTATGGCCTCTGCCTTGTTCTCCCCTCCACTTTGTTCAAATGATGTGTCATTTCATATTTGTCTCTGCAAGGGACAAGCTCTATGTGCACATTGTAAAACATTTGTTTCTCCTATTCACTCTCCCAGTATAAGGTACGTTAGCCCTGTGACTTACTGAGCTCTGGAGTTAGTAACATGAGCCTCTTTTTCATGATCAGACCTAGACCCATTTTTTGTGCCTACCACTGGGCCTAGCAAATCAGTCAAGGTTGGAAGCCATCAAATTACCGTTATGAAATGGGAGGCAATCCTATTAGGAGAAAATGCATAAATTTCCTTGGTTAGTCTTGGAGAAATTTCTGGGCTTAGGTTACTAACAGTCACTCAAATTGTGTAAAATGGGATATTGGAGACTACAGGACCGGCAGATTTGATGTACCTTATTCTACTGAATGCGGTAGTCTTCCCCCACCCCACATTAATTTCACAGGGAACACTTTCAACAGAATCCTTAAAAAGAATCATTACATGCATTAATTGGCTAGTTAAACAGACAAATGAGAAAGTAATGGGAATTTTAAAAAGCTTCATTTTATCACAGATGTGCTGTTACAGGATTTCTGATTAAAGCGGGGGCAGAGGCATTGTACTATTCATATCTTCTTTTCAGGAAGTTAAAACTCAGCAGTGATCTGTGACATTCCACCACAAATGTCATTTGTGATCTATAGCCAGTTAAATGTTAGACCATAACTGATCATATTTGAAATGACCCTCATTTACACCTATTATAACATTTAAATGAATAACAGTTGTCATGTACCTTTGATACATTATTGAACTACATTTCAAGATTTTCATCAGCTGCTTCTCCTCTTTAAGGAAAATAACTGCTTCTCAAACCCATCCCCTTCCATAAGCAGGCTAGTGCTTGCAGGGGTGTGAGACATGGACCCCTCCCTGACCTCTGAGAAAGACTCACTATAAATCACATGTGACATGAGCACAGTCCAAGAGCTTTGAATCTGGACTTTCCTGTTAAAACGGAGCCATTCAGCATTACCAGTGGATAATTACAAGCCACTTGTGTTGAGATGGGTGGTTTATCACAAATTACCTTTTTCTAGTAAGCCATGGGACTTTTCAACAAGGCCATCTAATGTGTCCAGTAAAGTACTTGCAATATAAGAATGTGAGTATGACTGAGTTTGGTTTCAGCAAAAAACTTAAACCAATGCCTTCGTAATAAATAAGCCTGTGAAAATAAGTAGCCAGTGGTTTTTCACCGGTGCTGCGCAGTTGAATTGTAAACTTCCACCATGTGGCCAGCTGTTCCACATAGGACATCTTTGTTCCACACAGCAGCCTCACTAATGAACCAGCTGCAGATTCAAGATTGTCTACAGCTATCATGCAGATGGATTATGTATAACAGCATAATCACTTAAGGCCTGAGAGCTTAAAATGGAATTTGCATTTGAACTATATGTGTAACACCTTACTTGTAATGCTTCCTTCTATGTCTTAGTGCCATAGAAGGCGATAACAAACAAATGTTATATGTTAACAGATTTTTATCCTTATACTAAGATAGGCTCTACTGATAATAAAAAAAAAAAAAACTCAAATGAAATGCATTACTTGATTGTGTCACCATTAGCCAGCACCTCTAGAGTCTTTGTTTGGTCTTTATTCTTTTATTTTTGATTTAATAAAGTAAGTCTTAATAAAAAACGTTTGTTCATTTTGTCTCAATGAAGTATCCACCTCTCAACAGAGTACCCGGAATAACAGAGCACTGAATTATTGAGCAGACATTTCAGGAAGCTAGTTCATATAAAGTTATCCTCTGCAGTATTCTGAAGACATCCATAAATAATAAACAGTATTGATTCTCACGGTGTGAGAATCGATAGTGGATGGAATAAAGCAGATGACCTCAAAGTGTTTGTATACCAAGCTCATCTTCATGAATCAAATTGTAGATACAGGAAGGTTTTCCCAAAAACACTGAGATGTAGTGTGTGTGTGAATAGGCAGACGTGTAGTGTATGTAAACAAGAGTTTAGCTTACACTCAAGAGATCTTCAACCCTCTGTTGCCCTGGGGTAACGTACACTTTTGCATTACACTGAAGACCTCCACATGAAAAGGGCAGATAAAAAGGCTGATGTGCTCTGAACTAGCAGGATAAGAGACCATAGGAAGATTTGACAAACGTAACCGTAATTCCAATGATTGCTCGAGCAAAAAATGTCACACTTGGCATCGCTAATGTGTTTATGATTATCTACTGATGTTTTCCTTTATAAGGTCCCTGGTGATTTATTTACAAGGCGAGGCTAAGGTTTCTTCTGCGGTCTTAAACAGCTTGAAATAAGCTCTGATAAATAATGTCAATGTGACAACAAAAGCCCATGAGACATACTGCAACGTGTGCTGTTGAACCGACACTTATTAAACCCGTTTTCTTCATTACACTAGCTAAATGCCACAGAAAAATATTTGACAGTAGAAAAAGTAATGATAATAGGCATACCAGTAACAAGAGTGTGCCGTTTCAATCACTATTTTCTGTTTACCATGACAGACCTCAAATTCTTCAGATTACTAAAGGTTTACCAGTCCAGCAAACACAGAATACTGCCCAGTCGCCATACTCTAGGTTTGGTATACACATGGTAGTCATGATAGTTTATTATTTAAAAATGCAAGGAACTGAGAGTGCTAAAAGTATATGGACAATGGAAAACTGCATTTATTATTGTAACTAAACTTCTGAGCTATATTGTGGCTACCATATTGTAGCTTTATTATTATTTTATTATTTTCACATAGCTATACTGGTTAAGGATGTTGGATCCAAGCTGGGAAGAATGAAACATTGACCAATTTACACTGAGGTTCTTTTACCACCTTTCGTCCAGTGTTTGCTGTTCACAGTGCTTAGAAAAACTGGCAGGTGATTTCATAAGTATCCAAATCAAAAGCAATCCTCCCAGCAGATCTTGCATCAGACATTAATCAGTGGGGGCATTTTTTCACTGAGTAGGGCACTCTTTTTTACACGGTTTGAGATGGCAATGCTATATTTGAATTTATATTTAGCCTATGTGAACCTGAGTGTAGAGTTGTAGGAAACTGGACTATATTGCTGGTGTTGTAGGATGGTTAAATCACAGTGACATGTTGGTCAGAACATAAGTCAAATCACAGAAGGAAATTGTCTTTTCATTGATTTGACTGGCAATGGGGAAGTGGGGTGTGTGTGTGTGGTTTCTGTAACAAATACAATGGAAGAAAATATTAAGTATAAAAAACAGAATAAACTTTTTAGTTTTAGCGCAATAAACTAAAAAACTAAAAAACATGAAGTAAACTAAAAATACACATATTATTATAATGGCAATAATGATAGAAAATAAACAAAATGCAAATATCAGCAATCAGCCACTATAGGAAAATACAAGGATTTAAGAACAATATCTGAGCCAGTGTACACTAAACATTGTAATAATTACAATGAGTGCATACAGTTGAGCTACAGCTAAGCAGCAGGCAACATGAACTGGTATAAACAAACACACAAAAAGGTAGCTGACAAACAAACAAAGGACCTGACTAAAAAAACATTCAAAAAAACAATAAGGACATTTAAATGACTCAAAAGACACACAGAACTAAGGAAGAATATCAGTGATCATTGAGTCAACTTGTACTTGAAGAAAGAAAGGGGAGGTTTGATCATTTGCATCTCAAAGGTTCTACTGCAGTGTCTTCTGTTATAGAATTTCTGCAGTTTTAATTTCTGGCAGGTGAGAGTGTCAAAACATTTTGCTCTTGTACTAGATATTTTTATTTTAATTGGAGGCTACATTTAGAAAACTATGATAATGGTGACTGAGGTTATTGATTACATATTACAAAAATGCTAATTTCCATAATCATCATAGTAATGTGAATTCAATAGAAGTGCCATTTGTGGCAATAGAAGACGCATTATGTTGTGCTATCCCTTGATCATGGAAGCCTGAAAAACCCTTCAAGTGTCCCTTCAAAACCTTTGTTTAAATGGATCCCAGTAGCAATTGTGTAGCTGTGCTATCATTTTTCTATGCCTGCTCAGTTTTTTTCAGTTTTATTTCTTGTAAAAGCCTGGCAAAGGGGGTTCCAAAAAGCCTACCATTTAGCTGGACCTCATCTGTAAATGTGTGTCAGCATCGCCCCCCCTTTAATAGAAGAGGGCATTGTCTGTTTCTAAGTCTCTACTGTTTTCACCAAATTTTTGTCTTTCCATTTCCAGTCTTCTTTTCTGTGACAGCCTGTTCTGGATAGAGCAAGAGGTGATTTAATACAATTCGGGAAGGCAATGTGTCTAAAGCAAAGAAATTGGTCTGAGCTTTTAAATCTTCTAAAATCCATTTTATTACTTTTCAATTCAAATTGCTATGTCAGCCAAATAGCACCCCATGTATGATCACATATTTTCTCAACTCGGACAGATGCTGCAAAATAGAATGCTGCTTGTCAAGTTTTGTCATTGAAAGTTAGCTAGTCACCTCTTAATGCCATCCCAGAATAAACAATTATATGTTATAAACATCAATGATGTGTAATTTTGTGTCAGAATGCAATATTTTATCAAAATAATAATGAATAGAATTAAAACAAGCAAACAATTAACACATTCAAAACAATTAAATACTGTTTTATTTTTTTTTAAATTCTTTCAGGCATTACAACCAAATGTTTATCATAAATCAGCTCTTTTCAGTCTGGACAGTCTTCTCTGCTCATGTTGTGTTGTTGGCTATTACATATTGATCCACCCTCTTGATTTATGAACCTCAGAGGTGGATCAAGGGTCTTCTCCAATAATGGTGCACCAGATAATGAATTAACATCAACAATTAATACTAATGTAAGGGAGGTAACAACAAATCCATTTAATTTTAGTTCATTTTAATCATTAAAGTCTGCTTCTTAAAATGAAAAGAAACACGACTTATAACAAAAAACAGTTATTCACGAAGTTATTAAAGACAGAGGTAGAACAATTATTCGAAAAAAAAAAAAAAAATATATATATATATATATATATAGCCACAAGCAGCAATCATCAGGGTCCAAATCGCATTTGGCAAACTCTACAGTCTTATGTATAATGTTTCATGCTGTAATGAATGATCAATGTGGCTGACCACTTTGGATTACAATTTTTTTAATGAACTTTTCATCTGCATACTCTAAAGGGTCAGATCGTTTCATCTTCAGCCATGAAATAGTCAGAATACTAAAAACTGGTTGAATGGCGTAGGAGAACAAAATAGTTTATTCAGAAAATTAAAAATAGTGGGCAGAAAGCAAATGGGCCTGCTGTTTCATAGCTTGAATGACGCCAACATCTTGACCTCAGGGTTACTCTGAATCATCTGTTGCCAGTATTAGAGTGAAGAGAAACTTGCATTATTGCAAGTGAATCTCAGCCTAATAAACAAAGTATCTGTCTGCACAGTTCACAAAAAGGGATGTTTTCCAGGGCCTGTTTTGGTCTTGACAAGAACAGCTGGGCTTGAAGTCAGAAATAGCTCACACAATGCAAAAATCACCAACTTTCAGGAAAAGACAGAGGTTCCTGTGTCCTGGGATTATTTGACCCTATACCCAACCAATCAATGAGTGCTGATTGGTTCAGTATGAATACTAAGTCCATCCTATAACCAAAACTCTTGTTCAATTTCACCATCACATTAAGTAGTCTAGATCACTTTGGTGGAGCTGTTGACTCTTCATCCCTGCTCTTTGGGGGAATGAATTCTAGAATCACATTGCAGATTGGTGAAAAATAACCCTTTTGCTGACTGCACTGACTATTTTCCCCCTTTGGAAAAGGGAAAATCGAAAATAAAAAATGTGTAAAACAGGTGGAACAATGAATGCTGTTCACAAACTTAAGTAATGTAATGTGCCTACATGTGCTTTATTTGGCTATAAAATTAATACCAGGCCAATGCAATAAAATTAAACTGTGGGCCCTTATTTCACAGGCACTATTTTAAAATGCTAACAATCTTTATAGACTAGCACTGGTAATTTTGTGACTAGAGATGATAGCACAGCTGTGCCATAGTTTCAGAAGTTTGTTTTAAGAATAATGCATTACCTGTCAGTGCAGTTGCAGAACTGAAACATTTTTATTGCAACTTAAACAGGCCTTCTCTGATATGATTTCAAGACAGGAAGTGGAAAAGTATTGTTTATTTAAGCTGCAAATATTCCTAAAACATTGCTTTAAGTCTAAAACTATAAATTAACTATTTGTTTTAACAGGCTATGTATGCAGTATAATAAACGTTTGTCATCTGTGTTCCAGTGATGCACTTGCGCTGCGTTGTTGCTTTCAGCAAATCTTGTGTTCCCTATGCTTTTCCATCTGCAGTTGCCCAGCCCATGCAGTTCTGTTGCACTGGCAATGTATATCTTGAACAATTTGAAGGATATATTGACTGTATCGCTGAACACCCACTGCTTGTTTGCCACATATATTCAGTAATTATATTTGCACATCACTGATGGAACCAAAACATAACCAACATTAATAGTGCCAACATTTGAATTGAGATGGT
Organism: Anguilla anguilla; assembly: GCF_013347855.1. Lineage (NCBI taxonomy): Eukaryota > Metazoa > Chordata > Actinopteri > Anguilliformes > Anguillidae > Anguilla > Anguilla anguilla. Next base: position 44,898,814 of record NC_049202.1, read on the forward strand.
CAGGGTGGAAGAAAATGCTAATGAATTATGTCACAAAACTTACACAGTGCCAAAATCCAGTGTTAACTCAATCACCTTCACTGCAGACCAATATTCAAGTGGAATTTTTCTACTAAAGGAAAATAATATTCCAATTGAGCCAGATGAAAAATGCAATTTTATGCATGCTTGTAGTACTGTTATCACAAAAATAGGACCCAACTCATAATATCTTAAATACCAACCATTTAAAATTTCTGAAGGGTTATATGTTGTATTTCAGTCAGTCAGTGTGAGTGCTGATGATTTACCAACTTTAAGGGTCTGGCAGAGAAAACAGATAAATAGATTTGTGTGTGTGTGTGATAGTTATTTCATGTAAACAATATTTACACAGAATGAATTTTGCAGGAGTAAAACAATCGTGCTTTAGTACTAAATTAAACATGAACACAGCAGCAACACTCAAGTGAAACCATTTTTTTATTTTTTGTGAACATTATATCATTGAACTAAAAATTCAGTTTTTGAATTACCCTTGTCTAAACACCCATTCATTGCATTTTCTTTGGCAATATAATGTGTGCATTTGGGTAAAATTGTATTCATTAGTCATGAAACTGCATTCAGCATATTCTGATAGAACTATTTTCAAACTCAGAAATATGAAAGCTCAGATGCTACACTCTCAGAAAAAAGGAAGAAATCCTCAGCTTTTCATTTTAAGTCGAAGGCTGCACACTTGTTTTAAGTGTTTACATAAGCAGGGACTAATTACAACGAAAGAAAGCAGCCTATACTGTACCAGCAATCTACAATATAATTCTAGCACTACAAATGGCATTAAAAAGTGAAAAAGTGGAAAATAAATAATACTAAATCAGTAATTTAGGCTTATAATTAGAAAAAAATAAAATTACAAACTAAACAACACACACACACCTCTTGTTTACCAAGGGAAACATAATTGAAAACATAATTTGTCTGAGGATACTATTTTGTAGTGCTGTGAATGTTCATGTGGCAACTCGCAGACAAGTATATCTGATATGATAAAAATCAGTCTGGTATGGCCTTGATGCACAATGAAAGAATGTGGCAGATCCAATTCGCCATAATGAAATCAAACTTCCACCACACCCACAGTTAATTTATTCCTCTGAATCCATCCTCTTTCACAACTGTGCTGTAGATGCACCACAGTCTGGAGTCATGAAATTACCAAAATTGAGTTGGACATGTCAAAAATTTTTAAATGCACGTGGGCTGTTTGCAGTGCACATTGACTGTGAAAATAAGGGCCTTAATGTTCATTCACAGTTGTATGATTGGCAAACCCTGAATTTTGTTGGGTCTGCGATTGTTAGTTTTATTGAGGGCAAGGATGATAATCAACATTTGCCATATGATTTCTTGTGAACATATAGATGGCTTGGTCACATTTAAAATATCCATTGAAATATCCACAGCCATATGTTCCAGCTCTTCCTTGGAACTAAAATGTTCTTAAGCCATCTCAGAGATATAGTCCCATTAGACTATAGGATTGACCTCAGAGTCTTCACCCAGTGAAGCATGGCCCAAAAGCTCTACAGGAGATCTCCCAGGGGCTATCCAGGCAATATACTCAAACCACCTCTACTGGCACTTTTTGATTTGGAGCCATTGTGACGCTGTCCAAAGCTCTCATGGATCATTGGTTTGCTCAACCCATCACAAGCCCACTAACCCTGTGGAAGAACCCGGCATTATCCATAAAGTATATTATACTGTTATGACCGCTCGTTAAAGTCATAACAAAAAAGGGGAGACCACACGGTAAAGAACTTGGTTAAACAATAATTTTAATTTAAATAATCAAAAAAAAATGCAAAAAGAGAAACTAAACAGGCCCGGCAGCTGCCATCCAGGCAGGAGTGGAGAGCACCTGAACCAGCCGTGAAGCCATGCTTTATGGCTTCCTCTCCAGGTGAAGCCAATCTGCTAATGAGAGGGGAGGAGAGTTAGGCAAGGGCAAGCACAATTCAAAATGGGAGGGGCAAGGCTAGGAGAGGGCAAGAAAGCCACTCCCAAACGAGCAAGGAGAGAGAGACACACACCCACATAGGCCAGGCTATAGCCCAGAGGCCATCACACCCCCCCCCCCCCCCCCCCCATAAAAAAACGGAGACCCACCGTGGTCTTCGTTGGCATTAGGCAAGAGCGCGAGACAGGGCGTCTGCCATTACATTGTCCCGACCCTTGATATGACAAACGTCAAAGTGATAAGGCTGCAAAAACAACAGCCAGTGCATCAGCCACTGGTTGCTGTTCTGCATGCTGGAAAGGAAAGTGAGTGGGTTATGATCTGTATATATTGTGACTGGCACAGATCCAGCCCCAACATACACTTCAAAATACTGTAGGTACCAAATTAATGCAAGTGTCTCCTTCTCCACTACTGAATAGTTCAACTGATGTCTACCAAATTTTCGGGAGAAGAAGCATACAGGATGTTCAACCCCCTGTTCCCCCTCCTGCAGCAGAACCGCTCCTGCACCAACCCCACTAGCATCTACTTGGATTTTAAAGGGCTTGTCAAAGTTTGGAGCTGCAAGCACAAGAGTGTTACAAAGCAAGTCTTTCACAGCTACAAAAGCCATCTGACACTGAGGGGACCAGACATACGAGACCTTCTTACTGAGTAGGTTAGTCAATGGAGCAACAACCATGGAGAAATTTGGACAGAAACTCCGATAATAGCCCACTAACCCCAAAAACCGCATCAGCTCTTTCTTACTGGTCGGTGCTGGGTACTTATCAATAGCATCTACTTTGACCTGTACAGGACGCACGACCCCCTGGCCCACCACTCTGCCAAGGTAAGTGACTGTCGCCTTGGCAAACTCACACTTTGCCAAGTTGACAGTCAGATTGGCATGTACTAACTGGTCAAGCAGAGCTTCCAGACGGTGGACATGATCTACCCAGTGTCACTGGACAGGACTACATCGTCCAAGTACGCCGCACAACCTGTTAAACCAGACAAAACTTTGTTCATTAGTCGCTGAAATGTTAATCAACCTAACCACATCAGCCCGCTGAGTCTCAGACAAATGAACAAGTTGGGTTTCTAGCCTATTCAAATAAGCTGAATTATTCAACCTCCCCGTAAGAATAGACTCAGATGGTATTTTGAAGTCTTCAGAAGATATACTGCCCATTTCAGCAGCCAGAGCCAACATCAGACTTAGGTGCATGACCCCCAACCTCCCCACTGTCCACCTCTGAACCAAGAGACTGTACAGCATGGTAAGGTTTCAGAAGATTAACATGACACCACTGTACTTTCTTCCACCTATCAGGCGTATGAATCAAATAGTCAAGTTGGGAAATGCAGCTTTTGACAACATAGGGCCCACTAAACTTTGCCTGCAAAGGGGAACCCACAATAGGCAACATAACCAGCACCTGATCGCCCGGTTCGAATTGACGACTTTTGGCTTTTCCTGTGCACTGCCAAGTTTCCTATGAGCAGCAGCACAAGCATGATGCAAACGTCGGCGGAAGTCATTTACATAGTTCAAAACAGTAGGTGGTGGTTCTACGGTCTTCCAGTCGTCACTGAGAACTGCCAATGGACCTCGGACTGTGTGTCCAAAAACTAGCTCATTTGGGCTGAAAGTAGTGCTCTCCTGAGAAACCTCTCATATTGCTAGTAACAGCCAAGGCAGACCCTCCTCCCAATCCTGTGACAGCTCAGTACAGTAAGAACGCAACATGGATTTCAAAGTCTGGTGAAACCTTTAGCGCCCCCTGTGACTCAGGATGGTAGGCACTTGAAATATTATGCTTTACATGAAGCTGCTTCATAACATAAGCAAAGGTACGAGACATGAAATTACTTCCCTGATCTGTTTGAATCACCTTAGGGATTCCAAAGGTTGTCAAAGGTAGTCAAAGCTTTAAGCACCGGTTTAGCCTTAATAGAGCGCAGTGGAAATGCAGCTGGGTACCGCGTACTTTTACACATTATGGTCAACAAGCAACTACTCCCAGCCTTACTTTTAGGCAGCGGGCTAACACAGTCAACAAGGAAGTACTCAAAAGGCTTTTCCACCACTGGAATAGGATACAAGGGCGCTGGCTCCATTTTCTGATTAGGCTTCCCAGTAAGCTGACAGGTGTGACACACCTTACAATAAGCTGACACATCCCGCTTCAAACGAGGCCAAAAGAAATGACGCAGCACACGGTCATATGTTTTCTTTACCCCCAGATGACCAGCAATCCCATCATGTGAAACATTCAGCACCAGGTTCCTGAATTTAGATGGAACCACAATTTGGCTTACCTGGTCTCCCTGCACAGTTTCAGTGGTACGGGCCCACTTCCTAAGGAGCAAATCTTCTCTAAGGAAGTAACCCGCTGGGACCCCCCCCAGCTCACTTTCTGGGCAAACTGACTCAAATAGGGGTTTCAGTGTGGGATCTACTGCCTGTTCCTTAACTAGCTCCTCTCTTGAGACAGATGGCAAAGGGGTGGCAAACAGTTCCACCTGCTCTTTCCCTTTATCAGAGGTGGACTCGACCTGTGAAGGCGAGAGCTGAACTGACCCAGGTTGTGCAGACTCCTCCCCACCAGCTGGGTTAGCCTTGCTCATTGCACGAGTCACAGCACAAGATGAGATAGGACGGAGTGTGGCACAGTGGGTAAGGAACTGCGCTTGTAACCGAAAGGTCGCAGGTTCGATTCCCGGGTAAGGACACTGCCGTTGTACCCTTGAGCAAGGTACTTAACCTGCATTGCTTCAGTATATATCCAGCTGTATAAATGGATACAATGTAAAAAAGTGCTATGTAAAAAAAAAAAAAAAAAAAGTTGTGTAAGTCGCTCTGGATAAGAGCGTCTGCTAAATGCCTATAATGTAATGTAATGTAATGTAATGAGATAAGTGTGCAATGCACTACCCTCAGGTTATCTGGCTTTTCAGAGCAATGAGGAGATGAGGTAACCACCAAGGGTGGTAGGACATCTTTCCAAACCTTGACCCCTGCTAGATCATTGCCAAGAATAATATCTACACCTTCCATTGGCAGAGAAGGGCGCACACCCATGGCGAATTCACCTTGTACTAGGTCTGAGACTAAGGTAACTTTGTGTAAGGGTACACTCAATGGGATCAATTCTATTCCCCGAATCCAAGCTACAGTACCAGTATCAGTGCTAGCAGAAAAAGGCAAAACCCCCTCCAAAATAAAGCTCTGAGAGGCTCCAGTGTCTCTCAAAACCTTAACAGGTTTTTAACAGCACTATCACCCAAGGAGGCAAAGCCAGTAGTGATAAATGGAGTATAACCTGTGTCTACTTCCTGGGATGGCACAAGCAATGGCTTCAACAGGGGAACAGTTGCTGATGTAGGCACAGGCGGTGATGCAGTAACCAGCAATGTGGTCAGGAACAGAGTTTTTGAATTGCTCCAACACAATGAGATCACATAAGTCTTCATAAGTGTCCACCTGAGAGGCAGAACATCAACGTCCAAAGTGGGCTATAATGGAGCTGGCAAATTTAACATGAGTTTGTCTATCCCCTCTTTTCCAGTTACGGAACCTTTGCCTATACGCCTCAGGAACTAATTCATAAGCTTTTAACACAGCTGCCTTGACCTTAACATAATCTATGCTATCAGCAGGGCTGAGGGCAGAATACGCTTCCTGAGCTTTCCCTATGAAGACACATTGTAACAGTGTTTTATCAGCGTCAGGCCATCTCCTAGACTGTGCAACACGCTCAAATAATGAAAAGAATGTGTCAGGATCTCTTTCAAACTTTGGGAGTAAGCGCAAGTTCCCAGCAACATCAAACGCACCACCAGATTGGCTTGGCATAAACTTGACCAGCCCAAATGCTCTGCCAAATCAACTAGGTCTGCCTTAGTAAACTGCATCAAAGTACTACGTGAAGGCCGTACCATGAACTCTGCAACCATAGGATTATCATGTTTGAGCTCCATGACTGAAGAGAAACTCCTAAACTACAACCTTATAGATAAAGCAACCAGAAAGACAATCCAGCTGTGCTTCCCACCCAATGAACAATCATAGAGGACAAACAGAAAAAGGAGCTTCCCCCTAAACTGCCTACTCAAAACTAAATGACTCAACCCTAGGCTTCATGTGCATACTGGTGGTGGTACTTACACACCTGTATACCGCTTGCTTCAGGAAAGGCTGGCTGCCTCCACCCAAGCTACGGCAGTGCCCCCGAGACAACTGCTCTAACCACACGGATAACACACAAAAACAACAAACCAGCTAAAAAACAAGAAAACCAATGAATACCCCTAATGAGGAAGCGTTGCTTATTCCTACTGGGGAAATGACTTTAGCTCCAGTCAGCTAGCAGTGACATAACTAATAGGCAATATTCATCCCCATGATTGCACATTGGCTGTGAACAGCACTTACCGATTATCACTGTGGTGCTTCCCTGTATTTCACTTCTTCAATTTGCAACAACAAAATTTTTTTTTTTTAACCAAATATTAACCAAATAAAGCATAAACCAAAAAACAATTACCGTGTGTCTCCCAACAACTGGCCCCCTGCAAAAACTATGCCTCAGAATTTAAGTCTAGGGTATTTGTTTTAGACAAAACAATGTCAAATCCAAAACTACAAAAACTAGGTCCACAATTGGACAAGCCCCCATTTGTTATGACCACTCGTTAAAGTCATAACAAAAAAGGGGAGACCACACGGTAAAGAACTTGGTTAAACAATAACTTTAATTTAAATAATAAAAAAAAAAATGCTAAAAGAGAAACTAAACAGGCCTGGCAGCTGCCATCCAGGCAGGAGTGGAGAGCACCTGAACCAGCCGTGAAGCCATGCTTTATGGCTTCCTCTCCAGGTGAAGCCAATCTGCTAATGAGAGGGGAGGAGAGTTAGGCAAGGGCAAGCACAATTCAAAATGGGAGGGGCAAGGCTAGGAGAGAGAGAGCAAGAAAGCCACTCCCAAACGAGCAAGGAGAGAGAGACACACACCCACATAGGCCAGGCTATAGCCCAGAGGCCATCACAATACAAATAGGAATGTAGATCACCCCATGAATGGAGACACTTGCTATGGGTTTAGGGGATTTTGTGTTCAATGGCGAATCAGTTGAAATTCTAATTATGTCAATAGAGTATCAGATAAGACATTACCTAAATACCTTTGATTTGTCAATGGTCATTGATGTAACATTACACTGGTGGAACAACATTGGGTAGCAGAAGTTGATCAGAAAATAGACAATACCTCCTGCACTTCCACTTACCATTTGTGATTTCCAAGACACTTCCCCTTGCTATCAGTCAGATGTATGGGCAAAGGTGGAAAGTTCAGGGGTAGGAAGGTAAAAGTCCTGCAATGTGTTTCTACCACCCATGAACTCAGTCGGATGATTTCACTCATTAGTTCTAGCTGACAAATTGTACTAATTAGCAAATCCAGGTTATTGGAACAAAATACTGAGGAGGACCTTTTCTTCCTAAACCTGAAATTTACACCTCTGCGTACAGACTTTGAAGAAATACCACAGAACTTTCAAAAACAGGCATGCGAAAAAATTATGCCTGCATTTGAAAATTCTGACTTATGTTTTGTGAGACTAATCTGAATTCTGATTTTCTTTCTGAGAAATAATCCCATCCAATGGCATTTAACTTACCATAGTGGGTTTCATTGAAGCGTAGCAATGTAGCTTGTAGTCGTGTTAGCATCTCCACTATAAGCAGAGATATGTAGTTTTCAAGAACAGGTCTGACATAGAACACTTTTTACTTTCTGCAAAAAGACAAAGCCTAAAGGGACAGAAGCATAATATATTTGTTCCACTCGTGAACAGGTTTGTGGCAAAATTTCAATGGTAAATATAATCCACCCACAGCACATTGATGAAAAACAGATCTTAAGAAAAAGATTGTGAGAATACAAAGAGCCAACCCTGGAGCCAGACCTATGGGAGAGGTGATTCTCAAGTGCCTGATGAAGGTGAGCTGGACTATACCCATAATTGTATGAGGCTTCCATACTGGATGTTCAACTAAGTGGTAAAGGGGATGATTGGTGGAGATTAGACACAGTCTCTTCAATTAGATATCTGTTCTATTGTGCAAGATTGCGGAGTCATCACATCACCTAAGCCAAAAACACAGACACCAAAACTAATTACTTTCATTCACTTTCTGCAAAGACCAGTATGCAAAGGAGGGTCATGCTGGCAGTTGTGATGTCAGAGATTTTCACTTTCCCTTAGGCTATAATTTAGAGACAGTCCCCAGAGCGGAGAATCAGGGCCGTTAAAAGAATTATTTGGTGCTGATACGGAGCCCCTGTGGGAGGTGAAAAATGGGGCAAGGGGAAATTATATAAATAGACACACCTGGGAGGAAATGAGAAGGAAGAATCGGGGTGTAGGCTGCAGGCCACAGATGAATGAGGAAGCAGTTCCTCTGTGTGTGGCCATGTTTTAAAAGTCTGGATTTGCGGTTTGGTTGTGGTGTTTCCTTCTCTTTGTTTATGTCATGTGAATGATGCATATGTGAGGACAGTGCAAATTGCCTGGGTCTGGGAGTCTGGAAGCTGCTGACCCGCTAAGGAAAAAACAAGTTGCTAGTTAAACCATGTGTCACTGCAGGGGAAACTGCAACAGGCAGCAGAGGCAAAAAAAGATCACCAGGATGGGTCTGATTGCAAAGCTGGGGGTTTCCCCCACACAGTAGGGAATATTTCCCTGCTAAAAGCTTATTGTCTGTGCATGGTCCATTGCTAGGAACCGAGGTGAGGAATAGGAAAATGGTTCTTGCGGTGATAAAAGCAGGCACCAACAGTTCCAGAGTTCCAAAATTTCATTATTTTCTTTTTAAATTATTATTTAGATGGTAATCTCCCCACCTAGCAGAGTAGCATGGGTTTGTTTCTTCTTTCATTACATTGGTTTGTGTGTGTGTATGCGTGTGCGTACATGTGTACATGTGTGTGGGTGTGTTTCATGGTGTATGCCAAGCCATTATTCTTGCCTTCCCCTAATGACTGGAAATAGGACGACTGGGTCGAAGAGGGAGTACAGACTGAAAACTCAAGTGAATTTACAGTGGTGGTGTGGTTTGTGCTGCCTTTGCTGTGAATCGCATGTGTGTAATCCCTGTTTCTTACCTAAAGTATTGGTGTGTAGTGTGGTGTTAGCTTTCCTGTGGACACTCCTCTTTGTGTCCATCAGGTCCAGGGTGTGTAGGGTCCTGAAGGGAAGGAAGCAGGACTGCAGGATTGCTCAAGTTTTATGTCAAATTTGTATTCATTAGAAACAAATAATGATTTGAAATAAAGATTTCCTTTCCACTTATGTGGTCTGCTTGTTGTCTTGACTGTAGACCTGTGCAGGGAAAGGCGGTCAAGTTTGGGGAAACTCACAAACTCTGACAATGACAGAGATAATAACTAACTCCGCCCTGTGTACAGATTCTGGACCTGGACATTTACCCAGGCAAACTTATATGATAAATTTATTTACAAAAAAAGTTATCTGTCCACTGGGAGGAGGGGGGCTCATACAATATTTTATAAGTTTACTGCCAACTAAGTGCTTACAATCCACATTTTTATTTGGGTTTTATCTAGGGAGGTTTCTATTGTACCACAAACAAGTAATGAATCTACCTAAGGAGTCACACTGGAGTCTGCTTATCTGGACAGAATGACAGGGGATGCAGTTTAAGATTACAGTGATAAGTCTTGACATTTATGTCCTCCAAACTATCCAATGAAATCTGTTCTACAAATTATTAAAAGATATGTCCTGCAGAAGTACCTTCATCAAAGTCAAACAAAAAATCTAGGCATTAAAAAAAAAAAAAAAATAGTCTAACTATTGTTTTGCAATTACAAAAAGTACAACTTTAAATGTAATTGTAATTTACAAGTTATTGCTTGATTTTGTTTACTTTCTGTTCAGTATATCTTTATGCTTATATGTATTTCTGTGTCTGCTGTGTATTTTTTTTTTTTTTACAATTGTTTAAAGGCATACATACTTTTTTTTTGTAAATTATTATGCATTAAAAATGTTCAACAGAAGCAGAGGTATATTGCAATAACATATCCCTGGTGAATATATTTGAAAAGTGTAGGTCCAAGGAGAGATGACAGATTTTGATTAATGTAAGAATGCACAATAATAAAATGATAAATATGTTTAATAAGTGTTTACATACATTATGCTTTTCTCATGCTGAAAATATGTTACACTACAGTGAACGATGTGTACAGCCTTAATGTGCTATTTTTCACCATATGTACACAGCAAATCTTCCAGACAACCTGGCAGAATGTAACATTATGTTTGTAATAAATAATTACTGGTAACTAATATTGATATCAAAATAAAATTTTAAATGAAAAATGAGAATGGTGCTCACAAGAATGCAGCTCACAAACGGAAGGAGTCTTAATATAGCATGATTTTCTAAGATGCTTACACCTTCTGAATACTAAATTTCGCAGCCTCCATATTTCTGTGTGCTAGAAGAGCATATTTCAAAAGCAACAGAATAATAATGGAATAGCACTAAGACGTGTTTAATCTAAAAGAATGAACACACTAAAATAAAAATTGTATTTTCAGAAGGAATGCAGTGGCAGCGACCTTCTGCATTCATAATGCAGGATCTGTATTACACAGAACAGCATACAAAAAAAAAATTGTTGTCAGTGCATACGAGGAAATTTTTAACAGATAAGGTAATGATGTAAAAAGGTGAAATTCTCTACTTACAGCATATAATTCCACCACAACCACCCAAACATCTTGTGCGTAAGATCTGAGTTTTTGCATTGTCCATTCTTCATAAATGTGGTCTCTTTTTAGATGGCTGCAGTCAGTTGATGCCCTGAATAGTAAAGGATGTCTATAGAGTGTAGCGCACTGAGCTTCAGGAAACCACATCAATCTCTGTCATCGAGAGGAGTCAACAGCATCTTTGGTTTTTCTCCAATTTTTTATATAAAATCTTATTGGTGGGTGATGAAACAGTTGAATGGCTTGTTTCCCTAGTCTCAGCTGAACAGTATATTTAAAAAAATATTACAAAGGCCTCATAAATCATGGGCATCTTCCCTTTTTGTATTCATATAGCTTTTTTGGTGGCATAAACCAGTGCTGAATGCAATTGCGGTATGTCTCCCAATCCCAACATTAATCCTCCTGATTGTAATTGAATTATTATTATTTTTATTTTTTTTACCAAATGTATTGGAAAATCAGGGTATGAATGATAGAACCTAAAATACATATTTTGGAGCACAGCCTTCCCCCCCTCTTAAAAATAGAAGACATTTCCTTTAGTGTACTTTGAGGAATCTAAGAGCAAATAGCATGCTAAGTGTAAAGAGGTTTAAAATAAGAAATGGTGATCAAATTATTAACACTGATATGGGGAATGTAGAGTAAAGACAATAGTGCACGGAAAGGTGTCAACAATCGGGTATGTATTTTCATATGCTATAACTAAAGACTCTTTTGTATGCAGGTCTTGAATTGGATTAAGCTTCTGCAGGTATTCGTCCGTTCTCCTGCTGGGCTGAAGGAACCAGGCAGCAAACACAGAGTTGCCATGGTTTCCATTTCAGCTCTCGCTTACACCTGCCTGTGCACTGGCCAACCAATCCTGTCCCTTCTGAGCAGATCACCACCTTCGCATGGTCTATCTCCACATTCCTTGTCAAACCATTGCTCAAACAATCCACCGTCACAAGCAATACATACGTGCGCTTGTGTGTTTGTGGATGTGTCTGTGCATGCCTGTCTCTGTACACTACTGTCCAAGATTTGCAATAGGTAAAAAAAAGAAAGTTAATCCCATGACTCAGAAACATCCCACTGTTTGAAATGCTACTGTCAGAGGGGGCTGGAGGAAATGAAAAATATGGTTTGTGGGTGAAGGTTAGTGTTTGTATGGGGAGGATGGATAGTGATACGTGAATTTATTCTGTTCATGCCAAATCCACTCTGACATTTCCCCCCCTGCCATTTTTACATTTATTTGGATGTGATACCAAGTATTTGGATGTGATCCCAAAACAGATAATGCAGTCTTCTCCCTGTAATACTAAAAGTGTCCCTTCTCTTGGGCCTCAAAGTATGCATAAGGCAAGAAATGTTGCATATAGCCATAGATATGTTACTTTAAATAATGTGGTCTCCGAATGACAAATTTAGTAATGCCATATATCATAATATTATAATATAGAAAAGTAATAACTGAAAGTAAATTATCATTCAAAGTAATTATATAAAAAAGAAATGAGTATGCTTCTGAAGAAAATTAAAATGCCCACCCAAACAATGTATCATTTTTTTTTTTTTTGTTTCCTCTGCTTTTTTATTCAATTAATGTACCACCATGTTTTTGACACCCAATTACATTAATAATCTGATGGGAGGCTGTAGCTCGCTAGTGCAAGTAGGTAGGGAGAAAGGAAAAAAAGGGAACCATAAATTTAATTTATTAATTTAATCCCAGTTTAATTTTAATATAAGAAAAAAAATGTGAAACTATGAGTTCAGATTTTTTTTAAAATGTATACTATGTACTTGGCTCGCTACAGTAGCATTACTTATATTTGGAAACAGTTTTTAAAAAAGAAAGAAAAACCTCTCCTTGGCCTTTTGAATAATTGCCAATGAAGCCTTTGTTCGTATGCAACTGGCAAGCTAGTGATTAGCTATTTACATGAAATTAAGATATTTCAAAATCTTACGGTACCATTATCCTCCAGAACTTCAAGTAGCAGCTTGGCATGGTGTAATAGACTGTAAGGCAGGGAAGCACTGGGTGGATTGCTCAGTCCATGTGAGGGCGGGGAAGGGTGAAGACCAGACGCGACCAAACAGGGGATCTATAAGTTACCAAAGGGCACTCCAGTAACCACTGAGTCTCGTGAGAGACGAAATAAGGGGGTACTATACTCCTAGGGGACGTATCCCAAATAATGAATAATAAACCCCTAAACGGGTAACTGAGGAAGAAGGAGTATATAAGGAAAATAAAGGAATAGGGAAATGAGAAATGAAAAATAAACAACTTCGAACCGAAGCTGAGAAAAAGGAAATGTCTTTTCAAAAACAAACCGAAGAAGTTCTGAGGCCAACTAAAACCAGGGGGGAAACCTGGTTAGTAAAGGGCAGAAAGGTTTGTGCCCAACGGTGACACAATAACCCCTTAAAACCGCCGGCCTCAGAATCTGGACCTATACCGTCCTAATACCTTTTTCCAAAAAACAAACAAACTGAAGTCAGAATTCTTTTTTAAATCTCTTTGTTCTTAAATTCCTTATACCTTGCTCAGGAATACGACAGGGAACTGGCTAGAGCAAAACACGTTACACTCAAGCACCGTTCCACTGCCTACTGACGCTTTAAATACCCAGCCACAGGTGTGGCTGGTAATCAGCGGAAGGTGTGAGCAACCCACAGGTGAAACCGATCAGAGGTAACCCTGCAGGAATGCATGGAATGTTCAAGCAGGAACAATCCTCCCACAGGAACCAAAAATAACGATTAGCTGAGTGGCTAATCTGCAAGCCCGAACTAATCGTCCCCACACACCAAAATAACGATTAGCCGAGTGGCTAATCGGAATGCTAACCACTGAGCCGGTGCAGGCACAGAAAAATGATCTACCTGCACAGAAACCGTGACAGTCCATGGCATTTTGATTGATGTTTTTAAAATTCTAGAATTGGCAGCATTCAGGGAACAAAGCAATGATTTGTGATATCTGAGGGGGGTTTATTGTTGTATTTGTTTGGAAAAGAAACATTTTAAATACAAACATTTTAAAATTAGTGTTTGTAAAGGGAGTAAATTTTCATCATTTTAAAAAATGTTTTATTTTATTTGGATATGCCAATACAATGAACAGGCGTAAGGCATGTCTATTTCCTTGGAATTTTTATCACAGCTTCAGATCAAAGTCCACCAAAGGTTTGTATGTTCAGAAGCAAGATATTTTTAAACTTTAAATTAATTAGATGAACACACGGGTGTATAGTATAGTATGTATAAATGCAGTTTGCATTGCCTTATTCAAGAACTCAAATATAAACATATATCGTTGATAAATATAATTTTTGATTTATAAATATTTTACAATTTAATCATAAATTAAAGTATGATTCATGTAAAATTTTATTAAATTACTGTCTGATTCTCATGTTTTATTTCAGCAACAAACCAGAGAATATTCAGACAGAAAGCAATATTCTCAGAAAAATTGGTATATTTTAAATGGTGTTTATTCTAAATGGAACCAATCCAATCCTTGTTTGTTTGCCTACACAACCAAAAATGGGAATTTCCTGTTCTGTCAATTACGCTTTGTAATTCAACCTGGTGTGATATTTCACAAAGCAGGATTGATTTATTTGCAGGTTAACTTTTGTAAATGCCATTTAGTAGAACAACCTGAGATGTCTGGCTTCATGAAACAAGTCCTACATGCAGTCAGGCTTATTTCCATGGCAACTCTACCAGGATTTTACACCTGATCCATAAAAGCCTAGTCAGGCCTGTGGCTTCCCCAGGCATATGCCGATACACACTGTGAATACCATAAAATAAAGATATTAAGCATTTCTAGTCAAAAACTATGGCGGAATAAAACAACATGTAATTACTTAAGCTTACTACAACAGTTTGTCCTTCATCAAAATACAGGTATGGTTCAGAGGACGCAATATGCCAATAAATTCTTCAGTATCCCTAAAATGCAAAAACAGAATGACCTGGTTAGTAAATGTTTACCATGTGTTTCACAGACACTACAGGTTGGACTCATCTAGGTAAAGGGGAAATAAAAATGCTGTTTATTCTGTTCATTTTAGTTAGACTCAATTTAATCTTGAAGTTGACATTACTGAATTTAATTATTGACAAAAATATGTGCTTCCATTTTTCTCTGATACTCTAGACTTGCTACCTTAGTTACTCTCTTGTTAATTTCAAAACTTTCCATAGTTCTCTGGAATATATGTAGCATTGTTTAATGTATGTGTGATCAAGGACTGTATTGACACATGATCACCTCTGTAATTGCAATTTCACTTGTATACCTGTTGTATTTGCTGGGTCCAACTGTTTCTTAAATTTAATGGAACCATTATTATGTTGCTGATGTTGCTGAAGTTGAAAAACTAATTCTGCATTTATTATATTATATGTAGCAGTATTAACTGGCATTTTCCAGTACAACATTGCATTGTGTTGAATTATTATTAAATATTTATTTTGTTTGTTATATATACTTTAACAGTTTAGCTCTATTACTCACACTGGGACTGTGTACCGAAAGGATATCTAAACAAATACATAGCGTGATATAGGGGATAATAAATTAAGAGTTAAATATTTTTTGAAGTATCAAGTGGAGAGAAAAACACCATCTCTTGCTGCTTAGTTTATCCTCTTAAAGGCTGAACACAGCTGTATCACAGAGCATGAAGAGCTCTGAAGTTAATTACAGAAACACAGTTTGAGAGGAATAATGGTATTTTCACCAGAGTACAGGAGCTTTGTTCTGGTGCACCTCAGAAATACTCAAATCAAGTCAGAGTTGCTGCATGCATCCCTAATCAGTTTGGCACCACTCAGGAACAATGAGCCCACCAGAGGTCCTGGCTCTCATTCCACTCCTCCACATCCCTCCTGCCTGTACCATCTACAGTCCCATGATGCTCCCGACCAGGTCTCCAAACCAGGCCAATTTATACTCACAAAGGTTTATACTGATAAGAGAAATAGTTACTCCCAAAAATGGGCATGCAGATAGTTTAATTGACTTAGTAATGGAGTACTACTATTGATCTTCTTGTCATTTTTATATCTAAGATGACCATTAAAAATGTTTCCTGTGTGTTCTCTAATTTTTTGCAAACACTCCAACTCTCCCACGCTACCTGATAATTTAAGAGTAATCTCCAGTAGCAGAACATGTTGCCATAGAGATTTAACCTTAATCACTTTTGTAGGGCAGTTGAACTTTGATTGGAAAAGGGGAAATTTAACTTAATTTTACAAAGATGTTGCATCAAATGCCTCATGGGAGGTCCGACAATCATTTAAAACATATATTATTTTCAATCTCAATAGTATTATTTTAGAGAGTTATTTTATGTAAATATTAACATTTTCACCGTAAGTTACAATGCGTGGCATGAACCCATCAGGAGATAAGACATTTGGAAAAAGTAGAGAAGGAAAAATGTAACCTCTGCAAACACTGAAAGCTGTTAGAGGCAGATAGAGTGTGCCTTAAGAGATAAACTATTAGTTTTGATTCCCTCTGGTCAGACTGAAAGAAGCAGAGGGGGCCAGAATTCATACTAGCTGTATGTTAGTCATACGAGAGAACACTATCTCAGAGGAAAGTGCAGATATTACTTTCCACCAAGTGGCCACACTGATTTTCACTTCCTGAAAAGATCAGGCACAGTGCACAGAGGTCTCTCAAACATTGGCATCCCTCCAGACCTTAAAATAATGTTTTCTAGTGGCTTGTGGTACTAGTGCCTCTGCAATATATGCAGAGAAGTCCTTATTTTGTTTTGTGAACTTATTGCATAGACTGAGAGTCAATTACCAATTGAGTAGGTAGGATGTGCTGTTTCTATATAGCTGGTAAATTTTATGAGCTTCGTTTGAGATTGACAAAGATGTGCGTGCAGCCAAAAACTCTTTTGCCAGGAGTCATAATTATCATGATATGCCAGGTGTGTGAAAGTATCTGTAAATCAGGGAAATGTGGCTCGGTTTGTGAAACTCATAGCTAGTCATTCACCAGAAGAATTTCTTTTAACAAAATGTTTTTTTGTTCATTTTGTTCCTTTTGTTCATTTCTGTCATTGGGCAATACCAGTGATCTTAACCTTATCCTTATAATACACTAGTCTTATTTTTCAAACTTTGATTTTATTCATCAAATCTCATTCTTCATATCAAACAGTTCATTTTCCACATTGAATTCCTTAGCAATTGTCCTGATTTGCTTCACCATGAATTGCTTCATCTCATTTTGAGAGTATTTCAGGTTTGTATTTATTTATTTATTTTATTTGTGGAAAGCATGACTCATTTTTGTTTAATACTCACCTTTTTGTATCAGTGGTAATAAAACTCACTTACGTATATGCTACTTCCAGTTTCATACCTGTTCATCCTGACTGATCAGTTCACATAACTCATTTTTTTCTCTGAAGTCTTACACAGTAACTGTCCAGTGTTAATTCAACTCCAATAGGGACTATATGTACTCTGTAATGCCCACTTCAGACCAAAGATTCGCGACACGACCAGCTGCAACTGGCAACGCTTTGCAACATTCTAAAACTGGCCAACTGCGATTAGACAACTTGAATCAGCTGCTGTCACGGTTTCTGTGCAGGGTAGATCATTTTTCCATGCCTGCACCGGCTCAGTTGTTAGCATTCAGATTAGCCACTCGGCTAATCGTTATTTTTGGTTCCTGTGGGACGATTATTCTCGCCCTAACATTCCTTGCATTCCTGTAGGATTACCATGGTAATCTGTTTCACCTGTTGGTTGCTCACATCCGTTGATTGCCAGCCACACCTGTGGCTGGGTATTTAAAGCGTCAGTAGGCAGTGGAACGGTGCTTGAGTAACGTGTTTCGCTCTAGCCAGTTCTCTGTCTCTTATCTGAGCAAGGTATAGGAAGTATTTTAGGAACCAATGAATTCTAAAGAATTCAGACTTTAGATTTTTTGGGAAAAAGGTACTAGGACGGTATTTGTCCAGATTCTGGGTGTGGCGGTTTTTAGGGGTTATTGTGTCACCGTCTGTGCACAATCATTCTGCCTCTTACTAACTAACTTTTTTTGCTAACTTTTCTCCTGGTTTTAGTTGGCTTCAGAACGTCTTCTGTTCGGTTGTGAAAGATATTTTCTATTTCTCAGGCTCAGCTTCGGTTATTGTTCTTTATTTCTCGTTTCCCTGTTCCTTTATTTTTTAATACTCCTTCCTCAGTTACCTGTTTAGGGGATATGTCTCTTAGGAGTATAGCACCCTCTTCCTATTTCGTCTCTCACAAGTCTGGTCTTCACACTTCCCCTCCCTCACAGCTGCAATGGCAAGCGCCGGCATCAGACGTTCTGAGACGAGTGGTTCACACTGTTGCTGAGAGGAGTTGCAGCATTCTTAACAGTTTTGTTGCGTCGTGAAACTTTGGTCTGAACTAGGCTTAAGAGTTGATTTAACACTGAACACTGAACAATACTGTGTACTGAATTTAAATAACAAATAGTTACTGTTGTGTGGGGAAATACTGGCCCTACTCTCTCTCTCTTATCTTTTGACCTGCTTATTCACTGTCACCACTAGCATCACTTTGTTGCTGTTTGTTTTGTTTCGCTAGTCTTTTTTTGAAAACATGTCAGTTGAGTTTCCCTCCAAACTCATCTTTTGAATTTTTGTTTGGTAAATAAGCATGCATTACAGGTAAACCCAACCTTATGTACCTCATCTGTGCTGCCACTCCATTGTCACACCTGTGGCAATAATGTTTGTGAAGCAATAATACCTGTGACAGCCAATATTTGTGAACATAACTGAGATAGAAAGTCCTCAAACTGTTTTGGTTTTGTTTGCTTGACTGCACTATTTGCAATAGTTGAATTGAGGAATTATTGCAATCATTACAAAGACAACAGTGTAAACTTTTCTTGTAAATCACACAATCCACCAAACTTGACCTGGAAACTCTTCTAATTTTGTTGTTTCCAGTGACTGATGCTTTATTTTAGTTCCATTTCTGTATCCTAAATGCCAAAATAAAAATCTGATTTGTAAGATGTACATTCACATGTGTGACTGGGTCTGCTGTTTATTTCAAGCCACATTTTTATTTCAGGATTTTGGTGACTTGAGATACAAAAAAGAAAAAATGAAAAACTGAATAAATATGCATGGAAATACTATTTTATAATTAAAGTCACCCATGCCTTTTAGCACTGAGTAATGGGTTTTATAAAGGAATGGAATGGGAACTCAAATTCACATTTCCATGGGTGTGGGATGGTATGAACTAATTTAATTATATTTGGTGCAACTCAGCATGGAAAACCCATTTCAGAGTTAGGCGGGTGCGTATCTCAAGTGAGAATGTCTACCTCTGACTCACAGACGTCCTTCATAGCTAGGAACATTTAAAAAGCACTTAAATCGGTGAATATTCAGATCAGTTTGATTTATACACATACACAATACAATTTTCAGTGTTAAATCAACTTTTACATATGGTACATATATAAGTACATATGGTCCCTACTGAATTAACACTGGTATTTTTCAATGCTACTTTTCAATGCTGTTGTACTCTCCAGTACTTAGATGCCAGGCAGGACATGTGCATGTGTTTGGAGGGAAGGGCTTTGGAAGGCGTGCTGAGGGGAGGGGTGAGAATTTTTTTTCAAACTCTCTCTTGCTCGTTTCTTAAAACTTACATACTCCACCTATAAATTTCATAAAATTTTAATAGGCAGTTACGGGGCATCACATGTGACATACAAGATTGTTTCTTACAGGGATACATTTTTTCACACCATTCCCAATGTTATGCTTCTGAAATATTCAATACTGCAAAAATATATCAGAATAATGTGTCCATTATTGGCAGGGTACAAGAGAAGAACAAAGTAAACAGCTCACCAAGAACTGTACATAAAATAGTAGCAAATAAACCTAGTTGTTCAATAAATGTATTTGAACTTTATGGGAGAAAAGCATCTTTAAATAATGCTGTGAAAGAGGTAAAAACTTCCTGTTAATGACTCAATTCTTTGCCAACTTGGATATCACAAATTTAAAGCATCTAAAATGCTTCTGGGAAAGAAGTAGATGCCAATTCAGCTGAAAGTACCAAACAGTAAAGCACTGAATGGATAAAGGTGCAAGTGAGACAGGGTTTTGCCTCAAGGACTTTTCTGGGCTCTGTTGTAAGACTCCAGAGTAAATATAGGAAACATGCTTTAAGCTGCTTGCAGGACTGCATTATTGTGTTATCAGTGGCCCCGGTAGACCTAAGTTTGTTCTGAACTAACAGGAAACTTCTTTGCTATAAACTAGAATGGACTGGAGTAGATGGTCTGGAATAGTTGTTATAAACTGGAATGTACCAGAATAGTTGGTCTGTCCATAAGAAAGCTTATTCTAGCTGTCAGTTTTCAGAGACATGTCCTGAGAAAATCCCTGGTGACCCTCCTCTGGTTGTGTTTCCTGAGCATGTGAGATTCTTCCGCCTGATGCCGCCTCTGCTCAAAAATCTAAGCCTCACATACTGTAAGTCTTCTCATTTTGTGGCCTGCCGTATTCCCATGTGATCTGAATCTTTTGCATATCTACAAAAGAGATACGCACTGTCAGCAAACATCAACTATGTCTACCATTCTTTGCTGGCTCTTTTTAATTAATACTGATCGACATTTCTCATTGTGCTGCTTTCTTTGTCCCGTCATGTTTTTATGCAAAGAATGTATTGACATTGCTCTTTGGTCTGCCTCCACTATATCAAAATTTGTTCAATTAGAAATCCATTAGAAATAGAGTTGTGAACACAAAGAGCAAGTAGTTAAAAACGTAACTTTCCACCATAAAAAACCAGGGTAGATTTTAGTTACATTTTTTCTCTCTAGTGTGACACTAGCCTGAGGAGGTATCAACTTTACCAGGCTTGGCTGGACAAAGTGCTCCACTGCAATGTTAAACATGTCACCCTTGGGATGGGAAAATAGCAAAACACCTTCTCTTTTCACAGAGCACACACTTCCACCTAGTTTACTGTTGAGGGGCCAGGGATCTTGGGATGTTGGCTGTTCTGCTTCTCTGGCTTTCGAGGTTGTAATGAGTGTAACCTTAACTGGGGTTTCCTCAGCTGGGCTAGAGTGCTTGACAACTGTGGCAGATTTAAGAGAGTAGCACAGTGTTGTATTTAAAGCAAAGCCATCACTGAAGTATTGGATATTAAAATGGACATTTCACCAAAATCGAATTGGGTATAATCAGTGTTTGTGAAACATTTCATAAACAAAGAATAGCACTTTTAAGAGATGTGTTTCATAACCAGTGACTAAACTGGTCACTACATTTTACAGTGTAAATGTGTTTTTTTTTCAATTTGTTATTCATTATTTGTATTGCTTTATGTCCTTTTGCCTATACAGTACCTTTGAATGTAATAAGATAAAGATGAAAAATAATGTCAGGTCAAAAAATAAATACAAAAAATCCACTGCATTTTTTTTTTTTTTTTTTTTTTTTTTTTTGCACAGAATCATGATTTTGCCCCCTGTGCCTTCATTATAGTGGATGCATTTTAATATAAATCACAAAAAAGAATGACACTTTCAAACTTTAAAAATGTTTTAATCACATATACTGTATGTATGCATGCATGTATGTATGATTATATGTACGTTTGTGCATACAGTACAGGCCAAAACTATTAGGTCTCTTTTTTTATTTATTTTTTAAACCTGTGGTGGAGTAGAATTCAGTTAATTGATGCACATTTATTGAATAACAAGTACAGTTTTTTTTTCAATTTCTACCTGCAATAACACA
This sequence comes from Anguilla anguilla, assembly GCF_013347855.1. Lineage (NCBI taxonomy): Eukaryota > Metazoa > Chordata > Actinopteri > Anguilliformes > Anguillidae > Anguilla > Anguilla anguilla. The sequence goes on from NC_049202.1 coordinate 44,920,447, forward strand.
AAAAGATGAGTTTTACTTAAATGATGACTTAAAACATGACTTTCTCTGAGATAGCCTCTTTTTGGCTTTAATTACAATTAAACAAATTAGCAGAAGTCTATCCAATCATTTTGCAAAGCTGAAGATGGGGTGGGAGGGAGGTGGAGGCCTAATTAAATTGAGTGAAATTTTATCTACCTTTTTTTTTTTTAAATCACAGGTAGCTTAATGCCTTTAGCCTATGGTGCAAGTAAAATAGCCACTAAACTGCAAGAAATGTGGCACAGAAGAAGAAGCTAGACTTAGACAGGGCCAAGTAGACATATTATGGAAAGGAGGTCATTCCAAGCAAAAAAGCCTCCGATTTCCAGGTGCAGTGTTCAGTACATGCTCAGAATAATCCAGCTGATGGGAAGTAATGTTTATGTAACAAAATGTAAATTATTTTAATGCAATTCATTTGGCTTTCATTGTCTTAATTAGTCTAATCAACTTCATTTGATTTCTATGAACATCAGTCTAATGGTTTAGTACAACAAAATACAAAGTTGTTGTATGAACTAATATTTTTTTCTGTTGGTTTTACTAATATCAACATGGTTGTATGAACTATTATTGTCTTTGTTGGTTTTACTAATATCAAAATTGTTGTATGAACTTATATGTTTTAGATGGTGTTACTAATATACGCTTTTAAAAATGACCATTTCCATTAAAATGAAATATAAGTCAAATCAATACATACTACGCAAATACAATGAACCCAAAATAAACACACCAAAAATGCACAATATTAACATCTAAAAAATGTTTCATTGTATAAAAAATTACCAACACACTAAAGAGCGCAAGGGAGGGGTTTGATAAACCCTACCGATAGACCCAACCTTTGATTAATCTCATCAATCAACCATCAATGAAATTTTGACATAAACCAAATTTAATAGCTCTCTTACATTCATACAAAAATATTATACAAACAAGTAGATGAAAGCTGGGTGATGACGTCAAAGTTTGTTGATGTTTACATGGGGAACAGGGGAATTTAGAGTTCAGTGATGACTTCACTCGGTCATAAATTATAAATATAAAGCAATCTAACAATAGTAGCCTATATTAAAGTTCATCACTGGCTAATTTGATAAGTAAATAGTGAATAACTGAACTCACGGTAGAAACCATGAAAATCAACAAGATATTCAGACAACTTATACCTGTACTTGGAAAGGGCTGCCAGTTATACAAATGAATGACTACTATCCTTAATTGAAATGCATTTTAGTTAAATACATTCTCTATAAAATACATGAAGAGGTGATCACTGTCACATTCCATGCCTGGTAATATAAGGGCTTCACTGTCACAGAGGAGTATCATTTCATTTGTTTACATGTATATAGTTGTCTGAACATCACAGTCTTTTTTATTTTGGGTTCATTAAAATGATAAGGAAACCCGGATTTATCTTTAACCACTATAAACACGTCCGTGGTTCAGTAAAGCAGAAGGAGAAGTTGTATAACATAATATGTGCAAGTTGGAGAAGCAATCTTCATATTTCCCATTCAGCCTACATGCTGAAATAAGCAAGAGGGGCATGGAAAAATGCATCAAAATCACATTCCATTATGGGCTATACTTTAATCTAGAGCATTCAAGTAATCGACTTGAATGCTCTAGTAAGGTACTATAATTTTCCAAGAAGGCATAAGGCATTATCAAACAATGGCATGCCTAATTGCTGAGCTCCTGCACTTGAATAATCCTGTGTAAACTGAACTCATCAAACATGCAGTTATCGAAATGCAGTAAATAACTTTATCATGCAATAGGAATTACTCTGGAGGCATCGACATGATTGATTGGTTCGGTCAAGTTTAATCAGTCACCTTTATACAACTGATTTGGTTACTATGCCCATAACCCTAGCTGATAGGGAATTGTATTGATTCGCAGCTGCAGTGAATAATGCAGGTGAGACAGAGCCAAAGAGCTAAAAAAAAACATTAAAGTGATCATTTCCAGCAGAAACCTCAAGGAACTTCTGTGATATGTCCTCTATATTTAACCACAAACAGCTTCCACAAGGAGTATGTATTACATACTAGAACTTTGTATTTTATTTCTCCTTTAAGATTTTAAAACTCGTATTTATTGATTTAAAGCAAAGCTTTTTTTTTTTTTCAAACAACCACCCCTTCTGCCCCCCTATAACTCCCTCACTGCTTTCCACAAAGTACACAAAACCTTCACCCAGACATCAGCCACCCACACCAACTGACACCCTCAACTCAGTAATTAGCCCAGTCCCTCCCCCTCCTCATTCCAATCCACACATGGAAAAAGAAGAAACCAAATTTTAATGAGAATTCAAGGTAGCCAAGGACAAAATGCAGTAAAAAAGAATGGGGGCTTTGCCAATATCCATTGGGACAGTTTTAAACAGAGCTAAAAGCAGCGTGGGATCAATAGAATGTTTCATTATTTGTGAAAAAGTTTTAAAAACTGAAGTTCAGAATTGTAGTAGACCAGGGCATAACAAGACCATATAAAAAAGAGAGGCTAAGGCAATCTGACGTCTTTCACATGTACAATCTCTGGCATCGTTGTAGACCAAATGAAAGCACTCAGCGAACAGTACATTTTCTTGTGGCAAGTGTAATTTTTTTTCTTTGGACATGAAAATCAAAAAATAAATTTGATGTCAGTTTCACTTTCTTCACAAGTATCCACAGTCCTTGCAAGATGACGCAATGTAAAGAACTTAATGTGTCAAAGGGTTAAAATTATAGCCTTTTTAGTTTTTATAGGTTTTTCTTTAGAAGAATCATACTTCATATCCAGCAATGTGTTTTACCTTTTAAAAAAATAACCTTGAATAATGTTTGATTGCAGTTGAGCTACTCTTACTGAAAAATCCCAAAACTCCCAAATCATTGGTGAATAGCGTTACAGTTTATGAAGACAGACACTTCAGGCTGCAATCATGTAAATGCTGACCCATTACTCCATTCAGTTTAGGCAGCATAAAATAATGCTGAACAATTCTGACATAAAGTCCATTGCAACAAGGCAGTGAGACTACTTGTAAGATGGACTGCACTGTAGACATGGTCTGAGCAGGTGGGTGGTGAAAGGCACAAATGGCAGTTGATGGACCCAAAAATTCTGATGAGCTGCACCAAAATTTCACTGCGCAATGCAATATTGACTGACACCCCTGGCAGCGGCTCCCCTCCCTCTTTGGCACATGGCGAGTCACAAAATTACCAAATTCAGATGTGCCAAAATTCATGTCAAAAATATTATTTTGCCAGTGTGACAGCTCAAAACATGCCATACACCAGCCAGTCCCTTGCTAGCACTTAGTTGTGCCAGAGTTTAGTTTTTAAAAATTATCTTTGTTGTAAGATCTTTATCATCTTGCTCACAAATACAGTCTAAACAGACTATTTCAAAATCCCATTTTCTATCTTAGAAAGTTACATCATAACTGTTATTATTTTGGCATGACTTGCTATCACCTGAGAAGTGTCACTGCCCCGGTACTGCACCAGCTAGGGGACAAAAGACACTGCGTTGCTTGGCTTTGGGTACGATTATATAATCACACTACCCTTCAGAATATGCTTCCAGCTCCTCCCTAGTGCCTCATGCCTCAGCTCTTCCATCTTAGACAAATGAGATCGCAATGCAGTCAACTAATAGTGACTGCTTTGCAGATTAATCTAAATTAATTCTGGATTAAGTTAATGCAGCTCTCATATTTAGAAAGCTTACCTGACAGATGGCATAATGAGGCCCAGTGGAGAAAGGGTTAAACCTGCTTTGTCAGAGGGGTCTCAAAGTAGCTTATAGGAAAACACATCCTGCAATAACAGAATGAATAAAATGATTTATTTAGTATGCACTGCCAGGATATTTGATATGCTTGGCTACATTTAGCCTGTGGCCTGATCATAATGAAGCAGCAGGCAGCCAGGGATGCAGCAGAAGCATTTTTCCGGAAGAAGAGAGAAACCCTCTGCCCCCGGTTTTGTTAAATTATGCTTCTCGTCTGTGATCACTCCCTCATTCCTTTTCTTGTCAATACCCCTCTGAACACTCGACAAAGACTTTGTCTAGTTTGTCAGTGCAAGTATATTATCTGTAGTGGCTATTGACGTGAAGCAAACTTATGAGTATGAATGTGTCCATCTATTCTTGTATCACAGGAGGAAAATGTATTGTTCAGGTTGATATTTATTAAAGTACAATCCAAAATATACAAAGAATCTTTTCTCAAATCTCATTCACCTGTTGGCTATCAGAATAATTTATTTTCTCTCATTTTTCACCGTAAAACCATATAAATGTTATATTATACAGCATAGATTCTGGCAACAGTATTCCACTGACAGTAAGAAAATATATTACAGTTTAGCTGTTGTTGCTCCAATGAAGTGTTGTGTTAGCGCCATTGTAGGCTATAAAATGTAATTCTCAGACTCTAGCCTCCTGTAAATGGACATACATCTTAGTAGTGTGGTGCATATTTTTGTGCTAGATTTTGCAACTGATAAAGAATATGTTTTATTGAAGCTTTGCATGTGCTTTTGGTTGGTTGGTTGAATGCGTGTCAAATATTTGTCATGTTAATGCTCATTCAGCAGTAGGATTGTATTAATATATTCATCCAACCGTTATCGATACCCGCTTTTCCTGAGCAGGGTCGCAGGGGGTGCGGGAATTGTGGGTGCTGGTGCTGTGTTTTCTGTTTTATTTATTTTGTTATCAATCAGTTTTTCCCTTTCTCCCTTCTTTGTTCTTGGTTTTTATCTGTTTTAAAGTGGGTTTATCTAATTTCTTACCATCTAAATTCTGGCTGTGCTGGAAGATTTATGTTGCACAGACCTACATATCAGGTGCATCTGAATGAATGTTCATGTACTTCCACCTCTAATTAAAGCACTTGAAATGCATCAAAACAATTTGTGCATGCATAAAATTAAAATAGGAGACTCAAGCGCCTTATTAGAAAGGACTTTTATTAATGTTTAACATCTGCCAGTGCAATACTTGATCAGATCTATCAATATGTTCTAAGACTTTCTGGGAACAAATGGAATGTCCTTAAAACCTTAAGTTAGCTGGGTATTAACGTTGCTTTTTAATATAGGTTGCTACAGCCCAGTCTAATGAAGTTACAGCATACTCTCCATTACATTTGGCAAATAAGCTACAATTTTAGACTAAATATATTATTCATTACCTTTCTGAGGTGTAATTTAGCTATATCAGGATAGCCATGTCCAAGGCTAAATGTGAATATCCAGAAGAAATATCGCAGATCACATTTTTGTTACCTTTATGTGTTTGCAATTAGATGTGGGGTTCTGCTTTATTTGTACACCCAGACTGAAATGTAATATCATTTTGACCAAACAGTAGAGTGATGGGAGATTTGTAAACTCTGACCAGTGAATGATGCATATTTTGTGAATTGTCATCACCAGGGTAATCACACAAAGCCAAAAATTGGTGTGAATTTCAAACTGAGGATTGACCCCAAGTGTTTTGGAATGAGCTAAACCTCTTGCCAGTCTTCAAAATTCCCCTCCCTCCTGTGTTTGATTAACTGCATGTGCTTAAGCCCAGCATGGGAAACATTCCTTTTTGCTGGATCTGACTGAAGTTAATGAGCCTGAGAAAAGCACTTGGCTATGGAGCATGTCTGGCTATTGTAATTACATTGAAGCCTCTCTACAGACCAATTGGACTTCACAATCTTCTCATTGGTTTGGACAAGCTTTTTGACATGGGGAAGCAGAGTCATATCCCATTCCCTTCTGAAGTAAAGTGCAACATACTGACAGCTTCTAGTCAAAAAGAAAATAACCCAATGGTTCCACAGAGTGTCACACTGACAATATCCTTATCAAAAGCAGCCAATTTAACACCTGAGTAGCTAAAAACATTTCCCAGAAAAAATAACATTTTCTTGACATTGACAGATTGCACTAATATGTTATGGTATTATATTATACATGCTTAAATTGAGATCTACTGATAATTGAATTTAATTAAATGGCTTACTTATTTACAATGAAAACTGCTTGGATCCAAAGTGAATTAATCATTGAGACCAAACCTTGTGGTACCAAACACATGAAGTGGCATATGCAGCCTGCTATCGGCTATCTTGACAGCCTGGCGGCGTGATGTATGGCACTCTTATTAAAAGGATGAAGCATCTTGTCCAGCTTACGCTGCACTTTACAGCAATGATTAATATTGGTGTCTTCAATTTGTTGTACTTTGCATTGCATTTACATCTGCTTTTTTTTTTTTTTTCTTTTTGATTTTAGTATGAATAGGCTCTGTAATTTTCGTATATGGTCTACTTCATTTTTAAAAACTTTGTTTAAAGTATTGTTGTCACTTGTATTGCAGTGTCAATTAAAACCTGGCAGTATAGCCTGTTGTTGTGTCTATTTTGAGACAGGGAGGGATATAAAGAAAGTGGAGAGGATGTTACCTGAGGACAGGTCATCTTTTTTATCAGATTTCTGTGTCAGATAGTCACTGCCTGCTGAGCATTGATGGACTTTGAAGGATTGGTCTCTCTATGTCAATACTAACTGCAGAGGATGCAAACCCATCTGTCGATAGGGAGGGTTTATGGATTCAGATACTGCCTGGGTGGCTAATTGGGTCAGTTTAGTTGCTTTGCTAACTCTAATCTATAAATATTTTAGTGTTTTAATTAGGAAAGAAAAACAGAATATGTATCAACTTGTCACAAACAGAAGCTTTTCATTATAGAATTAATCACACCATGACACAGTTGTGTACCTAATGAGCAATCTAAAAATGTAAATGCATCATCATGGAGTGCTTTACAAACTGCAGAATGCATAAATATCATGTTAAAAAAACCGAAGTTTCTGAAGTTGTCACAAACATAAAAGTAAACAATTTTTTTTATGACTAAGAAAACTTAACTTATCTTTGAGAGCCACAAATTTAACCCCTTAGCACACATGCCAATCCTTGCCCATTTAGGGGGTACCCTATTTAAAGCTTTATAACTCCAGATGTGAACACCACAGAGACTTGAAATACATTTGTACCATTTACAATACTAGCTTAGATTACTTCACAATCATAATTTTGGAAGAAATAAAGTGCCACAAATGCAATTTAGGCAAAACAATTTTCATGAATTTGCTCTTGTTTAGTTCGCAATGAAATACTGAGAGATTGCATATATACAGCAGGTTAAAGTATACATGTCCTGGATCAAAAACTTCTTGACCAAAAGTTCATAAAATCTAAGGATGGATATGTAGAACTACTAAAGATCTATGAAGCAAAAACTAAGCAGTGTACCCAGCATCTCCAAATCTACCCAAAATGCCTAAATTATGCATTGATGTAAATCACAACATATTCACATATTTCACTACAAATCAACTGTTTTTACTCAAGAAACTCATTGTTGCACCATTTTCAAGTGGGAATTACAAGCGTTCCGTCAATACAGTGGTCTAAAATAGCTAGGGGTCCAAAAACATCCAAAATCTCTCCAAAAAGGAATATAATGCTTTTTGTCCATTGTAAAGCATAGAAATGAGTCCCTTATGAAGGTTTAAGATGAAACATTGACATCAGAGTAAAATTTCAAATGGGGTAGTATGTAGGCCAGTACCCCTTATGCCAGGAACAAGTGTCAGAATTTTGTGAACTTTTACAATTGGGGAGAAATTCTTATTCAAAAAATCACTTTTTTCAGTTGGTGTCTATTGGATTACATGGAAAGTTTGAAGTGGGATTATTAAAAAATGCAATAGTAAAATTTCACAGAAATGGGGTAGGATGTAGACCACTTCAGGAGCCCTTCTGTCGTAATTAAATGTCAAATTTTCAGACTTTTAAATTTTGATGAGAAATGGCCATCTTTTATGTCAATTTTTCAATAGGATTTTATTCATATATTTGTTTATATAGACAGTTTTGAGTTTTTTTAAAATATGGTGCAGTGATTTTTCGTCCACAACATTTCAGATGTGCATTATTTCCTGTTCTCTCGGACACACCTGATGCAATGGTGAGTGCAATTAGATTTTGAGGAGAAAACAAAATGCGTGACACTGATCTGTCCATAGTACAGTCTTAAAAGTCATGAGAAGTGAACGTAACATAATTAAAAATAGTTTTTTTTTTTTTTTTTTAATTCTCATTACCACCTTTGTTCAATTTCTCTCTTGATCCATATCTCTTTTAGAAGCAAATTATAGCCTTTGTAAATACGTAAGGAAGACCGCGAAACCGTCCAATCATATAACGCAACCAATTTAAGGTGGACCGGAAAGTTCGAATCGGGAGCTGCGAATCGGGAGCCAACTTCAGCGTCGCCAGAGAGAATGCGTAAGTGAATGCGATGATAAGAACATTTTTGGTTACGCTGACCTATAAAACGCTATTCCAAAAGCAAAATAAGACATCGTTAGAAAGCTTATAACCTCACCTACTCGATACATGAACTGTCAATCAAGCCAGACTGTACTAAAAAGGGCGACAATGCCATAAACAACAGGCCTGGTATTACACACCGCTATTTTGTTAGATACCCAGGTGTCACAAATGAGCGTATATTTCCCAAACAGATTGTCCAAGACAATATATGACCACGCAGTCTCAAAAGGGACATCTCTACGCGTAAAACCAATGGTAAGGTTGTATATTTATTCAATATTTAGTCCCAGATATTGACTGTAGAATGACATGGTATCATTTTTTAAAACGTTGTCTCCTTTATTTTGTTATTCAGTGAGCAGCGTTTTCACTGCTGTATTGGCATATCTTAGGGCTATTGTCGGGTTTATCTTGTTGCTATAACGGAATACGATTTTTTAGTGGTGAAAGAATATTTTTATGAATGCCCAGATAGACAATATTGTCCATTATGTCATGGGTGGGGGTGTAGTTGCAGATTAGACTGCAGGGAGGGGGTGCCTGTTAAATGAACGACCAGAGCGACAATGGTGGCGCTGCGAAACTCCGTATTCAGCATAAGCCGCGTTTCCACCGCAGGAACTTTACCCCGCAACTAGGAACCTTTTGAGGAACTCAGTGCATTTCGACCACAGGAACTAGGGTCTAAATTTAGTTCCGGGGGCTGTATTTTACCTTCCTGCTCGGGGGGGTAGTACTTTCCAAAAGTACAGGAACCTTTGGGGTGGAGCTTGCAGCGCTGAACATTCCTGATTGGTCGAGTACTGGCAGTTGTTTTTTTGTTTATTTCAACCGCCATTTTTAAAAAACCTGCAGCCGCAAACCAGTTTGTTTTCATAAAACTTGAAATCAAATTTGTATGTTATGCGGCGCAGTAGCCTACTTTTGGTTATAGCCTGCCAACGTCTTGAAATTATAACGTGTGCTCTTCAGTTCTTTTCTTGCTTTAGTATTCGTTTTATAAAATGCTAAGCATCCGTGCTGGGACAGCATATTACGTACCAAAACATTCAAACGGTTTAATTTGGTTGCTGAATATTTTCTTCCGGATTTTCTTTGTTAGCCCGTTGTAATTGACTCAAAACGTTTGATACAGTTATGTGAGGTATGCGGTAGTTCTGCGTAATTCACATTGGTGATACAGTAAAAGCAAACTGGAAATCACCTTCTGCACTTTTTGTCAGGGTAAAATAACAGGTTAATTCTAGTAACCGTCCCTTTTGCTTTTTCAGACTGCCGTAATTTTACTCTGCCATTCTTCAATTCCACAAAAAGACCAGGAAGACTATGGACTAATTTATGGTGCATGGTTCGCATCTGGAGGGCACACTAGCTGCTCGGCTAGCAGTAACTTTGAAGGAAAGCAAACGGTTGCTGTACCACTGCTAATTTAAATTTTCACGCTAGTCCGAGTTTTCGTTCTATTCTTGTCATTTTGCGATTAGCCTATATGGAATTGACGATGAGAAAGCAAACAATTCAACAGCAAATTGTTTACAACGTGTGCATGTTTTCTGCTGTTGTTGCCAGTTATTTGTGGAATGTGAATGCATTCTGTCGCCTCGGATGTCAAGACATGAAAGTGAATGTTCGTGAAATCATAGGACAGATGGACCGACGACAACGTTGCTTTTTCATACGTCAGTGGGCTAATTTGCCTAATCTTCGCGGGACTTTAGACCGCGGTGGAAACGCAGACAACAATGGGCTGAAGGAACCTTTTAGTTCCTTGAAAAGTAGTTCCTGGGACTAAAAGTTCTGGGTACTTTTGGTGGAAACGCGGCTATAGTTGCGTGTAGGCCTATGGTCTACTAATGAAACTAAAACAACGCATGTCTGTTTTTAATTCATACTTTGGTTGCAGTAGCACTGAATGTCTGAGTTCTGTAATGTCCACTAAGAGTCTTTGCACTAAGAGGTTAAAATCCAAACTTGATGACCTGAACATTACAGCACCCATTTCTTCTGTCAAATGTTTTTTTTTTTCCATAAGTAATTTTTTGTTGTGCTTTACACTGTATATTACACTCAATCAAATGTAAAACCCTTGCAAAATATTATACTTTAGAAAATGAGAAGGTTTTTTGTATGACATGTATGTAAAAAATAAAATAAAATTAGAAAGCCCAATAAGCTTCAGAAAGTCATGTGAAAGTATGCCTTTCACAATCCATAGTATATATAATCGAAAACCGGGCAGAGAATAGAAGGAATGCATTGTGTTAGCTAATTTTATGACAGGGCAAGCTAATGTTCCAATTTTCTCTAGTGGATTGAAAATTATTACTATTACTAAATTATTATATAACTATTACTGTGATGCAATATAAATAGTTGTGAGACTTTGCTTAGCAGGAAACCTTATTTGGGGAAAGTTACACGGCCTACATACTATCCATATTTACTGCAGGAATTCACTGGAGCAATATTCACTACATAGCTTATGCTCTACAATCTATGACAACAAGAACAACACATAGCATTTGGGATTTTAACCAATTTTATAATGCTGTAAAATTGCTATGTCGTTTCATAGTAAAACCAATTTCAAGGTAGCAATCAAGGTGCAGTTTACCAGTGCTCAATGTGCATTAAGGGACCTAGGGGTGTGTGTACGTGGTCCCAGAAGTGGTGAATAATAGCAACAATATTATCCAAACAGAGTAAGGAGAAAGTGATACAAGCTTCATCAATCCCCTGCTCACCCTTAGTAGAATACCATGACAGTGAAAACCAGTAACTCTTAATTTTTTTTCCCTATGAAGGTTTTAAATGTCCAATCATATTTCTAAGCTGCTGTCCTCAAAAGCATGCAATGCGAGCTGCAACTCTTTTTTTTCCATCCACCCACTAAACCACACAAGCGTTGAATCAGAGTGACAAATGCCTAGGGAAGTTGATGGTGCACAGTGAGACACAGGCAAACAGGTTAACTGAAACCCACCCGCTCTGGGTTACAGCCAATTATGCTGCAGTTGATACTGGCACAGTCTTGATTTCATAATAAACTGCAGAGCACATCCACCCCCTGGAGCAGTGTCTCAACAGGATGAGCCACGCTGCAGGCCCCTAGACAAACTTCATTAAGCCACGTTAATTAATAGGAAAAGGGTGTGAAATTGAAGTGTTTGTACAATAATAACTTTCTTGGGCCAATCAAACATTTGGTTACATATGTTACCCTTGTTAACAATTGGTTACTACTACTACTAGTATTACTATATTAATAATAATACCCCAAGTACAACAGAACATATCAAGTCATACCACTACACACAAAACTGTTTTAACATCTTCAATTTTGAAAAACATTTTCAATGGAACACTAATTTCTGTTTAAAGGATGATGTTTTATTGCCACTATTTCTTTAAAGTCTTGATTCATCAAAAATAAGACATTTAATGATGAAATGATTGCTATATATTCAAGATTACTTATCACCTTACATGCTGCTGCAAAAATAATTGATTTATTCATTTCACAATCAATTTTATGATATGGTGCACATTTGCCAAGGGTACATATACACTATGAGTGCATAAAAACTATTATGCACCCTATCAATGGAAAAAAAAAAAAAAACAACATTTCACACAGAGAATTTTGTTTGTTTAGAATTTGATGGGATTAGTTTTCAAGCTTTAGGATCAGATTCAGTCTCCCCAGCTGAGTCCAACCTGGGAACTGAACCTGTGACCAAGACAAGACCAGCTCTCTACCCATTACTGCATTGATTACTGCATACTACACTGCCGCATTAGAGTGTTGATTTCTGCTAACCGTTGGTCCAAGTTACCTACATTGGAGTTACTCAGTAATAACCTCTTGTTACCAAATTAGCTATAATAATTTTAGCCCCCTAGTAAAAAGATTAATCACTATTACTGACTCTTATCATTTTAATGTTTTTTTTTTTGTATTTGTTTTAGTTCATGAAGCAGTATTTCCAGACTTTGTTTATTAGACTTAAAGGGGAATTGCACTTTATAACACTTCTGCTTCTCATGACTGATATTGTCATTCTAATGAATGTGTCGCCCTTCATTTTTCGATTAGTTATTTTGTTATGTTAATATTTTATGCTGTTTTGTTGTTTTCCTTTACAAATGTAGGAAGTAGACCCAGGCGGTTTAGTGTCGAACTCGAGGATGCATATAATTGTGCGACTTCTGATGTGGGCGTACCTGCAGACAATAACATTTGGTTGGTCGTAGAAATAGTGTTGTATGACTACTAGCTAGTGAAACTGAAAATGTCTGAGGATGAAGGAGATTTTGTTTTTGATCATGGGATTGTTGCGCCCTATCGATTTGAGCCGGAATACGCAGAAGAGCTGGCTAATTTGCAGGCTGATCACGCAAGAGCGAGTCAGGAGCGGGTCGAGATTGAGGAACCACAGGCTATTCCCAGGACAAACGGCAACTGGTAGTAGACATCCTATGTATCACAGACAGACGCAATAGCGTTAGCCAGCCCGCATAGTACCTACCTCGAGTGGTTCGACCAACGATGGGAAAAGGGTGGGTACAACTCCAGGCTTCAGACGGTCGCCCTGGTAGTCGATGCCTTCAAAGTGGTCGCTGCATACCCTTAATCCTCGTTTGCTAACTTCTTCGGCTGTTATGTTGGGGTGTCTAATTACATCCAGCCATGTCTGGCACAAAGTTGCATCGCGTGGAAAACTATGACAATGTGCTTTCAAGTCAAGTTTAACGGGGGCATTATAACAACCTCATTATTACACCGATATCGCATCAAACAAAAGATAGCAGACATTAGATTGTTCGATTTCAACGCTAAGTTAACGGAATGTTTTGCTTTTTTTCTTATCAATTTTGTCGCGAAACGAAAACGAAGAAGAAGAAAAAACCGGGAACCGTACTACTATGTGGACTTGCGCTAAAAAAATAGGTCTTTGTTTCTAACATTAGACATTTAAAATGAAATAACTAATTGTAAAATGAAGGGCGACACATTCGTTAGAAGGACAATATCAGTCATGAGAAGCAGAAGTGTTTTAAAGTGCAATTCCCCTTTAATTTAAGTATTGGAGGATAAGCTACCATCTTTAGTGCGCAAGATCTTTCGCATTGCTATTCACGTATAGTGTCATCACTTTTGGGGAGCAGTTGTGTAACTGACAAAACAGTGAATAGAGAGAGGGGTGGAATTGTCATTGTTAGATGACACTTGGCTTCTCTTGTGTCATGGCCTCATCTGCCACATTATTTTTAGATATCAGTGACTCCAATTTTTTATTACTTTCTGACAAACACACGCTTGAAAATGAGTTATGCAAATGGAAGGCTGCTGTGCACAGATAGGCAGTGAAAGTACAAAGGTACAAAAAAGCAATAATGTAACAATACAGAACCACAGACACAAAAAGAGTCAACCCTACACTTCCATTGTTTCCATTAGTGAGTATTCACTGTACAGTGACATAAGCAGAAATCTCTATAAATATTTACTCATCAAATATTACTTCAGTTTGTAGACCTGGTTTTGCAGTTTTAAGTGGATTGATTTGAAAAAATGAGAGCCAAATTATGAAACACGTATCCATATATGTTGTCACAGCAAAAAATGGGTGTGGCTTGAATTATCTTTATGGAGAGGCAGCTGCACTAACCACTGCACTAAAGATGAACTCACCATTAATAGAGCTGGTAGGCAGCCTCAGGAGCGTATTTCCGCATTATATATATGTGTATATACAGTATATATCAGGTGTATCAACATAAATTGTGTCAATGCCCGTACAGCAGGTCATCATGAGGCCAACAAATCATCAGAATCAATCAGACACATAGTCAAAACATTGGGAGTGTAAAAATAAATTGTTTGGTACATTGTTAGGAAACAGGAATACACTAGTGAGCTCAGCAATAGCAAACAATATGGTGGACCACGGATGACCACTGTAGTGGATGACCGAAAAAAACTTTCAGTTGTGAAAAAAAAAACTTTTTCAACTGTCAAGCAGATCAAGAACACCCTCCAAGAAGAACACCCTCCAAGAATACCTAAGTAAGCATAGATGTGTCAAAAGCAACCAAGCAGTTTTTCAGGGCTAAAATCAGATTATATGAGTTTCCTCCCCTCGCATGTTGGGTTTTGAATGGCCTCTCTACAAGTGCCTAAGGAATTTTGCTTTCTTATGTCCACACATATACATGTGCATACATATAGATACTCAATGCTATGTAAGACTCCCTACAACCCTCAAATCTACTGTTGGGGACAGGTTTAGTGACTGGGTTGTAACACTGTATTCCATTGATCTTGGTCTCTATGAGTGTATGTATTAGTTTATGCCAGCAAAAAAAGAAAAAACAACAACTTTTCTGCTCTTTCTTTTTTGTTTGTTTTCTGTTGTGTTCATTATTTCTCGCACAAGGCAGTTGGGTGACACTGTATGGAAACAATGGCAGGATAGCCGGTTGCAGAGTGGGTATATCAGTGCAGGAATGACTCCTCTGGGAAAGATAAGTGCAGTGAGGAGCTTGAGATGAAATCCAGGACATGTCCCTCGATGCCAGCTTGCTGACCAAAGGCCGAGGAGAAAGTGGCATAATCAGAGAATACTGAGCTGGAGCCATTGTTCCAGGACATTTTCCAGGATATTACAGTATTTGAATTTGTAGGTGTTCTGTTGTGGGTGCTAATGCAGGATGGTGTTTTCAACTATAAACTACTAATTGTCTAACTGAATCTTTATTCAATGCAGAGCAAAGCGCCTAAGAGTCCCTTTTATCAACTGCAAAGGATATTCAAGTAACCTCCATTGCTTTGAATGCATGGCCTATATTTGTGGCTTGCCAGAGATGGAAGGTCTTTTTGAGTTGCTTACTAAGCTGAACAGGAAGGCTCTTGAGACCCACAATACAATAGATAGAAGAGAAGACATACTTCCCACTAGAAAACAAAACCAACACTGTACCTGTACCAATGTATATTGTGTATATATGTGCATTAATGCTGTGAAGAGTGTAGAAAAATATTAGAACTCTTGCTGCGATTGGTCAAGGACGGAGTGTAGCACAGTGGGTAAGGAACTGGGCTTGTAACCGAAAGGTCGCAGGTTCGATTCCCGGGTAGGGCACTGCCGTTGTACCCTTGAGCAAGGTACTTAACCTGCATTGCTTCAGTATATATCCAGCTGTATAAATGGATACAATGTAAAAATGCTATGTAAAAAGTTGTGTAAGTCGCTCTGGATAAGAGCGTCTGCTAAATGCCTGTAATGTAATGTCCCAGTTGTTATGCCTTTATATTTGTAGTTTTTATTTATTTATTTTTTTTATGCATTGTGACCACTGTAAATACATGTGCATGTCTGCCTACTGTACTTTCCAGCACCATTAAGGAAACAGTGCAGTTCTTGTCAAGTTTTAAGTGCCCTCATTAGCATTTCTAGATGCAAAAATGTTCTTAAAGACAACATGCCAAAGGTAAATTGCAAAAACACCTTGAAAGTGCTCTTCATAAACACATTTGCGTGTGGGCCAGAATACACGTTTTTTAAAACTGTTTGCCAACAGCCTTTCATGGAAAATGGTGAAAAATTTGAACATACAAATGATTTTAACTTTATTAATCAGTGGCATCAATCCTCATTAATTCAATTAATGAATTAATCATTCTGCAATGTCTTGAATGGCAATGAATTCCACAATTTTTAACAACACTGAGGATGTGGGAGCTCAGTGACCTGTATATGAGACATCTTCCATTATTGACAATAATTTTAAAAATATAATAGTAATACAAAACATGTGTGAATGAGCCAATATAATAATTTATATTCATATTTTTGGGGACATTGATCGTTGCTATTAAGCACAAGTTTTTCGTTTGTCACATGGAAGGTGCCTTTTGCACATACAAAGCAGAGACAAGATTAAATGGAGGGACCGTGACTCCGCAACTTGCCTTGCAGTGTGTTTGAATGCAGAGTGTATCCCTGCCATTGTCTCCTCCAGAGATGCGAATTTGCCAAGATTATAATGCATTTGCCAAAAATACCAAGGTCAGCACTCTTTACATGACAGAAGACCAGTCAACAATCTCTCAAGAATTTGATTTACTTTTGTTAGTGTGATGATTCTGAGCTCCAAGTTGATCCAGGTCAAACATTCTATTTTATCCAGTCACCCATGGGCAGCAAACTCAATCCATTTGCTCAACCCTTTATTGATTTTTCCTGTGCCATGAAAAATGATTTGTGACTACTTCCTTCCCTGTTTAAACTTGGGCAGATATTGTTCTTCAAGGACTTGCAATGATGTTTCTCCAGGTGACAGCTTTATTGGGTAATAGTTGTGTTTTACGTCAACCCCTCCAGTGTCGGGTTTTACACCACGTGTTCTTGTAAAAAGGATCAGCTGAGAAGTACCACAGCTGCCGTAAAACCTTTTTAGACCACTTTATTCTGATCCATTTTTGGGGTGTGTGACAGTATAAAGAGTTCCTAGTTTATAATTAGCATGATCTACACAACTATTTTAAGCTGATATTTTCACTAATATCATGTGGATGACAATGCTGTTAGAGAAAATGCAGCTGTTGAAACAATTAAGAGCTGAATATCTGTGTCACTTTAGCCTGCTAGATTTTGTAAAGTCATATCAGTGGCATCAAAGAAAAAGCTTGACCAAAGTTTTCGCAAAGATCTACAGCTACAATATTTTCTTCCTATCCAGCTTTAGAATGAGAGAATGGATAGCTGTATTCTTTTGGCTTCCATAAACACAGGGAGCTGAATTTCATTATTCATTGTGAACTTAAATAAATAGCTGCGAAGCTATAATCTGTGACCTAAGGAGACCTGACCCGGATCAATGATGTATGGGTTTAAAAAAATATAACTTGCATAGCTAGGCTGTTAGGCAGTTTTTGAAAATGTGGATTTTCAGCATGTTAGTCCTACTATGCTTTTAAACACTATTAATGCAACCAATTAAAGAATGTGTTGTTAAAGGTACTCAATGGTTTAAAAATACTGTGGAGAAGGCACAGGAAGAGCAGTTTCCTCTGCCCTGCAAGTCCCCAAAAAAGCCCCATGGGAAGAGCTTCTGTCGTGCCCTTCTTCAGACTTTAATTTGTGTTCCATATTTCCAAATAGCAAATAGCAGCCTTACTTAGCTGCAATCAATACTGCAGGTTTCACTTAATTTGACAAATGTGCTTTAATTCTACTTAATTCCCCAGCGCTGCATAGGACTAGCTCGGTTTTTTAATCTCCCGTCTCTTTAATGAGGTTTTGGTCCACTCAGAGATAGATAGTTTGTAATGGTGGGCATATTTAATAGTTCCAAGCATTAATACGCATTAATAGCCTTTTAAAAACCTCATGGGCATTATTTTTTGCCTTTGACATACCTTACATTATGCTGAAGAAGTGCTGCTTTAACATAGAGAGCATTAATGGGTTCTCCATTTTATATATCATTGAAATGATTATTTGAAAATATGAAGATGCGGAAAATGTGGGAAAATGATATATGTGAAAGCAGAAAGGTGTAAATTGTCTTTTAGCGTTTTCAATGCATTAAAAAAGTTCCTGATCTCTTTTCTATAATCTCTTGAGCTTGTACATTGATGGTTTTGTATTCACTGAAAACAAACAGCAGATTAAAAATGTACGTATGCATGTGGATACACCTAGTTTTTTTTTTTTTTTTTTTTTTTGAGAAGGCTGCATCTTTTGGTCAATTCAAACATCCACAGTGTAATGCATTGTGAAAAAAATTATCAAGATCAAGGTATTGTTTGCCACAACTACCCATGAGATGAACAGGATTGTACAAAAACAAAGACATTTACAGATGTCTAAAATAAGGGACTGAATATTTTTGTTTTTGTACGTATTTCTTTACAGTTTATTCCCAGTTAAAAAGAAAATGGGAAAGGAGGGCTGGCATACATTTCCCCTACATTGTGCTTAACAAAGAGAAAAGGAGCAGCACATTTGGTTCTGATTCTTAGAACACTTCACAGGCATTTAATAAGATTTTGCAAGCTCAGAAAATTAGTCCCCGAGGTTTCTTTTGTAAAAGTGTGATGAAGCCTACAGTGTTCATTTAATGGTTGGGGCTGGTCTGCTGAGAGTTCCTGGAGGCTAATGCAAGGAGTGCTTTACTCCCTTTAACTTGGGTTAATTGGATTCTTCTCCGATCTGGCCAAAAGTGAGCAGACAGAGCAGACAGAATCCTCTCATTGTGATTTGAAATTGTGAGCCAAGTGTGGTATTTAAATAAATGTATGCAAGTTCTAGACAACCAAACGAACAAACAAATATTTTTAAAACACAAAGAATGACTTCTGAGATTATACCTGACCATTTTAGGCTTCATTACTCCCCAGGTCTTGGGCAGTGTACATCAGCAGGAAGTAAACAATTCAAAGCTGGCTCCTGGGAGGATTCCATTTGGACCAACAGTACTATGTTGTTTGTACAGTAAAGTAGGGCATATACAGGGCTGTAGCAGTTTTCAAAGATCTGTGCTGATACACTGTGATGGAGAGCAGGCTGATGTTAGCATTAGGGTTGATCAATTTCATTTCCTTTGCGGCTTTCGGCAAATGCAAACATTTCACTTTAAATGTAGTATCTTGTGATTAATTTCCTTAGTTTTTGCACCAGAAGGTTTAACTAATACTTGGTATTATTATACATGTAACTTATAAAAGTATTTTTCTTTCACAAACAAATTGTAATGGAATTTTCCATTAATAATTTTTTTTTTAAAACTCGAATTCACATTTGTTATGCTCGTTCTTCACAAAGACATGCTCCTTTGCCACGCAAACCATAATGGTAAACTCAGTAACTTAAACTGTAACAGGCATAGCCTAACACCCAAGAATAGCCTTCACCCAACTTGGTAAAAACAGAGATACAGAGTAGCTAGCAATATGGTACCAACAGAGGTAGTGGTATTCCTTGACATAACTTCTTGGTGAGCTTACAATTAGCTAACAACACTAAGTAGCCTAGCCTAAGACATGAAAAATATGCATTTAGCTACAACATTATATACATTTACATCTAGCTTTCTAGCAATACGATATGACTAGTTAGCTAGTCTAGCTAGCTAGACATCGGAGCTGACACAATCGATCCTACTAAAAACATACCGTTGCTGTTATTAGCTGTCTAGCTAACAGATAGCAAATACAATAAGGTGCCTAACGTGAACAGAACTGGCTATCCATATGATTTTGCCCTTGCTTTACTGGATCTGACACAGTGTAATTAATTACCTACTTGCCACTTCAGACAGTGTTAATGTATGACTGACTATGGCTGCTCGGTGACAGTGAGCCTCCCTGCTGCCTGTATGCACAGCCTCTCATAATCATGTTTGTTTACAGCTTGGAGAAGCTAGCCTGATTTTGTAAGTTAGCATTGTGCCTCCCCATGTTAAGTTCATGGGCAATTCAGCATCCAAATTTCTCATTCTTATTTCTCATTTGAACTGAATAAAGTCTACAGCCATGTCTCAAAATGATCAAGAGAATGAGCTGCCTTTTTGTCAGGATCCGTTTTAAATTGAGTTATGTTTCTGCAAAAAAAGTCAAAAGTTTTATCCAATTTTTTGGGGGTATCTACTAGGGATGAGCGAGTACACCATTATCTGTATATGTATCTGTACCTGTTCAACCAACAAAATGATCTGTATCCGTATCCATACTAGGAATGGGCGGGGCTTAAACCGGAAGTGGACTGGGCATAACCGGAAGTTGGCATTTTAATGTCTTAGGCAAAGCCCCTTGTGGTCAGCAGGCCAGCTTGCGGAGATTACTGAACTGACACATTCAGTGCTACTGCAACCAAAGTATGAGTTAAAAACAGAAACGGTTTGTTTTAGTTTCATTAGTAGACGATACATGACAACTATGCCAAATACGGAATTTGTCGCTCTGGTAGTTCATTTAACACGCACCACCTCCGTACAGTCTCATCTGCAACTACACCCCCCACCCATGACATAATGGACAATATTGTCTATCTGGGCATTCATAAAAATATTCTTTCACCACTCAAAAATCGTATTCCGTCATAGCAACAAGATAAACTCGACAACAGCCCTAAGATATGCCAAAACAGCAGTGAAAACGCTGCTCACTGAATAACGAAATAAACCAGACAATGTTTTTAAAAATGATACCATGTCATTCTACAGTCAATATCTGGGACTAAATAATGAATAAATGCACAACCTTACCATTGGTTTTACGCATAGAGATGTCCCTTTTGAGACTGAGTGGTCATATATTGTCTTGGACAATTGGTTTGTGAAATATACGCACATTTGTGATGCTTGGGTACCTACCAGAATAGCTGTGCGTAATACCACACGTGTCGTTTACGGCGTTGTCGCTCTTTTCAGTACAGACTGGCTTGATTGACAATTCAATTATTCAGTAGGTGAAAGTATAAGCTTTCTAATGATGTATAACATGTCTAATTATGCTTTTGGAATAGCGTTTTATAGGTCAGCGTAACCGAAAATGTTCTTATCATTGCATTCACTCTGTGGTAGCACTGAAAGACGCTGTTATCGTTACTCTGGTTTTATTAGTTTTTTTAATGAACTGATGGTGTGAAGACAGTAGTAGACAGAGCGCACCAGGTTACAGTTGCCTAACCACGATGTACTGTATGTCTTGTGATTTCAGGTGAGCGACGATGTCTAAATTTGCACAAAAGTGATATTGCATTAGTACAGTGGATGTATAAGAATGCTAGGATGTCAATGATGCTAGTAGAGTGTGTGTATGAGATTGCTAAATGTTAGGAAATACAAGTACATGCTTATATCATGTAGTCACTAGCTAACTGGCTAGTTAGCCCCACTGTAGCAGCTAGTTAACTGGCTAGTTAGCCCCACTGTAGCAAGCTAGAAGCTAGAAATGTCAGTTTGTAATCAATAATATGTGCTTACGTGTGAATGTCCAGTAAATGTGTGTTTAGCTATGGTGAGAATAATGTGTTGATCCAAATCTGAGAATTGCAAACTTTTATTGAGAATATATGACAATAGATAATAGATTGCTGTGGACAGAGTGGCTGTGACGATGGCAAGATTGTGTTGTGTGGTGCAGCAACAGTGAACTTTGTACAGGCTCTGGGTAGAGGAGGATCTCTGTGCGTGGCTGGCATATCACAAGTACGGATATTGACACATTTTACTCGGATGGTACTCGTGCTCGTAAAAAGTACATTATCCGTACCGGATACTCGTTTCATCCGAGTATTCGGCTCAGCCCTAGTATCCACAACACTTTAATGGCGTAATGTTTGCACCGAAATTGGTAGTTGGTGATCGTAGTCCACCTGCAAAATGTCATTGAGATTGATTGTGAAATGCCGGAAATATTGAGGTTCAAAAATCGTAGTTTTACATGGGAGAGCTGACCAACGTAAACATACACTACCAGGCTCAGTGTAATTTATTGAGAAACAAGAGACCACTTATGTTAAGACAACCTATGCTGGGAAAAATATGTCTTCTCCATGTTTACTCAGTTTGCACGAAAAAACTACTTTTAAAAATTCCAATTTTAAAACAACCTTCAAGAATTTAGCACTTGCTTTGTACAAATATCCTCATTAATGCAATTAATAATTGCTACCTGCAACTTTGATGGATGAATTCACTGAAGGTACAATTGGCTGATAAGGAAAAGGTCCAGGTCGGTGTGGCTATAAGAGAACAGAACTATGCTGGCTGCATAATTCAGTACGTATACACAGAAATATTTCTGCTGATCATTCTTGCAAGCTTACAAAGTACTGCTTTCTAAAAAGGACCTATTAGACCTCCTGCTTGTACAAAGGATAACATAAATCATTGCCCAAAATTGTAGTATTCCAAGACGTCTCATAGATACCAGCTTGTTAGAAGGATCTTTTATCTTAAATCATCTTGTATTTCTCAGAACCTTTTTCTTTTTTCCAGGAACCCTGCATGAAGACATTTTCAGCAATGTACAGGATGCTTTCTCAAGCATTCTGTTTGATGAAAACGATCTGAAACCACATTTCCAATCATCTTGCTAATGTTGGTGTTTTTCAGTTACATAATGCCTTTAATCTCATGATATTAAAGAGCTCTAAATTCATGGGGAACATACCACCACCAGTGTGTAGCACCCATATGGAATGGTAGCTCTTTGCACCAGAATAATCACTACATATTGATAACCTTACACATTTGTACAGATCTGCATGCCAGGGTTTAATTACAAGGGAATTCCAACCAAGTAATATACGCAAAGAAAATTACCTCACCCATTTATTAATTCAGTTTCATTAAATCTGCTGCAAAATAAAAGCAGTACCCTGACTGAGTGCAATAGAATTGCCAATACTTTCATTAACTTCATGTTAGGCTCATAAATGCAATACCAATACCACTGCAATGCAGGAGTATAGATGAAATACTCTTCACTCTCACTGCAAATATTTGTCATACAATTGCACATTGGCATTGCAATATGTATGGACAAAGCTGCTCCTGATCTTTTTGAGACCCTAAGCAAAATTGTATTCTTCCTGCATTAAATTAAATTGAGGGGTGTTTCAGACTGTGATCATGGCCTTGAGAGGGTGTGGGGGAGGTGTGATTGTGACCAAGTGCAATATCTTATGGGTGCTAAGCTCCCTGCGCCTCCACCATTTTCAAAAAAGTGTTAAAAACTTACAAATTAACAAAAAAAATGAAATGCCTCACGAAAGCACATTTCCCCTGGCGAATCAAAAGCAGGTAGTGTTGGGCCAAGTCCAAAACACACCATGATTGTCTCATGCAGATAATATTTTGAAGTGGAATAAACAACATAAAGGACCCAGCACATTGTACAGTCCACAAAATAGTAGTGTTCACAATTTTTTAATAATCTTGTCATCATGATAGCCAAGCATTGTTCACTTGCCTGTGGGTGGAGTATGATGACGAGGAAGAGAATTAGAAATGCAGCTAGATGTATGAAAACACCTAGCCCCACAGGCTGAGATGAAATTGACATGGGAAACAAGAACTTTCCTGTTAAATCGATATATGCCACCAGCTATACAAACCTACTGAGAGCCAGGAGCTGTTAGCAAGTTGGGAGCTTTTCAATTTTCCAACTGAGTGCTGTGGAGCTGAACACCTCAAGCCAGAGTACATGTTTTACAATGGCCAAAAAATAAAGTAATAGAGCCTGTGTGCATTGGTGGAAATAGTAAAATCAGTTCCCATACTTCTGCAGGTATCCCAACATACTAATAGTCATTGATTCTGAATTCTTTATGTGTTGGGGCGCATTCCCAGAAGGACACAATGCAGAATGGTCAAGTCCCAAAGGGTTGCGATTACAGATCTTTCACATATCCTGTCACAGACTTTTCATATCTTGACCAAAATATGACTGGAATCCCGATGGAAAGCTAGTGATCGATCCTCTTCAGCACAGCTTGCACATGTTTTTTTTTGGAAAAATGTGGTATATTAATTTGCCCTTCTTACATTTAGTGCATCTAAAGGTTCATGTTTTTATTAGTATGGTAAAGAGTAGAGATCTAGAGATCTGTCTTAGACTACATCAAACGTACAGACTAAGTGATATCCCGTTGTAACTATTGTGTTTAATTCAAGTGGAGTGTCAAACACAATATTTTATATTTTTATATAGTTTGGCTAGTCAATTGTTAACTATACATTCAGTTTAAAACAGTATTTGAAAAAAAAAAAATTCTGCATTGGATAAAATATTAATTATTTAATTTCAAAATAACCAGGTTATTTCATATGAATTCCAAATTCGGTGCTTTTATTTGGCAAAACTGTGTCGTGTGACCGATGCTGTGACACAATAGCATTGTGCTGCTTTTATCAAATCATCAGAAGTAAAAATGATTCACACAGTATAGGTAAAACTGAGGAGGAAGAAGAAGAGTGCAGAAAGAACAGTGAATCTTTCGGTCTGAGAGAGCTGAAAACGTTACGGTAAGGAAGATGAATGATGAACTGTTTGGCTGTGTGTTTGTCAGGTTAAATGGCTTGTGAGACCTGAACATATCAGTGCTATTCTCCAACAGAGCTCCACAGTGGAGGCTTGTCTGTGCATGCTGGAGTATTTACCCACCAGTTAACCTTCACTCTCATTTCACTGTCCAGAATAGTATGACACGACTCAAAATCATTTCCCTCTTATTTTTATGTTTCAAATAGTGAACTATCCAGTATCCAGACAGGGTGACCTATAGTGACATGTAGGGTAAAGTTTGCACTCGCTGCACTTTTCACTTCCAAAAAGTTATAACCCCAAGAGAATATTGCTCAAGTGCAGCTGAGCAAATGGCTCTTTCCATTCAGGTGTCAAAACGTGGAGTAAAAGATAGCGTATATATCCAACTGTAAACTAGTTGCCATGCCTATAAGGTTCTAAATGATTGCTTTCACTTTTAGACATTATACAGCTCATTATGCTTATGAGTTTTTTGAGTTTGCACAATAATGTGTACAGTAGTAGAGCTTTAGGGAGATGGATCTACTTCCGTTCCTTGTTTCATGAATCAGACAGGGCAACCAGTGGGGAAAATATATGACTTGTAAAGGTCATAGCAGTCCTCAAAAAGGAAGGTAAGAGAATGAACAGTTGCCTTAAGGTTCCAGCTCAGCAGCCTGAGAACCATTTCAATTACCACTGTATTCTAGGGGTCAAATCAGCTTCTGATGCACCTCTGCCAGCACAGCAAAGGAGGTTAGAATGCCTGAATGGACATTAGACACTTTCCTTTTAGCTTGATCTTTACCTTTTTAGGCCTTAAAACTGACTAAGCATTTGATTCTGACAACCAACATTTTTGTATTAGCTATTTCTGCTTTCGCATGTCTGACTCATGAAATTTCAGAATCTATTAGAAGCTTCTAATTCCAGAGACAACAATTTAATGTAATTCGATTGCATAACATGATGTAATTTGATATATTTGTTTAGTGGTCCACCATTCTGAATTGGTATTGAAAATTTTTATTTAGTTATTTGGCCTCAGGAATGAAGCATACCATTTTATACACAGGTCCTGGAATGAAGGAGAATAATTATTTGTTGTTTGGCTGAGGCTGTCAATACTTCTAACTTGTTGAAAGTGTATATAGGTCATAAAATGTGAAGGGTATGAATTATAAAAGCAAAAAAACATAACTGTTTTATATTGACATGAAAGTTGATTATGCACTCATATTTGATTCATAAACAAAAAAAACACAATTATGTGTTTTTATACAATTGTGTCTACGTATCCCAAAATATAATTAGTCTTAATTATAAATGCTTTACTATGATATGAAGACATACATAACAAATGTATCTCTTCTTATTTTGTCATTATTATGTCTCACTTCTGATTTAGTGGTCTATTCACTCACAGAACCTGGAAATTGCAATACTACTAGGAAAAACTGATTGACAGGAAGTGGGAAGGCTATTGTTAATTTGATGCAATCAACAGGTAAATGATTGCTACGTCACTAATTGAACAGGTCCATTGTAATTACTAGTTCATGATTGGTTTTTAAAACATGTGAAAGTAAGGAAGGTACTCGTTCGGCCAGGGTCATGACCAGACCAACTTAAATTACAAATATGCTCAGGTTATAGTTATATTATCTGCGGTCTTCTAGAGTCCTACCTATAACTTTTCACAGGCAATTGTCTACAATCAGCATGTTCTCTCCAGTTTTATAGTTCAATACATAAGCATTTGCTAAAATCGTGCAATACAAATGAAAGCGGGGAAGTGTATTGAAATGTTTTTCATGTACATTAAAAAAATATCTTGTTAATGACTTGTTACAGTGCTGAGGTCCAGCAATCCAATTTTATTAAAACCATTTCAATATTTTACAAATAATGCAAGCACATCCAATCTTACACAATGTCCACATTTGAAGTGGTGAATCAAATGTTTGTAGTATGATTTTAATTCAATGTAGTTCACCATGGTAGTTTAGTTTTTCCTTCTAATGAGGAACAATGAACAAATGATTGT
This sequence comes from Anguilla anguilla, assembly GCF_013347855.1. NCBI lineage: Eukaryota > Metazoa > Chordata > Actinopteri > Anguilliformes > Anguillidae > Anguilla > Anguilla anguilla. Next base: position 44,946,972 of record NC_049202.1, read on the forward strand.
ATTCATTATAAAAGGAAATAACACCGTCTTCAATTACTGAAGGTATGGGAGAATATGCTTCAGGCATTTAAAGTTCTTTTTTCTCATGCCATTATTTTTGATTAAGGTGTATTATTTCGCTGCTGTGTGTGTAAAAGAAATTGCATTTTCAGTAGTGTCATCGAATCCAAACATAATTTCCAAAGTGCTGAATAGAACTGTCACTAGCTTGCTGTTTTCTCTATAGCACTTGCTTTGTAATTTTATCAAGAGCACTTCCATTTGGCTGTACATCCCAAGTTCAGAGGTGGATATTAAGTTTATGTGAAGAGTTGCCTTCAATGAACAGCTGAAATGTATTTCCAAATGTGAAGATTTCATTTGATAGAATTTAGTCATTTCAAAAGCCATTCTGCTGGGCAGGGGGCAGTTACTGTAAATCTCTTTTTTCTCATTTTCGATAGAAAATGGAAACTCTAAATGAGGCAACGCGATTTGAAAGGGTCATTGGTGAGGAACTGAGGTAAAGCAAATGGAGTAGGTGAGGACATTTTTAATACATAAAACATGAAATGTCTGGCATACAAAGAGCTTCCTGAATATACTGATAAAACCTCTGACAAATGAATTTGAAACATTGAGTTATGTCAAACCCATTTGACAACTGATAATTAATTACATGTTTTCTGTTTGAAGCGCACTCAATAAATACACGTGACTGAGAAATCTTAGTATGCCAATGGTTGACTCAAAGATCATTTTAAATAATATAATTTCCCTTCTCTTACAACCACAGGAATAATCAGAGAAGTAAGGTCAGAAAACATGTCTGAGTTCAGTTGTTTCCTATTTAAAAAGGTTACATTTTTAAATAAGTTAGTAATGGAGTGATACCCATAACTGCATAAAGTTGCTTGACAATTGCATTATCTTGAAGTGTGTACATTCATGTGTTTTAATGCTTTTATTTCTTTGCATACTGCTATTGTCTCTGGGTTTTCTGAGTGCATAGATGTGGGTGAACAGATTTCTCCAGTTCGGATGATCAATTAGAAAGAGAAATCTTCAAAACACACTGAAATAGGCAGGATATTGCCTTGCTATTGGTCACTGTCGTTTACTCTAATTGACAACTTCCTTCACATTGAATTGACAAGCACTGGACAGAAAAAAATCCAGATTTTTTATTGTGCAGTCTTCTTTACTCTTTTTGATGATGTTCTTCTATTCAGCACATCACAGCCAAAATCCGGATTTTTGCTCAAGGGTTGTCTTCTTAAATATTAATATAGACTATCATCACTGTTAGTAGAGCAGGATGTTCTTTTTTCTCCACTATCCTTCCGCCATTATTAAGTAAATTTCTTAGAATCATGAGCCACTTTGCAGTGCACTGCAGTTTCTGACAGTCAGGCGAGCTGTCAGTGCTGTCAACCTATCACTGTCACATCTTCATGGATTCTACCCCTTTAGTGAGAAAACTTCTCCAGCTTTAATCTAAAAAAAGACATTCAACACACACTCTTTCATTTAAAAACCCAGAATACCTTTATTATAATAATATAGTTGTGTGGAAATCTTGCCTCCAGAAACCCTCATCTGCAAAACTTAAAATACTCCACCCAGCTTGCGTATATATGATGTGCAGTGAAATTGCTTTGCATTTTTTTCTATTTCTATACAGGTGTGTATGTGGGGGGTGGGGGGAACGATATTGTTTCATTTACATAGTATCTTATGTATTTTTCCATTAAAATAATTTTCCATTCAGATTTTTTTAAAAGTCTTTACAGTAAATAAATAATTATAATACAAAAATAGCCCAGGATGGCTGCTTAGTGGTCTGGCTGGCAAAGGCTCTTACCGAGCACAGGCACAGCCCACAGGCAGAAAGTAAAAAGTTACAAATGCCAATAAAGCAAATCTTTGGACTGAATAAACCTGGACCTGAAAGAAGCCCTCACAGTATGCAAATCATACAAAATATACAGTTTTGCACATATTTATTTGGCCACTTCCTGATTCCTTCTAATGTTGCATTGCATTTTTGTCACACTGAATGGTTTCAGATCTCTATACAAAATGTAATATTAGACAAAGGAAAGCTGAATAAAATTTTTGGGTGACGTGTCTCATTATGTCTGGTGTAAAGCAATTACAACATGTCACAGTAAGTACATCGTACCAACAGTCAAACCTGGTGATGTTAGTGAGATTGTGTGGGGATGTTTTGCTGCTTCGGGACCTGGACGACTTGCCGTTATTGAAGAAACAATGAATTCTGCTCTGTAACAGAAAATTCTTAAGGATAATGTCGGGACATCCGTCCATGAGCAGAAGCGTAATTGGGTTATGCAGCAAGACAATGATCCAAAACACAAAAGCAAGTCCACATCTGAGAGGCTGAAAAGAAACAAAATGAAAGTTTTGGAGTGTTCTAGGAAAAAGTCCTGACTTAACCCCAATAGAGATGCTGTGGCAGGTCCTGACAAGAGCAGTTCATGCTCAAACAACCTAGCAATTTGTCTGAATTAAAGCAGTTCTGCAAAGAGTAGGCTAAAATGTATCCACAGTCATGTGAAAAGCAGCTATCAAATTATAGAAAGTGTTTGGTTGCAGTTATAGCTGCTAAAGGCCAGTTATTAAGGTTAACGGGGCAATTATTTTTTTCACATGGGTTATATGGGTGATATGGGTGATTTCTTAAATAAATTAAATTATAATAAAAAAAGTGTTTTGTGTTCACTTAGGTTTCCTTTGTGTAATATTACATGTTGTATAATGGCCTGAAACCATTCAGTGTAACAAATACGCAATAATAGAGGAAATCAGGAAGAGGACAAATACTTTCTCATGTCACTGTATATGTGCAACGGCAAAATGGAATGCAGCAATCTGGAACTGTGAGGTGATAGTACAACTGTTCCAGTCTCACCATGCCATAAACCAATGCGCACACTTATTTTTGATAAATTGAGCAGTTATAAGGCGCTGGGCTTAGTGATGTTTGTTGTTGACATTTTGCATTCTTGATTTCCTGTCACTATGATTTACTCAGGAGAACTCTATTATTCTAATGGTTACATTCAATTGCCGTCCGCTTCATTGCTTCTCATAAATGTTTAGACCTTAAATAAAGAATTTCCTTCAAAGAACCACCGATTCTGTTGATATATTTTGAAGACAACTACCACCCCTGCAAGTGATGGAGAAAAGAGAAGGGAAACATACTGTTGTGCCCGAGGCTTTCCACAGCACAATAAAATCATACCAGCAGTCACACTGAAGCAGAATCAATGAAAAGAGTTCAAATGGATCACATTTCTTCCTCTCCCAACTGATTATTTCATGGATCGCAGCAAGCAAACTGCAGTTGCTTATTCAACAGAGAAAGGAATTAATCAATTTTCATTCTTTAATGCATTATGTGACCTGTTGTTATATGGTCCATTCTTTGCAAGGATTGTAACATCGCTAAGGGCCATTATATTCAGCAGATGGAATTTAAAATAAATGATGAATGACTGTTGAATGAGCATGTTTTAATCTGGCATCACACACAAAGCACTTGAGTATTGAATCAAAAAAGGCCCAAGAAAGAAATGTTCATTAATACTAAACCACAAAGTAAATCCATAATATCAATCTGATGGGGTGATGGGGGTTGGTTTTTGGAATCAATCAGGCATTGCACACAATAGAATGGACATGGTTGTATATGGATGTCACCCTATTTTAACAAAACCAATTAAAACACTGCATATCTATGTTTGATATTGAATGCATATAATTTCATTTTAGTTAAAAACACATATTTGATTTATCTGATGATTTCATAAATGGAACAATGAAAGATTAATTAATTAATTACTACAATACAATTTTAGTAATTAATTTTCATACACTTTTCATACATTTTTGTACAATTTGCAACACTTTTTGCTTTTTACAAATGGCTCAATTTAAGTAATATGCAAACCAACATGTTTTTCAAGGCCAAGTTTAAAGTCGGCTGAACAAACTAACAATTATAATCAACACTAAATACCACTAAACAGATCACTTGTGTATATTTACCCAGCTAAAACAATGACATTATAATCCCAAAAATGAACTTAAAAAGAAAGAAAGAAAGAGTTTCATGGGGGACATTGTGGCGCAGGCTGAACAGGTGGGCCTTCAGTTTATGTCAGCAGATGGGTAGGGCCATTGCTGTTCTAACTGCAGTGTGTAAAGCTCATACCACCACTGGAGGCCCAGAAACAGGCAGGAAAGATGATGTGGGGGGGGGTGGGGGGGTGGGGGGGGGGGCAGCCAGGTGCCAAGAGGCTGCAAAGCACAGAGGTCTGGTTGGCGTGTAGGATCTATTGATCTTTTGAAGATATAATGGAGAGGTCTCTTCAGCTGCCCACTATGCTATCACCCAGGTCTTGAGTTTCCTGTGAGCCAATATTGGTAGCTAGTGGAGGGAGAAAATGGTAAGTGGTTGATTGAAGCAGACGAGAGGGGGTGAAGCAGACTGAAGGCCCACCCCTCCGGTTTCCTCCCACAGTCCAAAGACATGCAGGTACTGTAGGTTAATTGGAGACTCTAAATTGCCCATAGGTCAGATTGTGTAAGTGAATGGTGTTTGTGCCCTGCGATCGATTGATGGCCTGTCCAGGGTGTAATCCTAGCTGTCTCCCAATGCCTGCTAGGATAGTCTCCATCACCCCCCGTGACCCTGCCTAGGGTAAGCGGGTATAGATAATGGATGGATGGATGCCTAAAACATCCAGGATAACTATGTGCACATGTCATAAGACCCAATGCTGCAAGTACCTCCATAATCCATAAAAAATAAATGGAATTGCTTCTATCTGCACATTTTTGTTTCTCTTCCCTCCTTCCTTTTCATGATTTAGAATTACATATACTGTGAAAGGTCAATGAACATGTGTTTTGGGTTAAATACTCCCAGTAATGTAACATGTAAGGATCCAGTCTGTCATCTTTGCCTCATATACATTATATAAAAATAAGTGCTTTGTTAGCCAAGCTTCAGCTATTGCTTCTGCTGAGGTTGGGATGTATTTAGTAACAGTAACAGTATTCCCATAACTTCCCAGAATGCAAACAATTTTGTGAATTGTACTTTGAGGTGAATGTTTTCTGTTTTACTTCTTTTAGCTGAAAAACAGAATAAAAGAAAATATTTTCATAAAAGTATGTATTTCATATTCAGAGTAAAGGGGCACTGTCAAATGCTATCTGTAATTCAAGTTGTTGGCAAATTAGGGTGTGTCCAAATTAATCTTGGTAATTTTGCTCAAGAGCAGCGCAATTGTAAAGAAGGCTGGATCAATAAGAATAAATTAAATATGGGTGTGGTGGGGGTTTGGTTTCATTATTGCCTGTCAGATTGCTCTATTTCTTTCCCTCTAAAAAAAACATTAGAAATGGACTATGTTACTGCCACAGCCAATGTCATCATATCTGAATAGCAAGTGCATTATGAGAGGCTTTGTTACAAGCATGACTTGTGGTATTCTGGGTATTATTTCTCTTCTTTTTTTGGAAGTGAAATAACCTACATCCTATGACCCTGCCACATTATGACGCCCGGTTAAGGCATGTTAATAGACACCACTACATATGGAGGGCCCTCAGAAGCCAGTCCATCACCATATGCTAGAGTACAGTTAGTCAATCTGCTTCTGCTGTCAGCCAAGCCTAAGTTACAATCAATTCATACAACTGTGACTCAGAGGAATTGTGGGGGTCACAAGTTCAATCATGACATTTGTGCTCTCTGCAGTCCAAGTCCATATTAAATTATTATCTTTCCTCTGCAACTCATAGCCAGTGAGGAAGGCCTCTCAATCGAGAATGAGGCAGGGAGCCCTGCCCATGTTTCCTTGGGACGCTGTTCCCTCTGGGCAGCCCAGGATAACCTCCAATATCATCCCACTAAGGTATTTTAGGAATAAAGCAGCTGAGGTGGGGTGTTGTCCCCACCCTTGTTTTAGGTCCCTTCCAAAATGTATGGAGTTGATGAACTCCATCCCGTCAGCTGTATTGCTAAGGTCAAGTTTTCAGATAGAATGGATCTGCCTCTGTTTTGTTAATTGGTGCCCAGGATTCAAAACAGCGAAACCCACTGGTAAAACATAGATTTTACTATTGCAAGTGGTATATTCATAGAAGCAGAATGAAATTAAGTTAAGGGAATTTGTGAAAAGAAAATGTATTTATAAATTTTTGGGATGTCTTTTCACATATCAGTGGAAAAAAGCCATGCTTCTTTTTAATATGAATTTTAAGGAAATATGGTAGTTACTGCGCAGTGAAAAATGTTCCTTGTAAGTTTTTGCCAACAAAATTACCGACTCTTTCATAAATGTGCAGTGTTAAAGACGTTTTTTGTTGTGCAGCCTGGATAATTATGCCTTTTTTTCAATTCATTCTTGCTAGTTGATATTCTTTTTCGGTTTTCTGGGTGTATGCTGGAAAATGTTTAGAGCCCCAGTGGGATTTTTGGGTTATTTAAAACTGTCATACAATTCAAGCAGTCAATGTTTTCCACCAGAAATAAAAAAATCTTTTAGCTGTCATGTTGAAGAACAGACAGTTGTTTCATGTGATCACAGACATTTAAAATGAGGCTACAAGATAGTAGGTAGGCAATGCATGACATGAATATACCGACTGCAGTGAAACCCTTTTACTAGCTAAAGAGAATGGGAAAACAATAGGGCGTTTATAGATTATATGCATTATAGGAATATTCATATCTAGCTTGCTAGTTAGCTATGAAGCTAGAAATACAGGATACAGCTGGGTAGCTCGCTAAAATTGCGCTAATGTAAGACAGGCTTACCTAGTTCTACCAGTCAAATAAAAATGGCAGATTTTCATTCTGGTTCATATTTATTCAGAGATAGATGCCACCAGCTGTACAAATGTGATGTGAGAAGTCTCTTATTTGCAGGATTAGTACAAATTTCAGGGTGCTGGAAATTCATAGAATGTATATGAATGGGTCATGAGACCAGGATGGAATACATTATGTTTTGACTGATCCAAAACGCATTCTAATAAGCTGAGTGAATTAATGTTATATGCAGAGCATTTAAATAGGGCCTAACATTTGAATAGAAATTATTACATCATATGTATTTTACATCCAGGCCTATGTATTCAATATATCTAGTCTATTCTAAATTATTCCTATACACAAAATGCTTATAACCAGATTGCGCTAAATATTTTAATGACATTATTAGGAAAAATTTGAGTCATTGATAAAGTAGCGAGAGCCACAATGGAATCTGGTGTTGATGATAGTCCATTTTAACTATATAGACATAAAAAGTTGAAGACCTGTCCGAAAATAAAAACTGATGTTGTAATGAGAGGATGTCCCGGTAATAGATGGCTTCATAATGGCATCAGCAGTTACGAAAACCACCATTGGCAGCATGTTCTTTAACTCAATTATGGTACTTGTAAAACTGACGCTCATCTGACAACCTGACACCTCTGCCCCTCTGTCACTCATACATCAACATGAGACATTATTTATTTCTCATTTTCTCACGGCCAGAATATGAGTGGGTATACATATGGAGCAAAGCTATTCATTTGGTCCCGCCAGATTCATATTACTACTTCATAGCCTTTTTGATAATTATGTAATTATAATATCCCTGCTGATTATCAACTGAAATTCAATCTACCAGTATTCCACATTTGATTTTATGTAATTATGGTAAATTAGAATATGTAAATAATGTCCACTGAGACATTCAAACCACAATTTTTTTTTTTGAGAGAAAAAAATATGACTTGATTAAGGGGCTCTGAGTTTATTTTAATAAACAATCCATATTCTGCTGGTGTATCTACAAGGTTTTTTGGATGGGTCTTTGAACACCACACGATTAACTGCAGGTTCAAATGTAATCTTAATTGTACATGTGGGTCAAAGTTATAGAATAGCCAGTCTCATTACTTGTTTTTTTTTTTTTAGTGAGGAGTAATGAAAGATAACTATGTCATCAAAAATATTATTGCCTAAAGCAATAAATTGATCCATTATTTCTCAATCTAAAATGTACAGTAAAGAAACTGCTCTTCATAAAATGATATGGCTTTACCAAAATGGAGGGTGGACTGAAAGCCTCCTTCCCAGGTTCCTGGCCACAGTCAGATGCCATACTGATATATGCCATTTTTATTATTATTTTTTTTTTTTTTCGCTGGCAGGGTTGATTTGGCCAATGTCTGCTCTTAAAACTAGATATGAACATGCCCCAAATATTAAACATTTGCATAAATCAAGTGATATTCCTGAATTAATTGCTTTCTTTGAGTATGCTACCATTTATTAATAATATTAAAACAGCATGGAGTGTTAAATTAGAGACTTCTATTTATGATAGATATCTTTAATATGCAAGGGTGCACCCCATTTTTTTTTTTTTTTTTTGCTTTGTTTTTCCAAATTGCCCATTGTGATTTCTAAACAGGCAAGTTGGCCTGTACAATGGAATCTGCACATGTTTGTTCATCAAGCAGAGCCTCTTCCAGTGATCAGTGGTAAGTTATTTTTCTTCATTGCAAGTCAGATGAATATGATGATAGTTTATACGAATATGAACCATGATCCCCTGAATGTTTTCATTACTGTATCAATTTTCATGTCTCAGTTGCACACTAACAGGGCAATCCACGAATTCATTGCAGTTTTACTATCTCAAACTATATTTTGTTGTATTTGTGTTGTTCTGCACTTTTTCATTTCTCAAGCACCTGAAATCTGGTACTGTTTTTTAAACTCAAAATCTTGAGAAGTTATTATGTTTGTGTGCACCCCAGTGAGAGTACCTGTTGCTTATGGTACAGCAAATGGAGATTAGCCAAATAAATACTATCTTGAGATAAGTCATAGAAAAGAAACGTTATGGTATTATGACCAAATCCTGTGAACACCTTGCTTCACAGGTGTTCTAACAACAGTCAACAGTCTAAAGTAAAATGTTATTTGGATCAGTTTTTTATTATTATTATTATTATTATTATTATCAGGGGAGGCAGTAAATACATAAATACATAAATACATAAATCTGGCAAACTAAAAATATGTTAATACATAAATCTTTCAATTATGAAAAGAAACCAAGTCCTTGGCCCATACTGAATTTGACCACAACCTCTGTAATGTGACATAAAAATAGTTTAAATAATCCATGATGTTTGCTTGCAGATATTCTTGCCTTATGTAAATTGAATATTCATTATGAGTAATACAAAATAAGTTGTACTTAAATACAGTCCTGGCCTAAAAAAAAAACCACAGATCAAAAAGTTGCTTTTTTAAAGCTAAAGCAAGAAATTTCATTTCTGAAGCTGAATACGAAAATAAAGCTGACAACTAACACAGAACCCAAAAGGTCCCAGAGGGGAAATTGACTGAGCCTTTTAATTTCTATCTGCGGGTGAAGGTTTTCGTCAGCAAAGAGCCAGCCTTATGTCATGTCAAGTCAGAGTGCTGAATAACAAAACTGAGCGTAAGACTGTGCTTTGAGGGACAGAGGGTTTTTTGGGTCCTTTCTTGCGTAATCAAAAAAATGACCTGGATGACAGCATTTCATGCCTTTGAAAAATGACCTATGACTGGTGCTGGAATGTGAGTTCTTTGCTCAACGTGTCATGTTATGAAATCTTGATGTTCTACCTTTGATGCCAACTGGAATTTCAAATGCACAGGTGGCGTTGCAAATCAAAAACTTCACTGATAATTAGCTGAAAAGCTAGTGTATTTGATAACAGAGCATTGATTGATTTAGCTGATTGATTTTGCTTTGAAGCTAGCTGGCTAACTCCCTAAATCAAGTTATTAGTGATCAATTAGCTGTTTTCTGATCAAATTATCTGTCCCACACAGAAGGCTGACTTAGTAATAATGACTACCTTAATGGAAATCAGAAATACTACTAAATCGTACTACTTTTGGGCTCATATTTTTCATTTGGGTAAGAAAAATGACATATTTATTTATTTATTTACTTATCATTCATTTATCCATATGACAACCTAACTAAGTCCCAGCTAGCCAAGAAAACACCATGCGTAAATATAAGTAAACAAGCATGCACAAAACAAAATGAGATCTATGAGAATAAAAATGGTTCAGTAGCAAGTTGCGGTTACATTCAGTCTCAAAGCACCTGCTGTCTGGTTTTGGTAACATTGACTATGAGCAATGATATGCAAGTTAAGGAATTATAAAAAGTAAGTATTTCTTTTCTGTGTTCAAGTTATTTTTCAGAAGTTTTCCCCTGATCTCTTTTATTCAAGAGGATTAACCAGACAAATATAATCTTCAGTGCACTCAAACTCCACAGTTATTACTCATTTTGAACAGGCAGGAGAGGAAATAAACCCACTAAGCTACAGAGTCAATGAAGGCACCCTTATCACCTAAGTTACACCAGTCTAGTTCAAAGAGCTGGGGGTCTTGTCCATGCTCATATGCACTGAAAGACAAAAGGTTTTAGTTGTCATGCAAATTAGTAGATGAAGACCCAGTGCAAGACTCAGTTCGTGCACTGAATTGTATTCTGCACGATTGGCTGAGGTTATTAACTAAAAGTAATTGCATTATTCTCCTAATGCCACAAAAAAACCATATTGCCTCCAGTCTTATTCCCCCGTCACAGACGAATATTGTCTACATTATGCCCTACTTTGTTCTCACACTTTGTAAGTGGTTTAATCCTAAAGCCTTAGTTCAACAGCATGGGAGGGTTTTGAACTGACCTTGTATTGCCTGAAAGTAACATACTGCGCTATAATTTAAAAGGTGTCGCAAAATTTCAAATCCTCATGACAGGGTGTAAGGGAGTTCATTTCTGATAGGTGGTGAAAAAAAGGATTAAAACTGGTTGGTCTCATGTTTCATGTTAACCAAGAGGTTTCAACATGACTGAAATCCCTAAACAACTCATGAAAGCATGTGGAATTAGGCATATAATTATCTGTATGGTAAAGTATTATAGGAGATATCCTTCAAGTATGGTCATTACGGGTTCTGTGACAAATGTACTATTATCATGTGGCTGCAACTGCAAATAGGGAGCTCATGGCCCACATTTGTATTGGAGCTGAACACTACTCTCTCCCATAAGCAGATGACACTGACACATGCACTTTGATTAACGTCGACAATAAGCCCATGCCATGCAATGTTAATCTTCATTGGCTTTCTTTATGAGATTTCACATCCACAACATTTTTTTTCTGTAACCCTCCCATAACTGCCCCTATGAACCATTAAAACAAAAACAATGCTGTGTCTTTTCAAGCGTATGGAGTTTCCAGAAAGTCTTTGTTCTTTTGGTTATTTCAGATCCAGAGTCTATAGCTCCTTTCACACTTAACTGTAAATGTTCAGGCAATTTTCCATGTCGGCATCATTTATGAACAGAAGCAGGAGTCAATTTTCTATGTATGATGTTCCTCCAATTTGCTGGATCTGGTCATTTAAAATGATTCATATTCCTTGTCCATTAGACAGCCATGCAGAGCAATCACTGGACCCAGTGACTCCCATGAGATCGCTGCCCACACTATTAAAGATCCCCCACTATGTTTAACAGTTGTCAATGGGCATTCTTGGTTAAAGGCTTCATTTGGTTTTCGCCGAATGCAAAACTCCACGCATGAAAATGATGGTCGTGAAGGACAAGATAAATATACAAATCAAAAAAACAAAAACAATTCATAAAAGACACCAACAACTCAATAAACACAATCAAAATATTTCACAAAACAAAACAAAAAAACTAAAACACAACATGTCACAAAACTCATTAACAGCTATGAAAAGACTAGAAACATTTCATGAAACATGCATCCCAAAAGGCTTAGGGATCATCCAGCTGCTCATTTGCAAATGTGAGATGAGCATTGACGTTTCTCTTGGTGTGCAACGGTTTCCACCCTGCAATTCTCCCATGAATCCCATTTTTGCCCAGTCTCTTTCTTGTTGAGCAGTTTATGATCACTGACCTTCGCTGAGGCTAGGGATGCATACAGTTCTTTAAATATTTTATTTCGTGATTTCTTTAATGAGTTGTCACTGAGCCACTGAGATGTTGTGGCAGGCCAATAATGTGCTTGTAGAAACATTGTGGTGACTACACACTGATGGAAAGGTTCAATATGAGTTATTTTTGAAGTTTGGATTTCACAGGCCTGGCTGCAATCAAGCATGGTTGTGTTCAGCTGAATTTAATTATCAGTTAAATTTGGTTAATTAGTTGATCAAGTTACTAAGGTATGATACGGGTGCTTTCAAATAAATTAAATAATGAAAAAATGTATTTTGTGCTTACTCAGTTTCCTTTTGTCTAATATTACATTTTGTCTGAATTTAAAACCATTGAGTGTGACAAATATTGTATTCAATAATACAAGAAATCAGGAGGGGGGGAAATACTTGTTCACTGCACTGTACTGAATTTTAACTAGTTAAAATGAAATTCCTGATATCAAGAATTTCAATTATAGATGTTTACTACTACATCATACCTGATGTATGATCAAAGAAAAAAAGGCAAATGAAAGATCACCTGCATTCCCCATGGCAGCTATTCCTATCCCACTTAGAAAGATCACAATTTGCTACCTTGTGCAGCCCTAGTTATTAGCTGGGTCCTCTAGTTCACAACTGAGTGGTGAGCCACTAATAACACGTGAAACAAGGTGACAAAGGAGGAAGACCAGCAGTATCTGTGGAGGGAAAATAAAGGTTCATTTATCATGTGCTGGCAGAGTAGATGGCAGATCACCTGAATGAAAGTATCCAGGGTGGGAAAGCATCACATCCTGGACCATCAGCTATGTGAACAAAGTTGTCAGGAGATGCTAGATTTTTATGGATTTGGCCTAAATCTGCAGATGTATGACACTGAGATGTTGGGCTTGGCTTTCATTTTTTTCCCCCCAAGATCCTCTGCTATCCAAGGGTGACCAGGACAGCTGAAAAATCTACTGCGTCAAATAAGCCACTGTTTCGAAGTTCCAATGTGATCAGATGAACAAAAATATTGTAGATGCACTTTTTAATGTATGTACAGTATGAGGAAAAAAACCTTCTCAAAGAAATAGGAGTAAAGCCTACAGCACAGGGGTCAAACTCCAGTCCAGGAGGGCCACAGTTTCTGCTTGTTTTTTCTGTCTTATCTCATTTATTAGCAAAGGAATACACACACCATGTTCTCAAGGCCTTAATTGGAAGCTGATTGAAAAAAAAAACACAAAAACCCAAAGACACTGCGGTCCCCTTGGGATTCAGTTTGACACCCCTGGCCAAATGCTGTTCCAGCATTTTTTGGAGAGGAGAATAAAGGCCTGACAGGTCTGTATATTGTTGGGGAAGGGGATCTAGAGTAGAATTTGTTAGGACATACAGACATACTACAGGCATAGCTGAAGCATCAGTTAGAGAAAACCTGAAAAGGGAGGAGATATACAAAATACTTTGTCTTACATTACATTACATTCATTTGGCAGACGCTTTTATCCAAAGCGACGTACAAAAGTGCATTTTCATGATCTTAGACAACTGCTGAACACGGGTTCAGTAAGGTACAATTACTTATTTTGTACAGCTATTTCTAGCCGAGAACAATGAACACTATCCTGATCTAACATCTGCAAAGCCAACTAGGCAGAAGAATAAGCTACAGTATTAGGACAAATACAAATTACCAAGAAGTGCAGGGATGGGGCAACATGTAACAAGTGACAGGAAAAAGGGTTTATTTATTTATTTATTTTTTATTTTTATTTTTTTCAATATAGCGTGGTGGTGGTTAGTCTAGGTATAGTCTGAAGAGATGAGTCTTCAGGCCACGGCGGAAGATGGATAGTGAGGGGGAGGTTCGGAGAGGGACGGGGAGTTCGTTCCACCACTGGGGAGCTAGGGTGGAGAAGCTCTGTGATCCCTTTGGGCGGGTGGGAGGGGTTACAAGGCGCCCTGCTGCCGCAGAGTGGAGTGGTTGAGCAGGCACATAGAATTGAGTCATGTCCTGCAAGTAGATGGGGGCTGTCCTGTTAGCGGCAGTGTAGGCAAGGGTCAGGGCTTTGAACCGGATCCTGGCAGCGACCGGTAGCCAGTGAAGTGATCGCAGCAGAGGAGTGACGTGGGAGAATTTGGGGAGGTTGTAGATGAGTCGGGCAGCGGCATTCTGAATCATCTGTAGTGGCTGTATGGCACAAGCTGGCATGTTTTCAAGGAGAGAGTTGCAGTAATCAAGGCGAGAGGTCACCGTAGCCTGGACGAGCAGCTGGGTGGAGTGCGTCGTCAGGTATGGTCGAGTCCTCCTGATGTTGTACAGGAGGAATCTGCAGGACCGTGAAGTTGCCTTGATGTGCTCCTTGAGGTCCAGTTGGTCATCCAGGACCACCCCCAAGCTCTTGGCAGAGTGAGAGGCAGTCACTGTGGTGCCATCAACCGTGATTGAGAGTTCACAAAGCAAGGAGGTCTTGCACGGGAAGAAGAGCAGCTCAGTTTTGTTGAGGTTGAGCTTCAGATGGTGGCTGGCCATCCAGGTGGAGATGTCAGCCAGGCAGGAAGAGATCTTATCATTGACCTGTGTGGCCGAGGGGGGGAAGAAAAGAAGAGTTGTGTGTCATCTGCATAACAATGATAGGAAAAACCATGTGAATTAATGACTGAACCAAGAGATCTGGTGTATAAGGAGAACAGCAGAGGACCCAGTACAGATCCCTGTGGCACTCCCTTAACAAGTGGATGAGAAGCAGAGGCAGACCCCTTCCAGGTGACCTGGTAGGTCCTATCTACAAGATAGGAAGCGAACCAAGACAGGGCAGTCCCGGCAATTCCCATCCCAGCCAAGTTGGAGAGGAGTATTTTATGGTTGACCGTGTCAAAAGCTGCAGACAGGTCAAGAAGGATCAGGACAGAGGAGAGGCGTGAGGCTCTTGCAGTGGCAAGTGCCTCCGTCACAGCTAGGAGTGCAGTTTTGCAGCAGTGTTTTGCTTAGCAATTGTAGATTTCTTGAAATTGAACCAGAGGGCCAGATGCCCTGAATTGGCCTACATGCCAACTCATTTAGAACCTTCGGCTAAAGAATCTTACCCTGCTTTGTCTCATCTAGCACCCTGAATAGACCCACAAGAATTGAAGGGAAAACTGCAAGGCTCAGCCAAGAGAGAACAACCTTAGATACTGTCACAATTTTGAGTAGCACAGGACATTGCATGCTCCACATATTGAATGTATTTTGGACAGTAGCACTCAGCAGTGAACTAATGTTTCAGTTGCTGCCTCTGAATCAACACTGTAAACACATCAGTGACCTTGTGGAGTGAACACGCATGCAAGTCACTCTTGAAATTTTCAGAGGTGACCACTGTTTCACTGTGTGAATAGACAAAAAAAAGGTCAGAAGTTATTTGGCTCATGGCCTTTTATTCATCCAGGAAACTTGAAACAATGAAAATGTTTAATAAAACAAGAAATGAAGAAACGCGGAACAAAAATTTCAAAAGCCAATGCAGGGAAACCCAATCCAACAGCCATTCAGGTTAGTGTCTCTCCTTTAGGCCTGGGAGCAAGGCCTTTCATAAGGCCAAGTAATTAAGCAATAGGCAGCAGCTGTGATAATTCCAATGAGCCACAGCTGGCACCCAGCCTCTGAGTGGGGCTGGCACTGCCCATGGTCCTGCAGCTCACCCAGGTGGCTGTAATGCCTGGGGTGGTGAAGAGACAGCCCCCAATCACCCTTGCTGGCTCCACACAGGTTTCTTAGACAGTGTTTCTCCACACAATTTAACAACCAAAATAGGAAGGTGGTGTTCAAAGAGCATTGTTGAGGTGTGTTGTTTTCACAATTATGGACAATGAAGAAAATGAGGAATCTATGGGTATACATTTTTTAAAGAATATATATATATATATATATATATATATATATATATATTATGAGGGGCCAAACAGGAAATATATAAATATAAAGTTGAATATATAAATAGAATTCCTGAATATATAAATATAAGCCTGCACATATAAATGTAAGTCTGAATATATAAATACAATTCCTGAATATATAAATGCAAGTCTGAATATATAAATATAACTCTGAATATATTAATATAATTCCTGAATATATAAATATAAGCCGGAATATATAAATGTAAGTCTGAAAATATAAAAATATAACTCTGAATATATAAATATAATCCCAAATATATAAATATAACTCATAATATATAAATAGAATTCTTGAATATATAAATGTAACTCTGAATAAATAAATTCAATTCCCAAATATATAAATGTAATTCCGAATATATAAATACAATTCCAAGTAGGTACAGGTAGGGTAATCTAGCGTGTTAATAGATGGTTGCCATGGAGTTCTAGGTGGTTGCTAAGGTATTCTAGGTGGTTGCTAGGGTGTTGCTAGGAGGTTTCTAGGGTGATCTAGGTGGTTGCTAGGGTGTTGCTAGGTGGTTGCTAGGGTGTTGCTGGGTGTTTGATATAGAGTAGTAGTTGGTTGCTAGGGTGTTCTAAGCAGTTGCTAGGGTGTGGTTAGGTGGTTGCTATGGAATTGTAGGTGGTAGCGATGGAGTAATAGATGGTTGCTAGGGTGTTGCTAGGTGGCTGCTATGGAGTTCTAGGTGGTTGCTAGCGTGTTGCTACGTGGCTAGGGTTAGGGCTAGGGTTGGGTTTACAGCTAGGGTTAAGGTTAGGTTTACAGCTACCATTAGGGTTAGGGTTATGGTTAGAGCTAGGGTTAAGGTTAAGTTTACAGCAAGGGTTAGGGTTAGGGTTACAGCAAGGGTTACAGCTAGGGTTAGGGTTAGGTTTTCAGCTAGGGTTAGGGTTAGAGCTAGAGTTAAGGTTACAGCAAGGGTTAGGATTAGGGTTCGGGTTAACAGCTAGGGTTAAGATTAGGGTTACAGCTAGGGTAAGGATTAGGGACACAGCTAGGGTTAGGGTTAAGGTTAGGGTGACAGCTAGGGTTAGGGTTTGAGTTACAGCTACGGTTAGGATTAGGGATAGGGTTACAGCAAGGGTTAGGGATAGGGTTAGTGTTACAGCTAGGGTTAGGGTTACGGTTACAGCTTGGGATAGGGTTAGGGGTACAGGTAGAGTTAGGGTTACAGCAAGAGTTAGGGTTAGGGTTACTGCTAGTGTTAGGGTTAGGTTTTCAGAAAGTGTAAGGAATAGGGTTAGGTTTACAGCTAGGGTTAGGGTTGGGTTTTCAGTTATGGCTAGGGTTAGGGTTACAGCTAGGGTTAGGGTTACAGCTGAGGTCAGGGTTAAGGTTACAGCCAGGGTTAGGGTTTGAGTTAGGGTTACAGCTAGGGTTAGGGTTACAGCTAGGTTTAGGGTTAGGGTAAGGCTTAGGGTTAGTGTAACAGCTTGGGTTAGGGTTAAGGTTAGTGTGACAGCTAGGGATTGGGTTAGGGTTAGGGTTACAGCTAGGGTTAAGGTTTGGGTTTGGGTTAGGGCTAGGGTTATGGTTAGGGTTGGGGTTACAGCTAGGGTTAGACTAAGGGTTAGGGTTAGGGTTACAGCTAGGGTTAGACTAAGGGTTAGGGTTACGGTTACAGCTAGGGTTAGGGTTACAGCTAGGGTTTGGGTTAGTGTTAGGGTTACAGCTAAGGTTAAGGTTAGGCTTAGGGCTAGAGTTAGGGTTCGGGTTAGGGTTAGGGTTAGGGTTAGGGTGACAGCTAGGGTTAGTGTTTGGGTTACAGCCAGGGTTAGGGTTAGGGTTAGGGTTAGGGTTAGGGTTAGGGTTACAGTTATGGTTAGGATTAGGGTTAGGATTTCAGATAGGGTTAAAGTTATCGTTACAGCTAGGGTTTGGGTTATGGTTAGGGTTACAGCTAGGGTTAGGGTTAAAGTTACAGCTAGGGTTAGGGTTAGGTTTAGGATTACAGCTGCGGTTAGGGTTACAGCTAGGGTTAGGGTTACTGCTAGGGTTTTGGTTAGGGTTATGGATACAGCTAGGGTTAGGGTTAGGGTTAGGGTTACAGCAAGGGTTAGGGTTAAGGTTTCAGCTGGAGTTAGGATTAGGGAGAGTACCTACGCCAGCGTACCTTAAACTCAATTTGAGCATTCTGGAGTTCAGCTAAACGAAGACAATGTACCGTAACTAAGTTACGCCAAAGCCAACCCACTATTTTCTCCAAGAAACAACAGAATTGACTCAAGGAATTTGTCCACACGATAAAGCAGATTGTTAATGTTCCAAAAATGACAATAACTCATTTTCGACCAAAATTGAAGTTAAGGCCTTTTGCCTTTGCATGGCAGTGTGCTCATCTCATTTCTTGAGAGCAACTTTGGTCAATCAAATGCCTGCAGTCTTTTTGTGCTAACTATCCTTGAAGTGCATTCCTGTGACACAAGGACTGCAGGCTCATGTGGTGGACTGCAGACTGAAAAGAAGCAAGAACCTTAGGATGCTTGTTCACACTCCAAAATTCACAATAAGACAGTCATAGTTGCTTGTTTTCCTAAAAACCTCATCTGAATTCATCAATCATAATGTCTCCTCTTACACTGATGTTTTTCAGCATGAAATAAGCACCAATAACATGATTTTTTTAAAAATTTTAATTAAAAACCATTGCTAATTTTTTAGGTTTTTATTTATTTATTTTTTTATTACCTTTATTTACCCAGGGTAGGTTCACTGAGCACGGATGCTCTTTTGCAGGAACACCCTGCTACAGACTCATACACATTCACACTTGGGAGCTTCCCAGTACAACCACAATCCTCTATTGTTGGTCACTGAGCAGCTCCACTGGAGGGAAAGAACTTTTTTTTTTTAGCCCATTAAATCAGGGGATGATTAGGTGGCAAGTTTTTTGCGAGATCCAGATCTGGGATTTTAGCCAGGACACCAGGGAACCCCCAACACCTGGCGAATAGTGTCATTGGAACCTTTACGACCACAGTGAGTCAGGACCTCGGTTTAACGTCTCATCCGAAAGACGGAACCTCCTACCGCACAGTGTCCCCGTCACTGCACTGGGGCATTGGGGTTTATTTGACCAGAGGGAAGATTGCACCCTGTTGGCCCACCAACATCACTTCCAGCAGCAACTCAGTATCCCCTGGTGGTCGACCATCCAAGTACTAACCAAGCCTACACCTGCTTAACTTCAGTCAGTCGGCAGGAGCAGAGTGCGTGGTGGTATGGCTGCTGGTGTAAAATGTAATGTTTCTATGCATTTGTTTGTGAACACACAAGATTATGGGTATGTTCCACAACCCATGTACCCCATTAGTCATTGTAGATTTGTTCCTGGATTTCTGATTCCATTGCTAGTGTGCATTACAGAATGCTACAGCTCTTCAGCAAAAAACGGGCATTTGTTTCACTTTGCCAACAACTGTGTTCATCACTTATGTCATTTTGTAATGACTGTACATTGAAACCTGACTGCAATTGCTATTTATATCTGGGCAATGTAATGGAAACAGTTTGTTTCAGACGCGCTAGATTTTCATTTGCTTCAAGACATTTGGTCAGAGAAAGAACAAAATTGCTTCCACCCTGCTCATTTTGCCTTCCTCTATGGGGTGGAATTGTTGCTGGGTATCATAATTCCCAGTCTAACTTGGGGCTTTGAAGTTCGCCAGATGGTGCTATGTACCATTATTAATGTTTGCTGTGGAGTTCCATGACCTGTAGCTAATCTCCAAAACTGGGGTGAGCTGAATGGCAATTATGAACATTCTACTGTTGTGCTTGAAACTTCAAAGTCTATTCAGCTCAAGTAAACAAAGTAGCACATGCCCCAAAGAATTGGCTTTTAATTACCCAGACTTTCATTTCATAAAATATAAGACAACAATAAAAGAATATATGCATTTATGTTGTTCTGTGCTGTATGGTATTTTGCTTAATTAGTAGTGCAAAGAAAAATTATACATTCTTAAAATGCACTGGACATGCTTATGATCACATAAATATGGATTTTCTTTTTTCTCAATAAAATAATGCACTGCACAAAGCACAGGAAGGTCCATTGGCATACCAATTTGTAATGGTTTATACTGCTATTGTTTATTTGCATCCTTTATACCATGATTATTGGGCTTAATTCTTAGATGCACCATGGAAACTGTCCAGAGCCTTGTTCCCCCACTGTAAGTTCAACTTCAAGAACATGGAAGATTCAAAGTTTCCTCCCAAAGGATTTTGGATTGCAGATGGTGTGAAGCATGTCCATCCTCTCCTGATGGCACACCTGTCTGTCCGGAGGACACACCAGAAACATGCAGCTGCTGAAGCCCCCATTTAAATCAGCCCCGATTTGACACTGACCATGCAAAAGCCATTTTTTCTTGGGTTGTTCTCTTTTTTATAAGCTAACCACCACTGACTGCTGGCCCACAGTTGTTTACATGTGATCTCCTTTTGTTTGTGTAGTTTCTCAATCCAAGCCTGAAAAACAACAGCTTTTCCCTTGAGTGATACTGACAGTCCAGCAAGCCCTGCTTACACAGGGCTGTTATTGAATAAATTCCTTCTTCTCTGACATACTGACGGATCAAAATCAACTTCTCATCCACAACAGACCCAAACACCCTTCACCTGTTGAATGAGAGGAGCAGTGTGAAGCAGTAAAATAACCTCTCTTGACCTTCAACTGCATATTATTTCTTTAGCAGTATGCAAACAGTATAAACCTGATGCTGAAGGTAGTGGCCAACCAATTTGACTTCTCTTAGCCATCCTGTTCCATGACAAGGTGTGCTGCACAAACCATTATATCATGATCACTGAAAATGAAAGTGTGGGGTACCTAATATCCGAGTGGATAAAAATATATAAATATAGTTGAGGGGTAATGACATTTTTTTTCTGGTGGGGTTTTCAAGGGGGAAGGTTAAATATCCAATTTCATTCAAGTGATTATTTTGACAGTTAGTGAATTTATCTGGATGTGACAAGAAAGCAAAACGTATTACATAAATGAAATTACATCAAATACCAAATGTTTTGTTCAGCAGAAACAGATTGCAGTAGAAAAAGGTTTTAATAAATGGCAATATACATGAACTGTGCAAAACATCCGTCAAGACATTTTTCTTTGCAGTTATTGGGATGGCAGGTATGCCATCCCGCCAAGTTACGCCTTGGCGGGGGCATGCCCCATACCTATACAGCACCGAGAGTTTGGCACTTTCCAAGGTTCCCCACAGAAATAACCACAACAGCCACAGACACTCAGCCCTTAAAAACATTAAATTATGTACATTCTGACCCCATTTCAACAGACAGATTTCATAAACAACTTCACATGTCCACACAATAAAGCCCCAAACTAAGGGGATATTGCGTTTTCTCCTTCTTCTTCTATTTCTTCTTCTTTTTCTTCTACTTCTTCTCATTATTATTTTTCCTGCCGCCTATCCCACTAACAACATGTCTCCCCATTGGACATTTTACCGACACCAGCCAAATCTTCACCTACACAACCCAATCAAAAACTCGCATACGCACGCAAAATACCCATACCTTTTTACTCTGAAACATTTCCAGTTTAAACAGCTAGTCTGCCTGTGGCCTAGTGGGCAAGGTTACAGTCTTGGGAACATGGGGTTGTCGGTTCAAGCCCAGCTAGGAATGCTTTTCTTTAACCTGCTTTACCCTCACTAATAATTGTCTACTACTTCTCAATTATTGCTTTTGCACCATATCTACCCGCCGTTCACCCAACGTATATCGAACTGAACTGCATTATGACGTACCGTCTGCACGTTCAGTTATTAACCGGCTACAATATTGCAAAGCCATATGGATTCAACGGGAGCTCTTCTGTGCTTACTGGTCTGTGTTCTTCTTTAAAACCACGGACAGGTTTGCTAATGATATTTAACGCATTGCATAGCTATGTCATTGTGCTGCACTAACAAAGTCACAGACTGGTAAACCTCCAGTTGAAGGATTGAATCCCGCCTCGCCCTCAGGCAGATAATTTCCTCTTTTACACTGTTTCCTTACGCTTATATTTGCTTTACCAAAACTCACTCACGGCCACCCATATGCATTTCATGACGGCAAATGTATTCCTTTTATTAAACAGTTACACCAGTTCACCACTGTGCCATTTATACTAACTATATTTCTTCACTTGGCTAGCGTACAAAACCTTCTTATCAGCAAACGCCACGTTTCTACATTCATGTTACCTCGCCCTGTTCTCTATCTAGCCACATACAAACAATTACTACATATGTACGTTCTGCAACTCCCCATTAAAACATTACATTTAAAATCATGACTCACTCATAATTATCACTACTACTGAACAGGAGCAAAGCACATAAGTGCAATAGATTTCACATGTAACTTACCCACCCCACTTTCATGACAATTACTTCATACAGAATGTTATATATACCTTTCGATAAGGAAACTAAGCTCGCTCATGGTCATTTCCATTTACTTCGCATTATAGTCTGTGATCATGTCAACCTTCCCCTACATGCCCATTCTGCTAAAAACATATTGTTTCAACTACGCAATTTCATCATTTCTCCTAATTTATCTCACACTGTTGTTATTTTCTCATATGCAAAGCCTGCTGGGACATATGCGTCTGCTCCTATTCTCTACTATCAAGTTTTCCGGTTCTAGCTTAGCAAAACAGCGAAGAGGATTCCCACCTGCAGATAAGCCTATCAAAATGCCTTATAAACCTTACAAACACTAAAAGTGCACCTCCACGAAATAGCAGACAACGGAGCAGGACAGAAGGGTACACAAGTTGCGACCTAGGGAGTTCTAATTCTACGTGCTTGCTGATTCTTTTGTCAATCAAGGCTCGTTGGATGTCTGTCAAATCTGTGAGTACATACACTGGCCATATTTCACCTGCGTTTCTGATGCGTTTACGCTTACGCCACCGCACCCTTCTGAACTGTTTCACATATATAGCAAACCGAAACTGCTAAACGGTACACGCTCATCAGACTGTACAAATTCACACAACGATAGCCATAATCCACAATCGTTTCTTACAGGGTTATTTTGCATTTCTCACTCTCATAATAAAATGCTTTGCAAAAAGAAATGATATCTCATAAAAAACACATTTTCAACATACAAAAATGCCAAGTTACTCACACATACAAGACATACAACGTCTATAACTCATTCATTCACACTACAAAAATCCAGGCCTGCCATTAAAAGTATTGATATCAAAATGACGCCATGTTACGGTACTAGAAACAATATAGGCTATCTTGCCTCACCGAAATGAAATAAGATGTATTCCAAAGCAATGCTACCCAATATTTCCTCAATTTTTTCAAGTCACTTGGCCCTGTGTTTTGTAATCTTACCATTTTACAATGTCATGCAAACGTTGTGTCAAATATTTCGAATTGCCTCATGGAACACATTGAAATTAATGTAGAAAACTGCTGGTGACTAACTACAGGAAGCATATTTCTCCAGAAAACATATGTTTATACTTGCTTCTCAACTGAATTTGAGTAAATGTACAAGTTATTGTATATTTGCTAAGTACAATAAATACTGCATGTGAAATACATATTGTACATACATACATAGAGAACTTCTTTATCCCCATGGGGACATTTCCCTCGCAGCATGTTACATTCACATTTACAAACAGACATTTATACCAAGAAACATACAATCATTCACGCAACAGAAAGGCTGGGCAGCGAAATACATACATACCAATACAAATTGGACATATAGACGCCTATTCAATCAATCTTGACTGTGAGAAAGCCATCCACACATATGTTTGGCCTGTCCATGTACTGCATGCTTATACACACAGGGCCAAGTGACTTGAAAGAAGAGGAAATATTGGGTAGCATTGCTTTGGAATACATCTTATTTCATTTTGGTGAGGCAAGATAGGCTATATTGTTTCTAGTACCGTAACTTGGCGTCATTTTGATATCAATACTTTTAATGGCAGGCCTGGATTTTTGTAGTGTGAATGAATGAGTTATAGACAGGGTATGTCTTGTATGTGTGAGTAACTTGGCATTTTTGTACGTTGAAAATGTGTTTTTTATGAGATATTGTGTATGTGACTTGTATATTCTTATAATTTCTGAACTATTAGTTATTGTAAAATTGCCTTTTATTCCTAAATCGAAAACTAAAGTAAGAAGTTGTACTTTAAGATGAAACTATGCCAAAGGTGGCTGTTTCCTTGTAGTTTCTGAAAAGCAGGAGTTTAAGAGCTCTGCAGTTGTTGCTTTAGACTTATTTCCATTTTCTTCTTAGAACTGGCACATCTTAAATCCCTGTTCTCGCAGGACCAAAACCTTCTTTATGAATATCCTTCAGTTCCTTGCAGAATACTATCAGGGAGATATGGAGGGGCAATATGGCTGAGAAGCAAGCTCCATAAAATTAAACTGACTCGTCTTCTTCCACAAGCATAGAAAATCTCTCCCTCTGTGCACTAATGATTCTGGGCATTAGCCTTATGATGCCTAATTGGCTAAGAAAACTGTGATCGCACATATATTGTCATCCCTTTTCCTCTTCTCCTCCAGATATTTTTTCTGTTTGTCATCATTAGCATTATGGTTTCTCCCCGCTGCACTCTTGATTTCTTCTCACCCCTTCCAGCTCTGCAATTAGATCACCTCTGTCCTTTTCTAATTCTTGACAGCCCACCCCAGTGTGGATGAAGGCATTTTCATTAATATTACAATAGAGGCAATCTTCATTTTGGAGACAGCACCATTAGTTGCTTATGCCTCCAGAATTTGTCTGCCTATAAATATTAATTAAGAAACTAAAATGCAAAAATACCCACCCAAGCTTTTATGGCCTCCCTCAAGTATTCTTTTAACCCGGTATAGCCAGGATGACTGCATCACACATTTCTTCTTTTTTGACAGGGATTACCATTAATAATATTACAGGGAGAATTAATATTTCGAGACGTATTCACAGCAGTTTGTCTTGCCTGATCTACACAGTCATCAAAAGGAGGAAATCTGAAGCACAATTACCTGAGGAAAGAAGGGATTTCCATATTCAGGTGTAGTTTGTTTTTAGAGTGCATCTGTTAAAAACCGAGGTGTAATATTTGATGCACAGAAACTGCTGGAGATAGGTGGAAAGCACAGGTATGCAAACTCCTGTTCTGATAAAACGTGCTGTAAATATTTTTGCCTCTGAGGTGCTGCTTAGCATGCGAATTGTGTTCAACGCTGAGTCACAGTCTGTTTTATTCATATCAATACTGTCAGGAAATCTTGTGTTTTTATCTTCACAGGCAAAAATCCGCATGCACCGTTAATGAGAATATTCAGGTTGCAGCATGATGAGCTGATCTCTGTTTTCATGACAAGCAATGATTTTCTATGACCTTGTGCAATGTGCCTTCCTCAATCAATGCCTTTTTTATGTGGCAGTCTGAGATGCTCATGCTTTAGAGTATTTGTCACAAGATACAGTTATTGGATAGCATCCTGTGAAATTTTAGTTCAGATTGCACACTACGACTGGGATTCAGTCAACATCTGTCCTTAACTTTGACAGAAAATTAAAAGCAAGATTCAATTTCTTCGCAAACAGAGTTTGGCAAGTTCAAACTGAACTTTGCAAGTATATGCAGAAAAAGTGTAATGCTTGCATTTACTGGTGAAACAAATTTAAGAATAAATTCTGATTGAATCCAGGCCTACAGTAGTATAAGAAAGAAAGAGAGAGGGGGAGGGGACAATATGCATGTGAAGCATGGCTGATTTCTAATAATGGATTGAGAAATTAAGAGATGTGTGGCATATGAGAGGGACACTTCTCTTTGACATTGTTTATATTTGGCAACTTATATCATACTGTACCACATCCCTCTAAGGATCCCTTCTAGTAAAAAATGTATAATTAATTAATATTATTTGAATCTATTCAAAACAATGAAGGCCTGTGATGGATCATAACTTATAATAACTTACATACAGTTTTAATACCACCAAAACAAGAGCAATTGCATACTTTACAAATAATTGTATATAAAAAAGAAATGTAGAAATGTCATACCCCCAGAAATCAGTATTGTGTGCTTTCCTGTAGTCTTTTAAGATGCATAGGGGCATACCATCAATGTAATGTCCTATTCAGAGAGGTACACACTATCATATGCAGTCTGTCGTCACTTCTATTCAATTATTAATCCAGAAGCTGACCAGTGCAGTTGCGACTCTAGATAACTACACATCTAGTGCAGTTGGTCTTGCAGGTGCCTGATTGACAAGAGGTGTGTCTGTTGTACAATGGCCTTGGGAATAAAATACCAACTAAACATCTCTTTCCCCGAGAAATGCTACAGTGCGGTCAATTATATATTGACCTGTGTTATTTCCAGGCACTGGCACAGTCAAAGTTTAATTAGAGTTGTGGGGAGCTTCAGTACACCTTGAACAAGTTCCTCAACTGAATATATCTTGCTGGATAAATTAATTAATTAATAAATAATGTATTTAAAAGTGCACCCGGTGTTGCCGCTGCTTCTCTTTTACACTATAGTGGAGAGACATGAATCAGAGGACAGTTCATGCAGCTCATCAGGCAAACAGCAAGCATGATCATCGCTAGTTGTTTTTCCGGCTGGCTGAAACCCTCCCTCTCTAGCAATTGTACATAGCAGGGCTGCCGCTCAACACCTGCACAGTGGTATTCCATACCATGTAAACTATGTAAACTGCTGTTCTTGAGTTCAACCCACAAATATTCTGTAATAATGTGGCTGATGTGTATAATGTGTATATGCAAATGACAAATCCAAATATTGTTTTCTTCTAACCAATTTTTTGCATATATTACTGTGGGCTTTGCATCATTGTCATGAATGACCTTTTAAAATCAAAGGAGCCAGATTTTCGCAAAAAACAGAATTTTGCTCTACAAGCTGCTTTGGACATACTTGAAGTGATTTTTTGTGCTTTAGACCAAAAACCCCCAAATGTTCTATACCATTTTACGATGCCAAATTTTTAGCAACAATGGTTCCTTATTTTGTAACATGTGGGGTGGCAGAACAAGCTTGGACTGTCCTCATCTTCTTCACATTTTGGAAATCCATAGATGACACTAATCACAATAAAGTCAATATGCTTGTCGCAGCAATAATCAAGCGAACAAAATCCATAGCGATTTTTAATCTCAAAAACTCAAAGAAACATTGATAGAATGTTCATTGTTTACTTGATAATTCTCTGGAAGAATTATCGTTGTGGACTGCACTGCTTCACCGTGTATGCACACCGAAAGTATTGTGTACATAGGAATGTTATTATCTTCAGTTTGTATAGACTCTCTGAAACAATATGAGACCACCCACAAGCTTCTCTAACAAGTACTGGACAAGCAGTATAGCCAATGGAACCTGCCTTTTGAAAGCAAGGACTCAACCTGGACAGTACAAGTTCTTTTCAGAGCACAGCCAGCCAATGGTAAGTTATAATAGGTAAATAGTGACAACCAAGAAGCATTTTAGCCAATGAACCTGTGTTTCTAGTTAGTTAGGCTTGGATAAAATGACTCAGATTGTTTCTCCAATGTACATGTAAACAAACCCTAACTTTTTCAGTACGCATGCTGAAAATATTGCTCATCTGCTAAAAAGTTAGAGACTTTATGGCTAAAAAGGTTGTTTTACAACAAAATTTTAATTTGTGATCTGAAGTCTAAACATAAGACTGGTGTTTGTTGGCCATGGAAGAAATCACAAGTCTGAGTGAATATTTCTGAGCAGGACAGTGAAACCAGATTCAATTCCACAGCAGAGGTAATGTTCAATGAAGGACTCGATCCCATTTTATATCGGTGAGCATCTAAATCCATTCTCAATATATTTTATTATTATATTCAATATTCAATATGCTTGGAAGAAGAGGGCCTGATTTTGAATAATAAATGTGGCAAGTGAAATTGTGGGATCGTTTGAGATGTTGCTGGGGGTGGGATATTTTATAAAAACTTCAATAAATGGACCTCAATCAATGGATCAGTAAACTAGATAGCTAATTTAGTTATTTTCTACAATCTTCCAGACCAAGAAAAGGGAGGTGGAGAAGGGGAGAGGGAGAGGGAAGAAGACAGGCCGGGGGAAAGCAAACTAATTTCAGCACACATCTTCCAATAACATATAGTATAAAATATGTAGTATTTTATACCTCTAAAGACCCATAATATCCCTATATGGGTATGTAATTTTTAGGCATGTGTTAAAAAATGGGGTGGGGTTAATCATATGACATAATGTTTGTGCATCAGTATGATGTAACACTGTATGATAAACAATGACAATGATAGTAGGAATGTGTGCGAGCCTGCATTTAGCCATTTGAATTATATCTTGTAAGGCAGGACTGCCCAATCCTTCTCCATGAGATCTACCATCATGTATGTTTTCATTTAAACCCTAATTTGGCACCCCTGATTCTTCTAATTAGGTGATCAACAAGATCTCTCACTGTTGAATGAGGTGTGCTTTGTTGAGTTTGAGTGAAAACCTACATCTCATCCAGAGTGACTTCCACAACTTTTTATATAAATGCAACCTTTATGTTCCAAGACCAGTTCTTTACCCGTTGTACTACACTGTTGCTCAATTAAATTATTATTAAAAACTTCTTAGACACATCTTTTTCTTGAACTACTAGCAATTAGTTTAATGTGAACAGATTAATGTATATCCACAATCATTAAAATCATACCCCGGCATATTGCAAAGTCAACCTAAGAGTCAATTTTTGTAAAGTGCATTGCTCCATTTTTATTGCTATAAAATATGAAGAACAGAAAGATTACACATTTTTGAAACTGGAACCAAATGAAAAATTCTGACTATCATTATCTGCCTTTTGCACACGTTCTACTACAGTGGAGGTTCCCTGTAAGTTTTCTAATTGTATGACATTCGTATGTAATGCCAGTCATAGGGGAACAGTGCTTATGAAGTTCTATAATAGAAGCTTTCATTAATGGAAAAACAATGTAAACTCACAGGATTAAAATTTACTTTATTTTGATATCATTAATAAAAGTATGTGAATAAATTCAATCATTGTGCTTGCAATGTAACACATGTACTGGAGTTATGCAATGTTGACCATGTTAAGAACATCAATTATGCATATGCTTGGTTTCTGTTCAATTGTATTTTTGTGCCAATTCATCAATGGTATGATTAAACCTGGCCACATACAGTGGTTGTTGTAATTATTTACAGTATTCATACACCGTCCTTGAAAAAAAAAAAAAAACAGAAAATAACCCAAAAATGTCCTACAAAAGAAAGAAGTGAATGTGAGTAAACCAGAAAAAGGACATTTTCCTAACAGAAACATAGGTAATGGGTCTGACAACAGACTTGCACTCAACAAAGGTCACATTTATAAACTTATTCTTTAACTTTTTTATGTTTCCAACAAATGTCTGAAAAGATTACCTAACCATGAATAGGTATTGTACAGCATTTGTTTTTTGTTTTTTAAAAAAGGTTGCCAAGAGTAATAGAAGCTACAGAGAGAACAAGCAACAGTCATTTTGCTGTTATAATTCATTTTAAAGGAAATATTTATCCTAACTGAAATAAAAATCTTTTACATCAGCATCGTCAAAAAACAAAATGGAATCTTCTATTTGAGGATGTTCTCCTTGTTGAATGGATCATCAGAAATGCAGGTATAAAAGCATTGTGCAAATACTTGAATTTGTCAAACAGTAGGATGTGATGAACTACAGTATGAAGGCCAGGACAAACAGAAAGACATATTGCAGGAGTTATGACTCCAAACAAATAAGGAGCAGAGAATACTAACAGCTCTAGTCTGAAGAAACATATTGTACCAATTATAGCAAGCCTCACACACTGGATTCCCCCTGGTGCACAGAGAGCTTCCATTTTACAGGAGATTTTAGAATCAGCTCTCCCATTCTGGAACACTCCGGGCTGACAGTTTGCCATTCCAGCCTGTGTTCTGTTTGAACCCAGAGATAGACACAGATGTAGAGTTTTCACCATACCGTCCTTTGAGTTCTGAGCTCATTAGATACTGTGCTGATAAAGGTGTTTAATTCAGGACCTGGGCAGCCCTTCTCTGAATTACAACTAGATCAATTTCTCAAGTCAGTCTGAGGGAGATGTTTTCCCACATTTGAATTCAGAGGATCAAATGGTGCTGTGAATGCAGAAATAAATCCATATGCATACCAATACCTCATCGCTGAATGGAGTCCCTGGCTTTCCTTTTAATTGGCATCAACACTGAGTACAGACACAACTTAGTAACTGGCAGTGCAGGGAATTGCCTCCTTAAGAACAGGCGGCAATGTAACGATTGACTAATTGATTGAAGTCTAGTAGATAAGTCACAGCAGTAGGGCCAGGAGAGCAGGAATGATGGAAAGGCATTGTCCCCAATGATTTATGCATGTCCTGAAGGAGATGGAGATGGTGGCAGCATATACACTCCCTCCAATGTTCAGAGGGGCTGGGATGTGAATAGCGATGTATTTTGAGTATATTACCCCTCCAGTGCAGTGCAAAAAGAAAAAATAACAATGTCAACGGTGAACTGTAATTGATCCAACACATATTCCATTTAAATATATAGAAACTCTAGATTATTTGAATGGTGTGCTGTTGTCTGCAAGGACTGTTGGGGTGCAGATATGTACAATTGGGCATTAATGAAAGGACATCAGCCATGCAGAAAATGTTTTGTCATATCTCTACAACAGAAATCATATCCAGAGGGAAGTGATGCCAACCGGAAAACATTACAATTTGGTGCCTAGGGATGAAGAGAGACCCATGCAAAGCTATAATGCAATCCAATGGTCTGAAACACACCATATTATAACTAACACTGTCAGGCACCACAGAGAACATTAACACTTTTTTTCTTATCAGTTTATTGCTTTCATAGTTGTAGTAATTGTTCCATATTTATATCCATAAATCAAAGCTGATGAAACTGGCTGGACATTGCCTGCTAAGGGAAATTAATTAATTTGATTAATATTAATGGAATTAATGTCTGTCCCATTTTCTTTGTCGTCCCCCAGACACTGTGAGCCTCTGATAAGATTATTAGCCTTGTAGGCAGAGACAATATAGAGGCATATTTCTTGTTGAGTACTATTGTCACAGTGCTCTTAGGATAGTAGTCTGTGGTGCCTTCTGAATTTGGCACAGGGGACTGGGAACGCAGAGTGGTTCAAATCTTGTGCAGTAATTCTTTTTTTTGTATGCTTCTTCAAGAGCTGACTATAAGGAAACATATGACTGATCTTAACAGTTACCAGTGGTGTCATTCTACAAAAGCCAATGTATGGCACAGGCAGATGACAACATCAACTCATGCTGTACAGTCAATTACCTAATATTAGCTAAACAGGCACAATTCTGACACTTGCTTGTTTGTGCAACCATAGAGTGTATAGGAAGTATATTCCACACAAGGAGTCAAGACTGGTCTTTGTTTTTGAAACTCACTTCCTTGTCTTGTTGAGAGACATTGCTCTCTAGCGCCATTGTGGTTGGCTGCAGTATAGGTCTTTCAGCCACCCATTTCAGACAGAGGTATCAATGTGGTCAAAGTACAAAATCAATAATAATTATGTGTTTGATTAACTTCATATATTAAGAAAAAAATCTTAAAGAAACATGTTTAGATATGCTGTAGTTGTAAAACACTAATTGTTAAAAACTATAACCTTGGTGAAAAAAATGAAATGCCTCATTTTCAGATTTCCAGGCCCTTAGAATGACATACTCATCCATCAAATTGACCACCTCCATACATATATGGGGATTTGAAATCAGGAAAGCATTTAATATACTGAAAATAGCAGGTAGCCCATTGACATTACTTTAGCTAATTATGTTGCATGAACTCAGTCGCTGGCTGGCAAACAGATAAATAAAAAACTACAAAACTTTAAATTCTGTGATGCAGGGGATGGTTGTGACCGTAAATGACAGTGTTTATGTCAGCAGATGGCTCTGCATGTGCAGGAGAGAGGAAGAGCAGAGGTATGAAAAGCAAAGAATGTAAGAGAGAATCATGCTAAGCCGATTACATGAGATTGTTCTTTGAAGATGCACTAAATGGCAAATAGTTTTAAAACAATTTGTTAAGTTCTGCAGAGCAATATACAGATAAATAATGGTGTTTTATGTAACAGCATAATGAACACCTGTGCTGCTGTAATTCTGTCTGTCCCATTTTGTTTTAATTTAGGGTTATAGAGCTTCAAATGTTTAATAACACCAAGGACAGGTTTAAAACCAACATTCATCACAGTTACGGTTTCCTTGGTTACCAAGTAAGCAGTTCCTGGCTTTATTGTCTTAGATCCTATGGCCAAGGGATTTCAAATTGGCACAAACTTTTCAAGGAAAAATCCACATTTACAAAATCAGTAAAGCTCTTAAAATACATTTGACCCATAGACAAATAATTTCTCTGTAATAGGAAAAGTATGTAGGTTGCTGCAGATGCTCTCCACAATTTAATCGCTTTTTTGGGGCAGGTTATCATATCTCTTCCCTCTTTTCATGAGAGTGCTCCCTTGAAATAACTGAAAACATTTTGTTGCACTGAGCGCTCATGGTTCATTAACTCCAAAGATATACAACAACAACAACAACAACAAAAGCAGTCCACAGAAAAATAAAAGATGTTCTCATTTGTTCTTGTATCCGATGTTTTTTAATGTTCTCATATTTGTTCCCATGGCTGCAGGATGTTTTTAGTAAGGCTACATAAAGTCTAGAATTCAGTGTTGCAGTTTGGCTGAATACCTGTTTTTTAAAGTCTAAAAACTAATCATTACTAACTAACCAATAAGCACACACTGAATATAACATAACTAATGAGGGTTTACAGTTTCAGTCCATGCTTTTTTTATGCATGTTTGTGAGAGATTTACCATACCAAGACATTATTGTGTCATTCAACCATACTCTGCACTGGGTATCCAATAGACCTTGGTATCTAACTCATCTAACTCAACCCTAAGCAGGACATTTCTTTATGTGCCAATTTTGATAGCATTTGTACTCTATTTTGGCCCAAGCCTTTATCATTCCTCTGTGCGATTCCTGCTCATGTAAATTGCCATTTTGCCATCCTGCCCAAACAGAAAATGTGTCAGTTGGCCCTTCATTTCCTTGTATTTATCATACTTGGAGCCTAAAGTAAACGTTGATTTAAAAAAAAAAAAAAGGTTAAGGGATATCAGCCATCACTCTCAAGTGGGTGAATACTCACAAAAACAGTGATAAGGCCTCCCTCACCTCTGGGTGGCGCACACGGCAAAGACGTGCCTTTGATGGCAATGGCCGGAGACAACAGCCTTGCCAGGGAATGGTACCCAACCGAGAATGAGATATTGTTATTCTCCGATGACATGGGCAGTATATGATTGATGGTGTGGAAAATAGCAAGAACAGGCATCACATGAATCGGGGGAGTCACATGTCTGCCATCTCCTCCTAAAGTTGGCAGAAAGGGTTGCTGATGGGATATCAACAAATTTGGTTGAGATAAATTGTACAAATTGGGATAGAAAATACATAAAAAACATGGTCTCCCTCTTCTTATAGAATTCATATTCATCCTCTTCATGAAGAACTTCTATTCCATGGCAACTATGGATGTGATCCGATGCAATTCTTTCTACTGTAGATCACTGACTCTTTAAACCAATGATGGCTCACAGAATGCCCTCCATACACATTATATCATTTTTTCTCCTGGGTACCTCCCAGGTATCATCTGTATAAGGATGTCCCATTTAATAACTTAATGCCATATTATCTATGGTCCTCCAGACCTGCATTTAAGTATCCAAGATGCTATACTGAAGTGACTTTATCTTCAGTGAGCCACTGTTGTAGGAACTGGGCTTGGGTAAGCCAAGTTGAAATATTCATTCTGGGTCTATGAAACCAGAGACTTCTTGAAGAGAACAAAGCCTGCCCTTTTCATCTTCAGCTGGTGCCATGCTCCTATTAAACAGTGGTAGAATGGGGACAATATGTTTCATTTTAAGCTGGTGCCCTCAGGTGATGGTGAAAGTCTGGTGGAGAATTGTACAGGCTAGAAGCCTCCACAAATCCTTTAGCTAAAGAGCAACTTCATAAAATCAAGAATCTCAGAGTGAAGCAGAAGAATACACAACATTGCATGAACATAAATATCAGTGTGTGGGGAACTAGAAGGGCTGCAAGGCCTTGTTACAGAAACATACAGATGTCCTCAAGCTGACTCCCTGCTGAATGATAGCTGCAGAAAAACTATTCCTTTGGAAAACACTGGCGGGAGGCATCTTACGGTATACCGTAAAGCTTCCATTACATGCCTTGTCCTCAACAAGAAATGTCATTGTCAACATTGACATGATAAATTACATGTTGTTAACACATTTATTAAAAACAACCTATAATATGTACAGGTACAAAATATGAATACAATTGTTTACAATACAATGCAACCCCACTGCTTCCTTTTAGAGAATATCTTCAGTGGCTACATGCCATTGTTCTGGGTATCACAAAAACATTTCAAGTGCCATCGTATAAGCCACTGAATTTGTCCTCTGCAGCCTGTTTCACAGGTCTGTCTTGATCTGTTGGTAAATAATTACAGAAATGAGCGCAAAATACCATTGCAAATTACGGTTAACCAAAATAAACTGAACAAATGGGATATGGATTTCCATCCATGCATCCATTGTCTATACCTGCTTACCCAGGGTCGCGGGGGGTGATGGAGCTATCCCAGCGTGTATTGGGCAAGAGGCAGGAATACACCCTGGACAGGCCAATCTATCGCTGGGGATATGCATTTTGTTACTGAAAAGTAATAATAATGATAATTCAATTTATTATGAATATATGTAAAACTATATGTAAAAACTGTAGGAATAGACATTTTCATAATAAATATAATCATCATTATTATTACTTTTCAGCAACAAAATTCATGTCCAATTTGTTCAGTTTATTTTGGTTAACTGTGATTTGCAATGGCTGTTTGTGTTGATTTCTGTATATGAAGAAATATATCCATCTTTAGCTCTCACTAGTCTTCTGAGAATATGCAATTGGTACATTGACACACAGCAGAAAAATAACACATTTCCTCACTCCCTCTTTCTCTGACTCTACTTACATTGCTGGGCCCAGGTAACTAGTCTTTACTCCACATGCAATTCACAGCCACAACAGCGCTTCCAGAGGAAAAGCAACTAAGAACTGAGAAATATCACTCTCGCGCACTGCATAAATGTAAAGAGCTCAGTGTGATCCTGGTTACAGTTTGGCTAGTACCCAGACTGCCCATGCACTGTAGGGGAACCCCTTCTACTCACATCTGGAGATACAGGGAATACAGAGGGTGGTTGCTCCGCAGGAGCTCACAGCGATATACACAGACATGCACAAAAGAAAAATACCAAAGAGCTGGGAAAGTAGCATCAGCCCAAGATACTTTGCTAGACCCAGCTGCATCCCAAATAAAAAAAATAAAAAACTCAGGTCTGCTCCCTGTGATCACTCCTGTTCTGACTCAAAGTCTTCTCAATACCGTCTGTCTCTCCAAACAATACTCCAGCGGAGGGAAGTGCACCTTTGTTATCTCACGATTACCCAGGGCAACCCAGGTTGGCTCATGTCTCTTATGTCCCTGGACGAGTAGTCAGGATTCCAGTCCAGGATTTCCCCATCACCACATTTCACCACTCCGTGCTGTTACTGTGACTCACCAAAAGGAACAAAAGTTCCCATCACTAGCGCCGGCTCTTCTGCGCTGTAGCCCTGCACTCCTCCTGACATAATCTCAATTAATAAGCTTATAAACAAAATATAACATTTTAAAGCCAGAATTGCCAAGGAAAATAGATATAATCTTTTCCGATAATTCTTCTGTTTTGTAAATTATTTGTGTGAATGCTTTGTGTTATGAGCTGTTGTCTCTTTCTAAAAACATAAGGTCACTCTGTTGATAAAAAGAAACTCAAAGTATTGGTTTCATCAGTATCATTTCCTCTAAAACTGTTAACGTTAATTCATTACCTTGCAGCTCTTGACATACATAACTGGAATATATAATAGCCAACACCACTCATACACCACAACAAACTGATTAAGCACAGCCAGTTTAATCTCCCATTTCAACTGATAATAGTACTATGGTATGTATAAATATATTACATCCCTTTACATTTAATATCAAGACCTCAGCTGAGAAGTATTCTCTCCCTTTACCTACTACAGCTGTTATCTGCTGTGTAGCTATTCTGTTCTGGTGTCCATAGACCACCATTAGACCTACTTATGCACTGTTTTGAAGTCAGAAATTACTATGGTTGCTATCTCATAAGCACATCATTATTGAGACCTTGGTGATGAATAGGGCAGAAACAATAATTGGAATTTATTTGAGAAACCAAATTCACAACATTTCTTTTTTTTGATATACATTATCTCAAAGCTCAGTTAAGAGAAATAATGCATTCAACAAAACGGTACAAAACATAGTACAAAAGCATGATAGATCAGGACCAGTAAATGAAATACTGATGTTGTCCTTGAAATACAGAGACCCGTCTTAAAGTTGTGAGCGAAGTGAAAAGCTCACAATAATTTAAGGGCAGCTGGAAGCTTGGAGAGTGAGTGAATCTATCCCTTTGACCAAGAACAGATTAATTTCTGCTGAACAGATTAATAAAACTGCTGTTCTGGTGTGCTACTCAATGTCATCTGCTTGGAATAGCCTCTGCCTACACTAGGAACTCCCGCCCTCCACCATCCCCCGATTAACAGACTCTTCGTAGAGGCGTTCTGTACAGGCAGCAGCATACAATTCCCTACAAAGCGAGCACAGAATTCGTCAAGCTTCGTCTAAGCTTCTCAAATCCCTTGTAAATGCCGGAACACACTTGGAATGGCCGTGTGTGGTTCTGAACAATGAAAAACACGCTGCACCAGTTGGCATTAAAGGCCCAGCTCCCCTGGTACCTTGTGTCCTCACCCACTCCTAATCAGCCCCAGCAGTTGGTGGCAGCTGAACTAAGCTGGGTCACGCAAGCCAGACAAGCTTTGGCTTTCACAGTCAATGACTGAAAATATTTCCTCTCTGTTTGTAGTGAGAATGCCGTGAAAATGCAATGCTTCCAAAACTCTTTTTTTGTACTAAAATTAAATGACTGGTGATGGGTGGTCGGTGGACAGGTGTCCAAGCTTTCTTTTTTGAAGGGTATTTTTTGGGAGATGGGGGATGGGAGGTGGTGAGAGGTGCACAATCCTACTGCCCAGCCTCTGGAGTGAGGTTTCAGTGCACTATGAAGACAATGGACAATTCCCCACAAAGTGTATTATTTACAGTTGATGTATGATACATTTACCTCAGGTGGGGTCATCTTGGAATGCAGATAACTCTTGCAATGAAGGGAACACTTTAGACAATGAGTAATGGACAAAATGACATGTTAGACAGCTACACAGGTTGTACTAATAAAATAATGGAATAGGCAATTAAACAGTTTACAAATTCATAAGTTCCAGTGGGAATTTCAGTTTATAACAATGATTTAGTGAAATTGTGCATAGCTGATGTCATATGTATAACAACATGTGTAGTACTCATGATGTTGATGTCATAGCAGTCTTTAGGCCAGAGTCTGTTCTTTCTGTCATAATACCTGTTTTCAATTTAAGGATTCACCCAAAAGCATCTCAATACCTGTGTGAGCTACTGAAGTGGAATACGACATATTAATTTATAAACCTTCCTCTAGAAAATGTTTTAGGAGAAAGCGAAAGATACAATTTGCATTGTTTGCTAATTAAAAAAACAGACTGAGAAAGGAAAAAAAAAAACATTTCAAATGAAATGGTTATTTTGTAAGCATCCACTACAGTGCTCCAGACTTAATAGATATTTCCTTCCATCCTGCTCTGCTACCCTGCTCGCTCGCTCTCTAGTTGGCAATGCTGTTACTCTACTGCCCTCTGCTGGGACCACCATCTCTGATGAGTATGAAAGGTGCACAGTGTGAAAAGAATTCAGACTATCCATCTGTCTATCTATACATATCAAAATATATCAAATATATATCATTATACATAAGTGTGATAATGATCTGATGCATCCAAAATACAGGATATAAATTTTGGTTTTTAATGTTTTTACAGCCAATGTCCTGTCCCTGAGTCACCCACTTCCCCAGAGTGCAGTTGGACTCCTGCCTTTCTGCTGAATTTCAGTGATCAGACAGGTGGCCCCACGCCAGGCCACTGCTCTAATTTCCTCTCTGTCCAGAGGTCATATATGGCAAGGTCTCGAGCACATGGCAGGCAAATCCAATTCGGGTCTAATTGTCCATCTAATTCACTTTCACTCCCTGGCCCTTCAACGCAGACAGATGTTAATTGATTACTTTTCATTTTCCTGTTTTTATTTACTCAGTAATGAATGTTCCATCTTTGGATTGATAGGCAACTGTTCTGAAAGTCCTATCTGCCAGCACAACACTATAGCAGAAGAATAGCTCTCTCCTTTAACAAAGCAGTCCATTTATTATTGTGGATGAAAATCTAATCTCTTTATTTCATGTCTATATTTTGCCGTGGCCCTCTGTCTTCATTAGTATAATTATCCACAGTTAATTACAGAAATATTAATCAGAAGATGAAAGCAACTAAATACATTTATTTAGATTAATTAGTACCCTTGCTAGTGCTCTGTAATTGAATTCAGTTTCAACAGTGGATTAATGCAAGGCTTAGATGTTGTGTGAAGAGGTTGGTTCAGAGGTTCCCTCTAGCACAGAATCACCCTCATGGGAAGACTGCAGATAATTGTATTTAACATTGGATAGACAGTTTTCCCCACCTGCGAATGCACAAAGCAATTTGTACACTTAGATCTGACATTTTCGAAGGTATGAAACCTGGGTGTTCATTGTCAGTTATGCGGTAATCGCTCCCTTTCTGACTTTCTCTTTTCATACAAACCGGAGGGAAGACTTTGCCCTGAGTGGAGAACTCAGCCCACAATGGTTGTGTTGTGCCTGTTAAGTAACATCAAAGCCCACTTAAATGGTAACTTTGGTCTGAGCTCACAGGAGGATATCTGTTTGGCTCAGCAGCGTGTGTAACCCAAAGCACAAATGTGGGCACTGTTGCTGCTTTCTCTCTCTCTCTCTTTCTCTATCATCAGGCCTTGCTAGCTGAGTGGGCGGCGCTGCTCAATCTCCATGTCATCGCTAGGAGCGTTCACCTCTTTGTCACACGGCAGTCTTGGCATCGTGTATATCGAAATGTGCATTATACACTGGTACATTTCATTCTCAGATCAGACATTTATAGTGGTGCGATAAAGATCCTGAATATCCCCAGGCAGGATATGGGAAGTTCAAGGATGCTGAGAGCTGCCAGGGGGTATGGGAGAGGGATTGGGTTTGTGCTGTTTTAAGAAGGCAATGGCTTTATCCAAATAATCACTTTAACAAAGCCCTTCCCTCCTGGAAGCCAAATTGTCTATATTTGGGGTGTGGCCATTGCCTGGCTTTGATGTAACTAGCATGGTCTCAAAGAAATGAGGGGAAAAAGTTAAAAAAATAAAATAAAATAAAAAAACAGAATACAGGAGACAGGATGTGCCACAGAAAGATCAGATATTCTACATAGACTCCAGCAGGAAAAAATGTGCTTTGCCTTGTAATTTATGGGACATAGCAGGTGTCATCTGAGAACACATCATCAGGGCACAGCTCACTACACTGGCTTGATAGAGGGCAGTGGAGATTCTTTGATGGGACTCAGAGTATCATCATAAATTCATCACATGCCAGGCCTGATCACCCGCCCCACCATGCCTAACCCAGATTAACATGCAATTAATATTCATGTATTTTTGCAAAGAAGTCAAAGTGAACCCTCTGAATGGCTGCTGTGAAGTAAGAGCTGTCTTCTCTGGCTCTCAATAGAAACATCAGTTAGAGGTGCCTTCCTGAGAGGAGCGGGGTGTGCAGTGAAAGATATGCCAGGTGAGGACTCCTCTTTATAACCATCTCCTGTGACATAGCCATTCTCTGCTCCAGACTTCATTGAACCTCCTCTGAAATTGGATGCTGTACAGTCGGTGAACCTAATTCTGTCCTTTCCCGAAGTGGCCAGTCTGAGCCCCAGTGCTTTGCGACAGCACAGAGTCGAATGCGTTACCGTATGGTTAAGTACCTCAAAACAGTTGCCAATGTGAGCCATTGACATTGCCTTTAAGGGTAGGTCACAACATTAGTCATAATCATATGTTGATATATCCTTCACACCAATATGTGAAAAATAATATTGAACTTTAGAAATTACTAGTGCTCAAGTAGTGCTCACCACTGTATAATTACAGATATATACAGTACACTAAACAGGAGTTGCTATGGATCAAGGCAAGGCAAGGATTTTACTATCGTGCTGTACTCACAGACTGTGTGGTCACTGGAGGCCTCTTTAAGGTTACATTCAACTTCACTGTTGACTTTTTCTTATAATACACCAAGTGAAATGGAGCGAGAACGGACTGGGTAGATTTTACAACCCAAAACATGGTTTACAACTTGGGGGAAAAGGGCTAAGCGCTAAATCTAATTGGAGATCTCATGTTTTTGGTCACAGTTGTGTTTTATATCAGGCAGAGGCAAATGACTGTGGAGTGTAAAACAAACTTGTGTCATTTACTTAGGAGTTTGTTATATTTGTTAGTTGTAAGATTCTCCATGTGATTTTACAGGGCATTTAACTTTATGTCTCCCATTCGTTACATCTTCAGGGATTTCACAACGTCCATTAAAAGCCTCACCAGACTTTTATGGGGGAAGCCTTTACCTTTAATAGCTTTGTGTCTGTGTATACTTGGAGATGCACCCAGACACTGCAGTCATTTTTTCTCTTTGACAACCAGCAGTAAAGGTACTGTACAGAACCACAGAAAATCACCTCTCTTCAGCAGAAAGGTTGGTACATTTTTGCCACTATCTCAGACTATTGACATCATTCTGTAACTGAAAAAGAAAAATACTGTATGTTCCTTCCCCTTTTCTTACAAATCACCATGGTAAATTTTCTATTTACTGAAGAATTTTTCATTTTATTTTAAGGTGTGATCAAGTACAATATGTTATTCTCTATTTTACCCACAGGGCTTGCTCTTGTTTCTAATCATTGTCAAAATGTACTCGAAAGCTATTTTGGACATGACACATATGATGACCTGTAATTATTACTGCCCATGCATTTCCCTCTTATAATTATTTTTATAACAAAATTAATCTTATTCAATTGAGTGACTCATAATTGTTTATAGAATGATGTGAGGACATTAATTTATGTTACATCATTGCCATAATAAGGTTTTATATGAGCATGTACAGTATGTACATATGCATGTATGTATGTGTGTGCTTGCTTCCCCTAATGTATCTGTGTGCATGCGTGCATGTGCCTGCGTGACAGCTTGTGTGTGTGTGTGTGTGTGTGCATGCGTGACTGCTTGTGTGTGTGTGCGTGTGTGTCAGTGTGAGTGTGTTTTCATGCTGATGTTGAACCAGAATGTCTGGAAGCCGAGCCTGTCAGCGGCATCGCTGGGAGCCCACCGCCGACTGTGCAGCGCGGTACGGAGAAAGGTCAGTGACCCCAGGTTAAAATGAGACATGGAGGCTCCCAGCAGGTAAAGGTGCGGTGGATCTCCACAGGTATGAGTCAGTGTCAATAGCCCAGGGCGCAGCTTTGGGCCTCTGACCTTCAAAGCCAACCTCCCCTCACCACCTCCGAGCGGGCAGTATTTCAATAATACATCCCCGTCCCATGTCTTGACACCTCTGACTCCGCAGGATTCAGGAATAAACAAACACAGCCACTATATTACATTATGAACTGTGATATTTACTGTGCCCCCCACTGTAAAAAAAAGGGAAGGCATCAAATTGTTCATGCTGCACTCCCATGGAGACACTGTGACCTTGCAAGGATGTCACCCTACAAAGCACAGTGTTCTGATCAAACAGCACAGTGTGTATAGAGCATCATGTTCAAAACAACAGAAGAGGGCAGGAGAGTGCATGTGCTATATCCTTAAAAGCCTCATATTATGATATATATATATATATATATATGAAATTAAAAATCTTTCAACACTATCAATCAATCAATCAATTTTTATTTGTATAGCGATTTTAACAAAGGAGCTTTGTCACAAAGCAGCTTTACAGAGGACTGGCCCCCAAAGAGTAAGCCTAGGGCAACAGTGGCAAGGAAAAACTCCCTGACTGATAACAGGAAGAAACCTTGAGCAGAACCGGACTCAGAGGGGGCACCCGTCTGCCGCGGGCAGGCACCGGTTTGTTGTGGAAATGGCTTACATGAAAACAGATAAACTATAA
The DNA here is from genome assembly GCF_013347855.1 of Anguilla anguilla. Taxonomy (NCBI): domain Eukaryota; kingdom Metazoa; phylum Chordata; class Actinopteri; order Anguilliformes; family Anguillidae; genus Anguilla; species Anguilla anguilla. The sequence goes on from NC_049202.1 coordinate 44,989,460, forward strand.
TACATAAATAGCCAATACAGTATTAATTAAGACTAGCTCTTTTCTGGATGATTTAAAATAAAATTGTTTTACTTTAAAATTTTTAATGATTGCAAAGCACATTTTTAAATGTATCATATTTGATAGAGTAGATTTTTAAGTTCTGTTCATTGCTTCAATAATAGAGACCACAAAACATATTTGGTGTTCTGAATTGATCATAATTTGAAGCAAACTTGTTTTTTTAAAAATAAGAGAATAGCAGATACATTTTTTCACCATCAATTTGTTCAAATGATCAAATGAAGAAAAATTAAAAAAAGGTTCAAATAGTTTTTTTTTTTATTTAATTTTTTTTATTTTAATCCCATATATTTAGATATTTAGACTTTTTTTTTAATGCAACAATGTCAGTGTGGCTTTGGATACAAGTGTCTGCTAAATAAATTTAATGTAATGTGTAAACTTAGATTCAAGTCAATTTGGATGGTTTTCTCGTGTTAAAATAAATTCTAATTATTTGTAATGAATGTATTTATTTAATTATAAATCTTAAAACAAATTGTCACAAAAAACATTTATTTTGCCTTACTGTTTGCATAAATAAGTCTTTCTTCAGCTTTACTTGGAATGGTGATAAGGATTTAACAGTGCATGTCCTAGTTCAGACAGAGATGTACCCAACATTTCAAACAGTAGATGTGTGAGAAGTCTGGAGTCACGAAGTACTTGCATCTTTGTCGAGTACTGTCCCATGTGAGGCAATGGACAAGGCTATCTCTTCTGATATCTAACGGCACACTGGCTGCTGGCCTTTTTAAAATGTATTTATTTATAGATAAAAAGATATAGGTAAATACATAATGAAATGCATGAAGTATGTGTGTGTGTGTGTGTGTGCACACGTGAGTATTTGCAGAATGGTATACATATTTAAATTAACTTGTCAGAATAACACTATTGAATTGCTGCATCTTTTAAAGTTGTATTTATAAAAATAAAACGACAAGAAAATGCATTAAACACAATACATTACTGATTTGATTATTTTGCCAAAATACCTGCAGGATCAAATTTGACACACACGTTCCTAGCTTGATTTAAATAAATAAATAAATAAAGCACACATATGAAGTAATTCTCACTAAGTCGCGCTAGAGAATATACTTGAATGATACTTGAGCATGTGACCATCTGGGCTGTCAACCTGAATTTCAGCAGTTGTCCTCCAGGTGTCTGGCACTGGAGTTTATCAGTCATTTAGCAATCAGCAAAGACAAGTATACCACAAATGGCTAATTTTGAAGTGTTGCAAAACAATAATAATATTGTTGTTATAGATTAATTGTGCAGGCCAGGGAGTGAAATATGATGTACTGCAGAATTAAACTGCTGGCGAAGTAGAACAATATCCTACTGGTACAGAGATCTGACCTCCCCAGAAAGAGACCTGTGCTCATGTATGGGGGGGTCACTAAAATAACAAAGATACTGCACATGATCCCACCCCCCACTCCCATCCAGTCTTACAATGATAATTACAACCACCCTTCTCCCATCCCACAATTTTCTGAAAGGATGTTCATCTCCCAGTGGAAATACCCCTGGACACCCCTACAAGGGCTTAGCCTCTGATCTTACACCATGCTAGAAATGCCCCTGCTTTAGATAACAGGATAATTTTTTTTTTACAGTAGACAGGCACTTTGTGAAAACACCAATATAATGAGATGCTGCTATCTAGGCTGACTGAATCTCTCCTATACCGGGCTACCAGCCACAGTCAACACTTGCTATGATTGCTGATTTTAAAAGAAAAACTACTGATTAAAACAGTTGATGGCATATCTGCGAATCTAGATTTCAATTTTTTTTTCCACGTTTAATTTTTCAAGGACAACTAATCGGGTGATTGAAAATTATAGCAGATACAGTACATGATCAAGTCTAATGGAGACATTCCTCAGAAAGGCAGAATTCACAAAACCTTACAAGTGGTAATTGGAAATGATATGAAAAAAAATTGGACATGATATGAAAAAACACAAAAATGTGTACAATCCCCTGTACTACTCATGTGTACTACTAAACAGGTACCCAAGTTGTAAGTTTCCATAGTCTACTAATGTGGGTTTTGGGAAACTTGATTGCAGTGTCCATTATGGAGCTGCACATCAGCTGATAGACAACAAATCTTATGCTAGTCTCAAAAGACGTTTCCATGTCTCACTAGTCATTGTGTAACAGAAAACCTCATAAGATAATACAACCCTGAACTAAAAACTAAAAACAAAACATTAGTCAATCAGCTCATAAATTCTAAACATATCAGAATATTTGATGCTAAATACTTTTCAGTCTGGATTAAACCCCACTCTGGATTCTATTTCAGACTTTTACAACAGCTAATTGTGAACAGCACACTAAGAAAAACAACTGTCTTCCATGGGATTCAGCAGAAAAAATATTTACATAAAAAATTGTTCAATATGGAAACACCAAATGATACTTGTCTGTTGTTACAAATTTTGATGATGCTCAGGGAAGTAGATCTTCTTATAGGCAGGTTTTCACGCATCAGTGTCATAAAGTGAAAGGAGAGACCGTCCATTTTTATTTACACTTTTGCAAACATCTTGTTTTATTTTTCACTTTACAATATTTTAACATTTTAGAGGTTTCTTATTTTACATCATCATTTCTCACCTCCTCAAAGAAAAAATATTTCTCTTCGTGTATATGGGAATTAGAATTTACTGCTACATTGTAATACCCTACACTGAGTTTGACACGTAATATAAGAATTGCACTGGCATTCCTAAAGTGGTAATTGAATGATTAAATAATCTGATTTCCGTAAATACGTAATGACTGTTTGACTTATGACTTGAAATAAACATCAGCCCCTTGATGTTAGAAGGCTGAAATACATGCAAGATAACAAACCCAAGATTTTCTCAGACCCATAAATATACTGTAGACAATCTATTGCAAAAATATGTTTTCCTTTTTTGCATACCAGCATGTAATGGAGTTTGAGCCAACAGGCATAACCTCAACCCTCCAAAAACAAATGGGACAGTTATAAATAGCACATTTGTGCAAAGGTGGTTTATTCAGTGCTCCAAAATAGACAAAAAATCCATCCATCTATCCATTATCTAACCCACTTATCCTGTTCAGGGTCACGGTGGGTGCTGGAATCTATCTAGCATGCATTGGCTGAGAAACAGGAATACACCCTGGACATGAATCATCTGGAGCATCCAGAAGATGATGTTATGTCAATGCAGCAAACAAATGAGCTGAACACGTTTAACATTAAACACTGAACTAACTTAAAAAGTAAAACATGTTGATGAGTACAATTCATTTCTTTAGCAAATATTAAACACCATGTAGCCCTATCCTTCCTGCCCCCTTGTGGTATGGGCACCAGCACCCACAGAATGGGCAATAAATAGTCAAATAAAAGGAGCCTCCCCACCCCTCAATCACTTATTACACAGTATCCCACCTAAAAACGTATTTTTATTCCATAGAACTTATTTTTTTGTACTTTCTAGGGTTATCCATTCTCATTTATTTTTGCATGAAAAATCATATACTCTTTCAGCTTTCAGAACAGCGCCTCAGACAAATAATTCAGAAAAAAGGTTTAATATGTCTATATGTAATTAATAGTGAAAATCCTCGCAAATCGCTTTCGTGAAATGAGCCCCTGTCCTGTACATAGCCAGTTCCTGTCTAGTGTCAGTCTGCCAGTGGGCCTGAAATACCCCTTATTCAGGGATGTACCAATTCTTCAAACAATAAATTAACTGTATACATTATATTATCATAGTTTAATTACAATTACATTTTAATTAGCCTTATTTTAAGAAAGCCTATGGCAACCCAGTGCCACCTTAATTTCTGGATTTAAAAGTATATTCAGTTGCCCTCCAAAGTTTGCGGATTAAGACTGTGGAGGCCAGAATAGTGTTGTGCCTCCCCCAGCCTCACTGGCTGATGGCCAATGGGGTTCACTGTCTTTTTCTCATTATCAACAGTGACAGGCTAAAGGAAGTGTTAAATTGGTCCACTCAAACAACTAATGACTTCACTTTAGCACTGGAAGAAAACACAATATGGAATTGGGACATGTGACAGCCATGCAGCTCTTGTTATGCCCTAACCTTTCCATAAGGGTGAGGCCATAGTGTGCCATAATGAGCATAAAGTCTCTGTGCATGCTGGGACTACCTCAGCCTGAGAACTTGTACTGTGACATAAATTTTGCTGCAGGGGAATTCCAAACACATGTGATTGGAACTCCATGACTGTCCCTAATTGACGTATTTAAGAAGCTAGGTCAAGCTGATAATTGTAGCTGCAAGCTAGAAGAACTGAAGACAATTCCTACTTCCAAGCAAATGTTTTAAAACCCCACTTGGTGCAGAAGAGCTGCACATAGCCTAGCCTCCCATGCTAGTGCGTTTTAAAGGACAGCAATGAGCACCATTCAACTAACATTTTACATTTCACACACCAATTACATACGAAAGCAAAGAAATAAAGAGAATTTGTATTACTTTCTGTACTGTTCCTGGAGTAGCCTCTATGCAGTTTTCTGATTTGCATACATTTCCATAAACTTTCAGTGGTTTTCATCACTTGTTGGGGAATGAGACATCTGGCAATGGTGCTGGATCCAGTCACAAGTGGATTCCTCCTCCTGAAGCATAGTTAATGGTAAATGGACTGCATTTATATAGCGTTTTTATCCAGAGCGCTTTACAATTGATGCCTTGCATTCACCAGAGCAATTAGGGGTTATGGGTTAGGTGTCTTGCTCAGGGACACTTCGACATGTCCAGGGCGGGGGATCGAACCGGCAACCCTCTGACCCATGACCCTATGTCGCCCCACACTGCACCTGTGGATTTTTTGTATCTGTTCAGATTTTCTTTGAAAAACAGGGGATGTCAGAACTTTTTTAATATGACTTAGAGGCAGGCAGAGATGTTGGTATCCATTGGCATAGCACATTTGAACTGAACACATAATTCAGTGGTCCTGTACACACACTTCTCAAATAAAAGTATTGATGACTAGACACTTTACATTACATTACAGGCATTTGGCAGACACTTTTATCCAGAGCGACACTTTAGATACTTTAGCTGTACAGTGTTTTAACATTATAACTTCAAATTAAAAACAAGTTTAAAATTCCACATAATTTGCCAGTTTAGCAGTCTGTGATAACAGCTGTGATAAATATTTGAAAATGCCCATACTGAAGTGTAACCAGTATATCCACAACATGCCTTTACAATCTCTCACCATTTTACAAACATATCAACTTACATTGCTTCATATTTACTGCAGAGATTCAGAATACATACCTTGCTCAAGGATTCAGCTGCAGCACCCCACATAGCTTACCTGACCCCATAATTTCCTGGTTGCAAGTCTAGGCTTACAGTGCATTGTTGCTGCCTAGAATAATATACACACTGCCTTTTCAGTGTAACGTGTTCAGCAATCTCAACTGTTCTTGAAGCATATAAAATCCAGCCAAATTACATACAGCACATTCTTTTCATAACCCACCACTAACCTTACAAAAATGTATACCATAGATATACCATACTGACCAAGGGCAGATATTTTCTATTTGTTATTTGAAGACATTTGCCTTATTGCAAGACAAATTTTTCCCCAGCGTGATTTTATTGTTAGCTTGGGGTGTTAAATAAAGACGAAAGCATAGCACTGAACAAAATGTTTTCAGTTAATATACATATGGGCCTGTTTTTCATATTATTAAAAATAATTAAATGTCATCATTGTAGCTTCCTGGCTATACGCAAAACTTGAATCCCTTATGGACACCATGATACACATAAAATAAAAAAGAGATCAGTTTCAGTTCAGCACATTGTATGTTCATAATTGTTTATAATAGCATTGTGAGTCTGCTTCAAATATTTTTACATCCGACATTTCAATATTATAAGTAATGTTTATTTTGACAGTATTTCTTCATGTGCTTCATTTGTTCTAAATGGAGAAGGAAAGAGGGAGGCACGCTATACTGGACATTATTTTAGGTAATGTCTATAAATAAAAACTGTGATTTTCTTTGGCAAAAATATATTTTTCTGCAACAAAGTAGGATGGCTCATCCCTCTGTCATACGAACATATCTGGGTCATAAAATTGGACAAGAGACAAAGAACAGAGGTTATACAACTTCTCGCAGAGTAACTCCCATCATTTTCCCTGAGTAATTTAAAAGCTTTCATCCAGGATGTCAAACATTGTAAATTCTGGGGGATAGATTCATGCCGAGTAGCATTCTCCCTGAAGCACAGACCTGTTCTCGTGTAGGACACTCACAGCCTGTAGGAATGGACAGCAGCTCTGCTGTTCTGGGCCATAAGTCTTCTTTACAGCCAACATTAACTTTCAATATTTATTGTTGAAACACAGCCAATGTATGCTATGTGACAGATGCATCTTTTCGGTGCACTGAAGTATGCCAAGATTAATGATTAATATATCTGCCCATGTAAAGACCTTGTCCTCCTTAAAAAAAGAGAATAAATGTAAAACATACTTTTTATATATCAATTTGTTGCTCAGCATGGGGCTGTCCACATGTCCACCCTAATTTGGAATGTCCTATTGACTACTTGTAGCTGTTTTCAGTGAATGATCCCCATTGCTAATTTGAGAGAGTGAAAACATTTGCAGTTCTCCAAAATGCGTGGTGTCGCCAGCTTGCTTCTTTTCCCACCACAGCCCAAATGGGGGTCTCTAGAAAGTGATGAAACATGGACCCCTAACTGACTGAACCCTCTCATACCCTGGGTGATGTGATTGATAACAGCATACCGCTCTATGGAACTGCCAGGCCACAGTTGGCATTGGCACAGTCTGGATTCAATCCAAGACCGTGGGGCTCATCCATGCACCACAGCGTGGTGCTTTGACCAAATAAGCCACCCAGCAGCCTGTGAAAACATCTTTTTAAAGGCTTCAGTTAACTGTCACGTCATTCAGAGTATACTTAAACTCTTCAGTTTTCATAATGATATATATTCTTGGTATTAGACACAATTTGTAAAAGAAAAAAGAGCCATGTACAATAATCTAGGAGACAGTAATGCACACTCTGAACATTTTTGTAGATTTTTTTCTAGAAAGCGTGCATTTCTTTAACAGTAACTGGAGTTCAAAACTTGTTATGGCATTGTTTGAAACTAAATTAAAACACATAAATAGGCTCAGTGAAACAAAACAAATTAACCCATTATGAACCCATTCATTTGTGTACATGTTATTCAGCGATTTCCTCTCCAGGAGCAGTCCTGATTTATGCACAGCCGCTGTAACACCTAATAAATATTGAACACAGCTGGTGTAATTTTATTACCCCTGGCTTCATCTCAGGCACTTCTTCACAGATCAGCTAACTGCATTCACTACTCATTGTCTTAAACAGCTGGTTAACATTCACCAAACACCTCATTCAATCACCAAGGGAGGTATTAACAGTAAATGAAGTACAACTAAACAGATGTTGTTGTTTTTTTAAATCAATCCATCCATAAAAATAAAAAAAACCATTTAGGTTATGGTAGAGGATTTGCAAGACAGCCTTCTTGGCACAGCATTAAAAAGATGAAACCTTGAGAAAAAAAGATATTATGACCAATTTTAATATGTATCTTGACACAGTGTCAATTTAATAAAAGCATTACAACTATGATTTGAAAGAGGACTCATAGATGGCAAAGAAACTGAAACTGAAACTGAAACTGAAAACAAATGACCAAGGAAAGAGTGAGGACTGGATTGTTAGATTCGATCTTTACAGAAGTTTCTGATGACTAACCAGCTTTACAATGGCTGGCATAGAGGCATTCAGGGGGTCAAAAACTCTGAAACAAAAATGCTTCAGTACACAACACGGGCTTACATACACTGTAGCATCAATTACTTTAGCTAAAATGATAACATGACATGGAGGCTAGCGAGTACAGATGACAGACAAACAAATAATTAAATATGCTGATGCACAGCCATAATGTAATGCTGCTTCCCTGATTTTGGGAGTCCCGGCGGGTTGTGAACTATGGGCAGAAATGAGGGCCAGCAGAAATTGAATTTGAATTGCATGAATTTAATTTGTATTGCAATAATTTTTATTTCTAATGAAATGCATTGTGCCATGCACAGTAAAATGTTTTAGCTCTTACTGTGTACATGTGTTTCAAGATGGCGGCACAGGTGTTTTAACGTTTTAACGTTGTCCTCTTCTTAGCGTCTTTTATGTTTTAACGTTTAACGTTTTAACAGGTGTTTTAACGTTTTAACGTTGTCCTCTTCTTAGCGTCTTTTATGTTTTCTTTTTTGTTTTCGGTTTAGCTTATGTCTTAAAATTAGATTTTAATCGCGATTTGATCAGTGCTACTAGAAACCGGCAGTTGATAGCCTGTTAAACAATACAATATTAATCAAAACTGACTTAACCCACTTCAACAATGTGGCCAGCCGGGCTGCTCTACCTGTTGAGTAGCCTTGCACTATCATCTCCAGTGGTGAATAGGACAATGGATGACGGTGGATCGGATGTTTCACTGTGGATTACCTCCTCATGCACTGTAACCATGCCCCATTCGGATGTTGCTCCATTTACAACAAACCATTGGTTCACAGCGGGGTGTCTCGCTGGTTTGTTTGAGTGTGATGACGTGTACCTGCGGCACGCACAGCGCTGGAGAGGGACCGTGATCTCGGCCCGGTTTGCCTCATCGGTTGTGCACAGACACAGTAGGAGAACTGTTCCAGCAAAGAAGGTCTGGATGATTTTCCTACTTCTTCTATCAGGTAACATCCACCCCAATCCAGGTCCTGAACTGACACAGTTTGAAAATCCGGATGATCTTAAAAACTGCAATGGATTACGTTTCATTCACCTAAATGTTCGCAGTTTAATAAACAAAATAGACGCAATTCGTCTCTGGGCAAAGCTGACTGACTGCGACATTATTGTTTTGTCAGAAACGTGGCTGAAACCCTCGATTTCGAACAATATGATACATATTGATGGATATAATATCTACAGGACAGATCGCGCTAACAAAGGAGGGGGAGTAGCGATCTATATAAAAGTAACGTTGAACTGCTGTCGAATCGATCAGTAAGCCAAAGTGCTTCGAACTGTCTGTAATTAAGTTACATCTTCCTAATGGTGCTGATTTTACAGTAGTAGGATGCTATCGCCCACCATCGGCGTCACATGAAGCTGTAGGACTGCTTTCTGACTTCCTTCATACGTTTTCTGACAAGGAGTATGTTTTATTGGGAGATTTAAATTGGGACTGGCTCTCGACGACCTCCAATTCACTTAAGGACATTTGCGACACTCTAAATCTATCGCAAATAATTAACTCTCCAACTCGGTTAAACTCCAAAAACATGGATAAGTCTACATTGCTTGATGTTATTCTCACAAATTCTCCACATAAATACTCTGCAGTTGGAATATTCAGTAATGATGTCAGTGATCACTGTACAATTGCCTGTGTTAGAAACTGCAAACTACCCAAGACTAAGCCCCGTTTTATTTTTAAAAGAAATTATAAACATCTCAATGAACAAGCCTTTGCGCATGATTTGTATAATAGCGACTTGGACCTTGTTTGTGTAATGGCGGACGTTGACTTGGCGTGGAATTATTTTAAAACAACCTTTTTGGCCCTAATTAATAAGCATGCACCTCTGAGAAGATTTAGAGTCAGTGGTAAAGACAACCCATGGTTTAATGAAACCATCTCATCTTCTATTAGAGAGAGAGATAAGGCATGGGCCAAGGCTAAAAAAAGTAATGATGCCAGTGACTGGGTTCAGTATAGGGCATTAAGAAACAAATGCACAAAATTGATAAAAAATACAAAAAGTGATTACTACCTTCATTTAATAAATGAAAACCTTAATGATCCAAGTAAATTGTGGAAGTTGATTAAATCTTCATCAGGGTCTACCCTTCCTGATCTTTTAAAGGTAAATCAAAATGAAATAAAGGGTACGCATAACATAGCAGATGCATTTAATAAGCATTTCATCAATGCAGGCTTAGCCACTCTCTCAAATCTCCCTGTAGATGGTAAAGACAGTGTAGCCACCACCCTAAGTTGCCCGGGAAATAGTTTTAATTTTTCCCCTATTTCTCCCACTCAAGTTTATAAAGCTCTATTGAGTCTTGATTGTAAAAAGTCTGCTGGTCCTGACCAAATTGAGCCTTATTTTTTTTAAATAGCAGCAGATCTGATTGCAGGACCCATTGCCTCCATTTTTAATCTTAGTCTAACCAGCGGTTTGATCCCCAGCTCCTGGAAGTCAGCATTTGTCCTTCCTTTATTAAAAGGAGGAGATCCCTCTGTTCTGGATAATTATCGCCCTTTTTCCAGACTATCCGTTATAGCTATTTTTGTCTGATAATAAAATTTTAAGTCAAACTCAGTCAGGTTTTAGACAAGGGCATAGCACTATAACTGCAGCCATATCAGTTACAAATGATATTATTACTGCTCTGGATGATAAAAAATCATGTGCTGCACTTTTTATTGATCTATCCAAAGCGTTTGACTCAGTGGATCATGGTCTTCTCCTGCAAAGACTCAATTGTATAGGATTTAGTAACCCTGTGCTAAGTTGGTTCTCAAATTATCTGACAGGGAGAACTCAGTGTGTGTCTATTGACAATTATAATTCTGTACCTCTAACTGTAAAGGCAGGTGTTCCGCAAGGATCTATTTTGGGACCGATTTTATTTTCTATTTATATAAATGATCTTGGGGTAGGGTTAAATCCAGCAAAGGTAGGCTACATCTTTATGCAGATGACACAATTATTTATACTATAGCGCCATCTTTAAAAGTGGCAATGGATTCCCTACAGACTGCTTTTAATTTATTGCAGATGTCACTTGTTAATTTAAAATTGGTTTTAAATTCTAAAAAGACTAAATTTATGATTTTTCACGTTCCCGTTCATCACCCACTGACTGTACAGTTCTAACACTAGATGGTACTCAGCTAGAGAGGGTTAGCTCTTACAAATATCTCGGCATCTGGATTGATGACAAGATGACCTTTAGCGTCCATATTGATAGCCTTCTAAAAAAACTTCGACCAAAGTTAGGTTTTTATTTTCGTTTAAAAAAATGTTTTCCTTTTACTGCTAGAAAAAGATTGGTTCAATGTACATTTTTGTCAGTATTAGACTATGGTGATGAAATTTATATGCATGCATCTTCATCTCTGTTGAAAAAACTGGATGTAGTCTATCATGCTGCCCTGCGGTTCAATGGACTTCATTGTATACAAGGAGAAAAACCCATATGTTAATTTTTATTTTTAAAGCTTTACTGGGTAAACTACCGCAGTACATATCTGGCTTACTGAAATATTACTCCAGTAGCCATAACACTAGATCCTCAGAGAAAATTATCCTCATGGTCCCAAGTATTCAAACAGAACTGGGTAAATCAGCCTTTTCCTTTCATGCCCCGCATGTCTGGAATGAGTTACAAGGCATTCTTAATCTAAAATCCTTACCCTCTCTTGACACGTATAAAAATATGTTAAAATCTGTTTTTACTGAACAATGTTATTGCTTTTAGCAACAAGTGCCTTTTAGCTCCTGATCCTTGTATGTCTGTTTTTTTATTATTATATATTTTAATTTATTTTTTATTTTTTTGTATTTTCTTTGGTATGTTTTTAATATGAAACTTTTATTTTCCTGCTGCCATCTTGACCAGGACTCCCTGGCAGAAGAGATATTGTATCTCAATGGGACCTTCCTGGTTAAATAAAGGATAATAAATAATAAATAAATAAATAATGTGGTACCTATTGGACCTATTAGAGTTGAATTAATACTGGACATTTTATTGTGTAGATTATGCAAATGACAACTACTTAACTTGTTTTTAATAGCTTGCATACCAAGGTAGTGTGCTAGCATATACAGCTGTGTATATAAAATATATAAAATGATAGCCAGTGGTTCATTCGCTAGCTAATTCAACTGTAGCTGCCTTGCTAGCACTTACATCAGCTAGTTTGTAATAAGCACAATGAAGAGGTCAGTGCACAAAGATCCATATTCCTTTTAAATTTGAATGTAATATTTGAAATTTAATTGAAATCATTGAGTGAAAATCTTAATGTCTATATAGTTCATGACAGTGAATATTTCTTGTGACTTAAGCTTCTGAATTTTAATCTGGTTGTGAGTTGAACATTTGATAAAGGTTGATCCAACAGATTGCTCTGCCTATCGACAAATTTAGTGATTTAATTCATTATTGATTTATTTGATAACAATTAACAAATTTAATTGACTAAATTTATGTTGGATAAGTGAGGGGCTTTGAATGTTGATGCACTTATGTTTGGTAGTCAGAGTGCCGGGTGTCAAATGAGGGTGTTAACAGATTAAAACCACAGGATTCAGAACGGTAAACATATTTCACTTAATCCTTACTTCCCCAACATAAAGAATTGTTTTTTATTGAGAAAAAAAACTACAACATCAATATGAATACCTTTTATGCTCTGCTCCTGCCAGTAATATACGTAAATCAAATTGCATCTAAGTTGAAAACATCTAGTCAATCTTTCTCTCAGTTCTATGTACATTCATAGTATGCGAAGAAATATCATTTGCTATGCCTTCATTTCAAAACATACACCAAATGGGGCTCAATTTGAGAAGGGGCTCAACTACATATGCATAATTCCTTGTCTTCTTATAATTTAATTAAATGAGCTTGGTTTTAGAGTTTGGTACAGTTTGCATATAAAGTTCACTGCACACATACATTCACAGTTATCTGGAAATCCTCAGCAACCAGGCTCCTAATGAAATATGCACTGCGTGTGATGGATTGATCCTCTAAAGCTGGAAGGCTCAGCAATCTCCCACACACAGTCCTTGTCTCAATCACCAGTTGGCTGTGTTCATACAATGTTTGCTAACTGCAGGAAGACGGGTCTAACAAGGTCTCTATTGAATGTCAAAACAATGTGGGCATATACTGCCTGGTTCCAAAGTTCCAGTCAAAGTGAAATAGAAACATTTTTGCATTTAGGATTTGGGATGGGAGGCAAGGTGACCTGACTGTCATTAAAGAAAACAGGAAAATAACCAAGATGTGATTTCTGAAAGCAGATGCGACAATGTACCAAGCTATCCTAGATAAACTTGTTATTCTACTTGTCCGGACGTTTATCTCCTTGAAGAATTCTCCCATTCACTCTTTAGTCCTCAAAAGACTCAGAACTGCTGAGTCTGAGAATCCAAGCTGGTGGAACTTAACGGATGTGACCGTTTTTACAAAAATAAATAATTGCTTACTCTTAATAAAGAGCTTTCTACAAGGAGGGGGTATTAATTATGTTTTAGCATAACATATGGTCATAAACATCTGTTGATGTTTCACTAAATTAAAATAGCTTCTCAAGTTTAATGATAAAATGACTCATTACATTAACTTATGCATTGAAAAATAGATGGAAGCCTACTAGATGGATAGAGGAAATAAATCGTCAGACTGCTTGATTGAGCATACATAAAACAAAGCAAACTCTTAAATAATGTAGGGTATTTATATTATTTTAAAACATGGATGTTTTTATTTAAATAATTTTTCACAACTGAAATACTCCTCTATTGCCGCTAATTATAAAAGGTGGAAGTGCTGATAAACACTGGAAGTTGAAGAACTACAGTTTCATAACGTCAGTTGCTAAATGGGTCACGGCAATGGCCTGTGATTTTTTTGAAACTTCAAGCACTACTGTTATTACAGTTGCGCGTGTTATTTATATAATTTCCCACTGCTGTACATGAGCTCAATTGGTTAATTTAGTAAATAGATTTTTTTTAAACACTCCATTTCTGGCTCTTTGTTCCATGGTTTCAAAGAAGTTTGCCATGACTGCCCTGTGACTTTAGCCAATGTTTTCCATGACAAATACCCAGCTTTATTTATGATTAATTTCCATTTAATCCATCATAAATAAATACAGGAGATTTGCCTTTTGTGCCAATGTGAGGCGATTTGTTTCAAAAATTATGGTGCAATGAAATGAGGGAATATGTATGAAAACTTTTGTAATTTCCACAAAATAAAGCCAAAAAGTATAAAATTACCAAATTTTAAAAGCTAAGAATCTGCACTTAAATGGCTTGTGAATTGATTGATTGATTGCAAATTGTGGAGTACAGAGTCAAATCAAGGAAAAAATCACACAGAATATGGAGCTCACTGTATATTTACGCAAGCATCAGGGTCATCAAATGTATGCTTTCAACCACAATTTCCGACCCTATTTATTAATGTCTTTCCTATTGATTTGAATGCAGATGTCACTTTAGTCAGTGTTCCTGTTGACACACTAGTCAGTTGAATAGTCTTTGTGACATCTATGCCCAAATAATTAACCCTCTTTCAAAGTCTCTTAGACCTTTTTCTCTTGCCATCTTGATCCATCTTGAAAGTTGGAGTATGAACTTTCTGAAAATAAAACAAAACTGCCTGTGCAGAAATCGGGGTAACTCAAAGAAAACAGACCTCGAACCAAGGCTGAAAAAGTAACACCCTAAAAGAAGAATTCTGAGTTTAGGTTGTGGCACTAACGTGTTGCCAACATCCCATTAAGCTAAAGACTGTTGTGCTAACTTTGTAGCTACAACAATCCTATACCTTTACCACACTTGTCAGATTACTGGCTCTCCTGTAATGTAAGAGACACTGAAGCAAAGCTTATTGGCTTGCTAGGGGTTTAAATAGAAAGCCAACAGGTGCAAATAGATTTGCACGCGTATAATTCAATCAAGGAAATGAAGAAAACTTAATGGACGTAATAACTGAAGAAAAGGCGAAATATAAAACCAACGGCCGTAATAACTGAAGAAAAGGTGCAGAATGGAAAAGAAATGGCGTTATCACCCAAAACCATGACATTTTCATGCTGAAACAAGAAAGGGCCTTCCCCAAACTGTTTCCACAAAGTTGTAAGCATACAATTCTTTAGAATGTCATTGTAGGCGGTAGCATTAAGACTAATCTCAAACTAAGGGGCCTAGCCCAAACCATGAAAAACAGCCCCATACCATTATTTCTCCTCCAAAAAACTTTACAGTTGGCACTATGGGGTCAGTACAGTTGGCATTATGAACTCCGCCAAACCCAGATTATGTTAGTTTATAACTAAATATTGCAAAAATGATCAATTTCAGGCACCTTTTTACCCAAAACTCAAACTATCAATCAAATATTTAAAAACAAATGCAAAATAACTGCATTTTTACATTAAATTATGAAAAATTTGGTAAATACAAATTTACCATAGATTTGTAATGTAAAATCAAAAGAAAAACACCTGGTACTCATAGTGAGTAGAATATGCTGTGACAGCGGTTATCTAAACAAATTCAATGGGTTATCAGCATCAACTGAAGTGTTCCTTGTAGCAATTACCAACATGTCCTGAAGGACAAATATGGCATTAAGTTATCCAGCTTGCAGCTGTTAACACTTGCAATACACTGGGTGTTAATGCACTAAATTTAACACATCATTAAATCAGAGCTGCACTTATTTATAGATTCTTCTAAGCAATAAAATGGTTAGTTACCTGAGATCTCATGTGGTCTGGACTCATTACAGACTATATAATGGAGATTTTGGTGACCTTTAAAGTATCCAGGAACAAAAGGGGAATGCACTTCTAAGTCATGCATCTGGGTGTTACATATCTGTGCTTGGCGATAAGCTGTCATTACCCATTGATAAACCATCTTTTTCTTGTTCTGAGTAGCCCAGTCATTCACTGATACTGTGTGGGTGTAAGTTACAGATTATTTAACGTTACATTTAATTCAATTAATTTGTACACAGAAAATGACTAGTGTCAAATTAACTCAGTTATGTGAGGCAGTGTCAAATGATTTCTGAAGACATATTGTCCAATATGGAGAATATGTTCACTGTTAAAGTTAGATATTTCCTGTGCAATTGTCTTTTGGTGTAGCTGTGGGTCAGGTTTGCTTCAATACTGATGTTGAGCATTTATAATAAAATAGTTGTAGCTGTAATTCATTGTAAATTGAATCACAAAAACAATGCAATAATTAACTAGGTAAAATTTTTAACATCAGTAACAGCCTCTGTGTAGCTTTCAGTGAAGTGTATGCCTTTTATCTCAGAACCTCAAAGTGACTTTACAGTGGTGGGCGAGAGCTCTGCTCTTCAACCACAAATGTGTCACACACACCTGTTGTACACCATGGCTAACAGATACAGTGCCTAAATAAATGAAATTACATTTGTTAAGTCAATGTTAAGTTACTTATTGGTTTGTGAAAGTTAATGCATTAATATACCACCTTTTCCGAAAATACGTTAGTCTTGGATTTTTTAATTCAATTAACGGACTGTCCTATAATTCCAGTTTCCAACAAGTGCACATTGTGATTTCAATGGATAGAATTGATAATTTTATTTTAATTTCTAAAAACACAAGCTTGCAATATTGTAATAATCCACCCACCATATATCCAGCCTGCATTGCCTGAGATATTCAAATTCATCTGGGATAACGGCACATTTAAAAATATTCATCTGGTGAGGTGTTTCTTTAATATGGTTTGTCTTAGCTTAGTAACAATAATAATTATGCGGGCTAAGCAAAGAGAAAGACACAATGCAGGCATGGACAACTGCTGGCAATGTCTAACCTAATGTTAGAAGGAGAATTTTAGAAATTCTACCTCTGCTCTTTTGTCAAAATAATAATCAGTGCTCTCTGCATATGGGAGCTCTTGCCTACTTATCTAATCAAGGGAGAACCATCTGAAGGTCATCCAACAAAAATTACGAAAATTAGCCAATCAGATTGAAATTTTTTTCATCAAGCACCAAGACAATTTACTGGTAGTGTTATAGTTTTGTAGTCCAGGACAGAAAATTTGCAGTCCTGATTGAACTACGAATTTGTACACGCCAATGAAGAAATTCTTTGTTTTAACAAATAGCAGTGTAGTCAAAAAAAGATGATAAAGATAACAAAATGGCAGGCATTCAATTTGTGGCTGGCATCTTTACATTGTTCACAAAATGTTTCCCCTCAGCGACTCCATGCCATTAGTCCTTGAATTGTGTGACTTGTTACATAGGTCTATTTCCATATACTTTTTTTTGCCCAAAGCTCCACCTGTAATTTTTTTTGTCGCCACTACACATTGTTGTGTAAGCCCCTGTAATATTACATTTAAGGAAAAGGTAAAAGGGGCAGTTCACACAAAAATAAAATAAAGCTATATTAAAGCGTCAAAAATGTTCATGCATTGTGCATTCATTTCAGAAAGGGTCCCAAATCCCCAGTTTGGGAACCACTGCCATGATTGAACAATCACCTCTGTCATCACTCCATTTGAACCACAGTGGGATAACAAATATGTTAATTGTTTCAACACCATTTTGCTAAAGACTTTTTCACAATAGACCAATAAGGTCTACACATATTTCTTCACCATTTTGGAATTGCAGTGGAACCTGGATCATCGCTGCTCATGCAACTATTTTATTTCCTTTGTGTTTTCTTTACCATTATGATTGTATTTAAACCTCTTTCATTAGAGATTCTTATGAACCAATTTTAAAAATATTAATTATCATAATTAATCTCAGCAAACCTTACGACTAACAACAACATTTTTGAAATCATTTGACTGCCTGAGTTTCTTAGGCGCTTTAAAATGACTCTTATTGGCTTCAATCAAGGTCGAGCAATAGGAATACTGTTAATAGAGTTTTGATTGGTCTGGTACATTCAAAGTTCATGTCAGCACTGATGAAAACTACTCTGCTGTGACAAGTATATAAGACTTCTGTGGAATGGATTTGGCAGTGTTCCTAATGTCTGTGACTACATGTCATAAAACCACCTAGCATGAATACCAGTCATTATTGAAATGGAGGGCTGCTGTGAAGGACTATGGAAGTTAAAATACATTTTCAGCCCCTAATCTAACTGACTGACATTCTTTTTGATTTAGATAGTGGGCGTTTGTGCTAAATTGGAATAATAAAAAAATCACTTTGTGCAATATATCACAGGATATCAAATTCTGGAAAAAACGTTTTGTGGGTGAACTAAATTTTCCAGTAGCTGCTAGGCTTGTGTTGGTAAATACCCCCGTGTATCCATTTAGTAATAATAATGTACTTTCCATCTTGTCAATGCAGCAATTGTAGAAAATGTAATCATTGCATTAATGAACAGAATAATAACATTATTCATGCTTCATCATTCCACATGCCCTAGCCACAGGATCATGGCAAAGGTTAATTGACAAGTTTGAGTAGATAATCAAATGTTAAATCTATCTTTTGATCGATGACCATATTACAATGGAAGCAAAATAATTTTAATGATCAGATTTTGTTTCATATTTTCTCACATCCACAAGTCAATTATAAACTGCTTGTCGCGGTTATGCCCTTTCTGATAACCAGAGGGTGACATTTCACCACTTCTCGTGTTCATTGGTCTGATTGCTTTCTCCTGTGTTTGATTGTTTTATTGTGTTCATGTATTCAATCATTGTGCTCACCTGTGTCTTGTTACCCATTAGTCATTGTGCTCACCTGTGTTTTGTTATCCTGTGTATTTAAATCTTGCTTCTCTGTCACTCAGTACTGGATCCTACTGTTTCTTCCTTCGTCGTTTGTGCCCTGTTTGAGTTGTGTAAGTAAAAGTCTTTGTTTGAATCCTACCTTTCGAGTTCCCTGTTTTTACCCTAACTCAACCAAACCCTGACACTGATATTGGCATGCATCATTAAGAGACACGTTAAATAATTTCCCTCCAAGGGCAACAATTTTTTGACCTAATGTACGTCCACCACTTTATGTTCTACTCTTATTTTCCGCAAATTAGTTTTCAGTGAAATGACCTGGGAAAAACATTTTATGAATTGAAATGAAAAAATGAATAGAATAGAAGGTACAAATTGAAGGCAAATTAATACGAGAAAATTGCTAGAAGTCTTAATTCCTTTTCAAAACAAATACATTTCACATGTTCTTTGAGTTGTCTATCCTATGTGGGAAAAATTTACATAATGGCAAATGTTAGAGTCAAAACAGAAGTGCTATTAACAAAAGGGGAAAAAAAATAAAAAAGTCATCTGTTGCAAGATGTGAGTGCTTTTTAGGGGTTTGGAAGGATAATACTTGGCTTTTACAAAATGAAAGTGCTGTATGTGTGTACACACTCTAGATACAGAGGACACATTGGGTTTGAAAGTGATCATTTCCTTGGCCCCTTGCCTCTAAACATAGCAATCTTTGCTCTCTCCATGTTCTTTCTTTCTCACTTACTGTTTTTGAATACATGGGCAATATTGCTGTCTTGCTTGCATTGGTTGTATCCTCACCGCAATCTATTGATCAGCTATTTTGGTTGGTAAGATATGTGCCACCTGTTCTAACTAGGGCTGTCAGATTTATGTTCACAATTATAATATTCCTTGAAACAAGCATACTTTTTGAATTGTTAAAACTAACTTTTGAATATGTAATTTTTTTGTATGCTGAATGACAATGTGTCATTCACTAGAGCACAACCAATCAGGTTTTTTATTTTATTATGATTATTTGGGATGAATTAGGCCTGTCATTTTGCAAGTCTTTATTGTGATTTGTATTTGCATTTATTTACATAGTGCCTTCCAAAGTTATTCACATTCTTGATAAAGGTGAGCAAAGAAGGCTATAGAAAATAAACAAAACAGGTTATGAACCATATTTATAAAAATGTATTCCTTTATATTTAGACTCTTAAAAGGTGTTCCCCAGGGTTTGGTCTTCGGTCCTCTCTTCTCTCTGTATACTAAGTCTCTTGGTTCTGTCATCTCCTACTATGATAAATCTTATCATTGCTACACTGATTTCGCTCCTCCTTGCATATCTTGGCTTGCCTACAAGACATCATGCAAGCTGGTTGGCAAACCATAGCCTTAAGCTCAACTTGGCTAAAACTGAGATTCTGTACTTCCCAGCTGATGAAGTCTTCCCTCCTGCATGTCATTTCGCTCACGAATGAGAGTCATGACACCACAGTGTCAAACTCTACATTGGAACCTTGGAGTGGTAATGTGCTACTAACGTAACTGCTCCCAGAACATCATAGTTCCACATCAGACATGTAAATTTTTCCTGTACAACATCCAGAGAATCTGACCATTCTTCACCACTCAATTCCTCTACTGAATCGATCTTAATCCAGGTATGCGGTATCTCCCATCTGAACCGCTGCAATTCCCTCCTCATTGGCCTGACAAGGCTGCTTGTCACCTGATCAAAGCCTTCCGCACCCATGCCGCTCCTTTTCTCATCTCCCTCCACTGGCTACTGATATCAACTGGAATCAAATTCAAAACCTTGGCACTCACCTATCAGGCAGCTAAAGCAATTGCCCCAGTATGTTTCCAAAAATGAAATTCTGACCCTACACCTCAGCCAGCCCTCTCCATTCTGTTATCTCTGTGCACCTGCATTTTTTGCATAATAATGTTGATGTTAGATTTCCAATGGGGATGGGCTTCCATTTGCTTACCATGTGAAATGCTCTTATGGAAGTAATTTCATCAATGGAAATGGCATGGAAAATACTAATTCAAATTTACTGTGTGCCAATAAGAGCTAGATTAACAAATTGTCCATGTTATATCTAATTTTCATCTTGAACCATCCAATTTATATGCTTTATAATGGACAAAAAACATTTTATTCATTTTGAGAAGTTTTGAATAGGTTTTTGGACTCCTAGAAATTTTAGATCCCTATACTGATGAAAAGACAGTAATTCTCACTGTGTAGAAGTGTGTATCATGAGTCAAAGCAGTGATTTGTAGTGAAATGTATAATTATGATTTACAGCAATGCACAATTATGATTGGTTTGGAGACACCAAGGACCACCAGGGAACACTGCTTACCTTTTGCTTCACGGATCATTAGTAGTTTCTCACATCACCCTCAGATTTGGATACTTGTGCTCAAGGATGTTTATGGTCTAGGAAATAGTTTTACTTGCAATATATATGGGATCCCTCAGTATTTAATTCTTGCATTTTCGTCAAGAAAATTTCATTTCCGGCACTTAATTTCTACCTGTATTATGAATATTATGTAATATTGGTATTGTAAATTGTACAATTGTCTTGCTTCATTTGAGCCAGCCATTTTCCAAGTCTCTCTGTTGCTCATACATGAAGTTATAAAGCTATAAATAGGGCACCTATATATATATATATATATATATATATATATATATATGTGGCACTTATAGGTACTTTGGGCAAAAATAAGTGTATGTACAAGTATAAGGCAATAAACCTATGTACCTTTTATAAAATTAAAGGGAAATGATTGAGTCAATTAGCTTGAGTTTAAAAAATCACTAAGCAATGCAGGCCTATACAATTATACAGTTTGTTATTTTAATGTGGAACTATGTGGTCTGTAAATATTTGGACAGTGACAATTTGTTATGTCTCTGTACTCCCAGAAAAATAGGGGGACTATGTATAAAAATGGCTGTAATTTCTGCATGTGTCACCTGATACACAACAGCACTGTACTCCTCTTTGTTTGAAAGACGATCGGACAATCATCTGTGAAAGTCATTCCAGTAATGGAAATGTATTCAATTCCAGATGAGAACTGAAGCGTGACAGAATACAAGTACAGTATTCTTCCCCAGAATAATTGAAACATGCATCTGATTTGCAACATAATTGGAATCTCTGGGTTCAGAGTATGTGTCCTTTAGTAAAGTGAACTACTCTGGTAAGCTTTCAACTATTGTTCAATCCCCTTGTTGAAAAATTAACAAAATTGTCAAAAGTATGTTTTTGCTTTCTTGTCTACAACTCATGCCTAAAGCTAAGTGTTTTGTCATACTTACTGGTTGTGAATGTAATCAACGTACATAATTGTTATCGGTTGTTGCATGACAATCTTTTACAGAACTTTTTTACAAAAAGGCTGCATTGATGATGAACAATTAGTTTAGCAAAAAGCGATGCAATGACCAGTTCAGAGTACCCTTTTTCTCAATTGCTAGAATTGATGTTCTGCTGGAGGCAAACCTGTAAACTACTTTTATATTTGTATTGTGCATATAAATAATTTTGATTTCTTTTGGTTATTGTATGTTAAACTTTAAATGTTTAACTCATTACAGACATTACTTGACTTTGTTTTGTAGATTCAGAAGCCTATTATCAAAGCAAATAAACTTAAGGAAAATCACATTTTCTGGTTTGCATTTCCTGGAATTGTCATGGCAAGTGTTCATGTTTCAATAGCTCCATTTGTAATTTTTCCCTCCAATTTGGCAACTGGCCTTTAACTATGAATAATGCATTTAAGTAATTGCAGCTTTATTCAGGAATGTTTCATTGCATAGCTGGCTGTCTCTGGACTGAAAAAGCATATTAATACACACATACACACACGCACACAAAAAAAGAAAAAAGAAAATAAATATGGCTCAATTTGTTACTGAAATTTAAAAGCAAAATGCATTGCACAGAATGTAACCAGGATCTTGGGTTCCTTTTTCTAGTCGAAGTTGCTCTGGATATGTGTGTTTTCAAAATGAAATGAATATATGAACATTGACATCAGGATTTGTGAGCAAGCTTATGTTTTTTTGCATTTAAAAAATGTATTTGGCAGTTAATAATTATCACCAAAGATTTCTTGCCACCAACTGCGTTTTGACAGGTTTATTGTTGCTTTATGGTCTGGGTGTATGGTATGTGTGGTTTTCTTGCGCTGTAGATCATGAATGTGTGTGAAAGTACAACTAATTAATTGCTAGTCTGAGTTTTGTTTCTTTTAACGGACGTTGAGTGCTGCTAAATGCTTATTTATTCCATTCAACAGCACTCACTGGAGGTCTTTTGAATTGCATCAGCCACTTTGAATGAACAATGGTGTGTGCCGAGACAAATGGCAAAGTCTGATACTTGACAACTGATCCACTGAAGCAGTTGAAGATGCATTTTAAGTAAATAGCAGGTTACTGCTCTAATATTGAGAAAACTATTAGGACATTGTTCATTTGATCAATTTGGTTAAGGTACTGTAATTTGTGGTGCTGCAGGTGGCGAATGGAGAAGACAGACACAAAATATTGAGGGCTTTCCCTCTTCATTTAACCATAGTCAAAACAAAAACTATGACAAAATGACAGTTCCAAACAAACAAAGCAAAGTCTCAAAGGCTTGCCAATCAGGTACATGTGGCAGCTGTATTGCCAGAACAGTCTCTGTCCCCAGGCCTAAAGACTAGGCCTTTAAATAGCCCCACAATTAGGCGATGAGTAACAGCTGCAATGATTTAACCGGGACACAGCTGCCACCCTGCCTGTGAGTGGGGCCTGTGCTGCCCATAGTCCTGCAACCCTCCCAGCTAGCATAAACACCTGAGGTGCAGAACCAACTGGACAAGAACAAAGAAACCGCTTCTCTGCTCCCGCCCCACCCTTACTGACACCACAGTGGCATAATGGCATGATGCCATATACAATATATATTACAAAATTTTGTAAAAGGAACATATTTAAAATAATTTGAAAAGTTATGTGCTTAGCAATGATGAATTACGCTTTTATTAATGGATACAATACACATTTTTGGGACCCATGTAAAATCATAGAGTATACTTCCAAAAGTTTATTTGTATGTGGCTACATTTATATCCCAGATGAAAATTCTGCAAGGGGTCTTATTTTCATATTTTCCAACAACCCTGTTGATTCTACTTCATTATTGAGGTTTTTTTTTCCCTCCATGTCAGTAGCTCCACAATCTGGCATCTATTGCCATATGAAGATACAGACCAGTTTGCTCATCCTTGGATTACTTTGGGACAAAAGTACTATTTGGAATACTACTGATATTATATCACAGAAATATATTGGTAAAAATGAAGTCATGCAGATACCAAATTGTTTATGAATGTTTCATTCTGGCTCCTCCTATTTTGCTGTTCACAGAATAACTCTGCTGTCTCCAGATTACAGCAATGCATTTATACATATCCAGACTACAGACATTTTTGCAACCATGGTGCACAATTATGGACAAGAAAATAAATGTAACAAAATGGTACAAACTGGTACAAAATGGTACAAACTGTCTGTCTGTCCTAGCTCACAATAATTGACAAATTGGTTGGTATAATGAGCTCTGCACATATAAAGCAAATGCTAAATGGGTTGCTAAACTTTGTGCACCCCATGAATAAAAAAAGCCACATTATGCTGCTGGATGGCTAATTCAGTTTTGGCATCACATCATGCTGCATGTATGAGCCTCACGCCCTCGGATTGAACCCAGACCGCGCCAGTGCCAACTGAGGCTCCTAGCTTCACAGGGTAATGCAACCTTCACTGGCAAACTAGGGCAGCAGATTAGTAGACTGCTTGTTTAAACTGCAAAGTAAGTATTTCTCCGACTCCACTCTATGCAAGTTTAGCTGTGGTCTGTGGTATGACAAGAAGTAATAGTGAAATCATGTCGCTGTGGGATTTAAGCATGAGCATAGTTGCAGTTGCAGATAATTGAAGATTAAAAACTAGGGTGGGAATTGAATCTTGTGCTGGGCTGGATATATCCAAAATGACATAATATCTAAATATCCAAAATTATTTTTTTTTAAAAAATAAACAAACAAAACTAGATACGCATTAAACTTTCCGAAAACTAGTTTCTAAAATATGCATATGTCATTCATTATGTACCTATTTGAATTTCAGAAAGAAAAAAAACAGTTTTAAAAAGTATTTATTCAATGAATGTTTTTTTTTTTCATTTACCAGCTGAAGAAAATGTGGTCATAACAAAAATTGCCTCAGGGAAGAAGATATCATTTCAATGAATGTTTTAAACAGCTGATGAAAAATTACACTCCAAAAAGAATGTGTTTATACTTGGTTGTCAAGTTAATGAAAAGCCTCATATCTCCAATGTCACTCATCATGGTTTTGCTCTCATTCTACTGAAAACTCTCTGCATATATTGACTGCATATATTGAGTCACATTTAACAAAAACAAAATGAATGTTAACCAATAAATACAGAATAATTTTTCTCATAAACACCAGGCCTTTCATTTCCACACAACAGCTGTCTAATCATTTTTTTGAAATTTTATTTACAATTGTAACTTTTATATAGACAGTTATATTTTTGTTTGGCCATGCAATTTAATAGTTTACCATGTCCTCACTGCCAAAACACATGCATCTCAGTGGTCACAATTTCAAGCACAGAGATTTTAGAGTAACAATGGGTATCTCAAAGGGTGGCATTTTAACCATCAAAGCAAGCTTTCTCACACCAGCCCATCAAATTCTCAATGTAAAAAAACAGGGAAATGAAATTACATGTTTTTGTGGCCTACCTCTATCAGAGAAAATATATCACAAGACGATACATTATTCTCTGGTTCCCGTCTAATGTCTGTTCAATCCAAACAGCTGTATCAGATGAAGTCACATGTCACCACATAGCCTAAAGTTAAAGTTGACTTAAATATATGTACAAAGATCTGGTCTGAGTTGAACAAATCCAATCAATTGTTTAATTAATAGTCTACTGACAACAGGCTAACAACTCCGTTTGGGTTAACCCCACAGGGGGGGTTCCGCACTTTTGCCTGGCTTGCAATCCCAGCAAGCTAGCGTGCTATACCAAAACTATGCAATTTGTTAGTCACTAAAAGACGGTTTACGGTTACATGCATTTGGATTCCATGACATACACACACAATACAGTAGCTGAAAAACACTTCCAGTAAAAAAATCTGACTTTTGGCAATATCTCCTGAAATATTAACTGAACTCTCCCGATAATTTGTTGGAGACAAAGAGATTGTAATTTTGTGTGTGTGTGTTTAACCTGAAATACTTCATTCAAGCTCGATGCATCTACCTAAAAAGTCTGTGTTACATTTTACCCTGTGTTTTGCCGCGCTCTCCCCTAATATTGTACAGTTTAACAAGGCCCTGCTGAATTTTTTACTAGGATCCAAAGCAAGAACATATTTATTTATTCATGAACAGTTGTTACAAATTCTTCAGTTAATTTGTTTATGTATTACATCAATGTAATGCACACATTATGCTGTTATATGGATGGGTGATTTCAAATATGAGAAATGGCATACTTCTGAAGCTTGGTGGGGTTGCTTTCCATCTGGAGGCGCAGATAATTCTCAGCTTCCTCAAACCAAGAATTATCACTTTACTGCAGCGTCATTTATCTCCTGTTGCTGTCTTAGTGTGAAAATAGCAAAGGCCTGATGACCTCAGATAAAACTGTCAGATAAAAAAATGTTCTGTGGTGAGAGGATAGAATCAGATACAATCTCACATCAAGGCTCAGGTTCTGTAATTTTACTTTTATTTGCTGCGCAGTTTATTGTTCATTTCCTTTCTCCATGTACCATCAGAAATACCAGGGAGCAGAGCATTGTTCCACATTTCCCTATAAAATGACAAAAATAACAAAACACCACACACCCAAAATGCATAGCAAAAGCCAACTGCCTCAGTATCGTGGTGGAAGCTGAACTTAAAAATTGCTTTGCTACGTTCTACGGCCTGGGTAAGGGGATGTTTTTTGGAGTTAAAGTGGGGACTTAAAGTGTTAATATCTGACAGTCATCACAGTATGTACATGATAATGAACTTTCTCTATGCCCATATAGTGAACTTGTAGAAATGGGCAGTGATTAACCTCATATTTTCTTTGAACAGTGAGGAGAAAACCTGTTTTCTGCTAATATTCCATTAATTTTATTATTTAAAAAAGCATGCTTTCCCTTGGACTTATGTTTGTGCTGGTTGTCAGATGTGAATGGGGCATAGATGTAGATTCTGGGGAATCAGGGGGACACGCCCTCCCATCTCTGGGAACACATCAAATGCCCGCCCCCCTCCCCCCTCTCTAGCTCAAAAGGGGTGGGAGTTATGATTGTTGGAAATTCAATGGGAGTTATAGTGCCAACAAGCGGCCAATTGGTGCCAAGTTTTATAGATCTCACTTGTGGTCAAAATTGGGAACAGAGAAAAATTGCTAATAGCATTTCCATGGCGGCAATCCAAGATGGCGGCGACACATAAAAACAGATATATGTTCCAGATGAGGAATTTATCATTACCGCAAGTTTTAAATGTCCGAAAGAAATAAAGAATTAAGAATTAGGCCTAACTCGTCAAAAGTTATGGGCAAAAATCTAGCATTAATTTTGGCCTGTTGGTAGTGCTAGTAGGGCAGATTGACTGACCCCAAACTAGGTGTCTGGATATCTTGGCCTATACACTATCATGGTGCCAAATATATCAAAATCCATTTCTCCCATGGCAGAAATTCTAATAATAGCAAGAAGTCTAACAATTTACAATAGGTGCCTTTGCATCATTGGTGCTTGGCCCCTAATAAATAATACATAGCACAGTGCTTGTGCTTAATGATTTATTGACTAAAGTATTGATGCAGATCAAGTAACTGTACGAACAGTTACTTTTTGCAAGTGTGGTTTGTTGGAGTCAAATCTCTTGTGAGTTATTGTAAATATGTAACTGGTGCCCCCTAGTGCCTACCTGAATAATGATGTTGGGCTGTGATGCCAATAATTAGAGCAGGTGTGCATTGGAACTGAGAAGACGCTGCCGACATACAGTTTTCTACTGCTATACAACGCTTCGCATTGCTCTACCTACACACTGCCTTTGAATTTAATATATTGAAATAAGTACTAGCCTAAATTATTTGATTGTATTTTACTATTGATTTAGGCTATTTTTGATTTGAGGAACAACTTTATTTGCCTTTGATACGTTTCTTTATTTTGATGCATGCATTGTATCCTTATGTTTGAGTGTTTATTGAAGGCCATTGTACTACACACCGCATGCACACTCATAGCCTACATACAAACACAATAACCTGCTTCGTGGAACTTCCAAAATCAACTATCAAGACCATCGCAAACATGAGT
This sequence comes from Anguilla anguilla, assembly GCF_013347855.1. Lineage (NCBI taxonomy): Eukaryota > Metazoa > Chordata > Actinopteri > Anguilliformes > Anguillidae > Anguilla > Anguilla anguilla. The sequence continues at coordinate 45,017,594 of NC_049202.1, forward strand.
ACAAGGCAAAAAAGGTGTTTTATGAAGTGAAGCACATAGAACTGTTTCGAAGGCGTCTTACATGGCTTAAATTGAATTTGCAAAACAGAAAGCCATTACATGGTTAATAATGGTAGAAAATCACAAGACAAATTAATTTGGAAATGCGTGAAACAATGTCAGGGAGAGACATTTTCTGAACAGGGGCTGGAAATCTTGGTGATCTTGGCAATGTGTGTCAAGACATGCTAAGACTAAACTTGAGAAATGTAACTACAATGGAAAGGTCTCAGATATTGAACTCAGCCATGCAAAGTGCCAGTAATGTAGGTTTTGATCAACACAATGGAGAAGATGTAAAGACAAGATGAAAGGTTCTTAAAAGAAGTATGAAAATATGGTCTTCAATTCAATTCAGACATCAAAAGCATTGGGAGTCCTGTAAATTATCAGACTGAGTGATGATGTAATGTAATATAATCTATGATCTGGAAGAGGTTTTCAAGTATTCAACCAGTTGGAGTGGATGATACTGACACTGTTGAGTCCTATACTGAGTACAGAATAATGAAAGTATACAATGTTACAGACACTCTCATTGGGTTTTGTTTGTTGTTTGCATTTAACGGGTTTCATGTTGCCTATGCCTAATGGCCTAAATTACAATACCATGAAGTGAGCAGCTATCTCATTTAGCACCTTGGAGAATTCCATCGCTACTAGCTTTCAGGTAGCATTTTATGGGTGCTGAGTGTGGGCTGAGTGTGACTGCCATCCATATTCTACTGCTATTTAACTGTTGTCCATGTTTGACTGCAATGGTGGCTACATCCCCCAATTTTAACTGACCTACAATAAACAGGTCTTCGAGGAAGAAGGGGTGTGTGCCACTAGCAAACATGTTTTTAGTTGCAAAACATGACGTTTCATGTTTGATGCCAGGGCTACAGCAAGTTTCCTCTTCTCTGCTGCATTATGGGACAGAGTGTGGCACAGTGGGTAAGGAACTGGGCTTGTAACCGAAAGGTCGCAGGTTCGATTCCCGCGTAAGGACACTGCCGTTGTACCCTTGAGCAAGGTACTTAACCAAAAATTGCTTCAGTATATATCCAGCTGTATAAATGGATACAATGTAAAAAATGCTATGTAAAAGTTGTGTACGTCACTCTGGATAAGAGCGCCTGCTAAATGCCTGTAATGTAATGTAATGTAATATTTCACCTTTGAGGCAATGCACTATGTTAATCATCTGAGTACATGTTTTTGTTCAAAAACAGGTCTTAGTCTCAAATTATCTGTGAATTCACAAATAAAATAACGGGTTTTGCTCACATCTATTAATAGTCATTATTTTTAAGTTAAAAATATATATGTTGACTGTGAACTGCAGGTACTTTGTGAACCATACTTTTTATTACTTTCAATGGTTTAATAGAGACAAAAGCATCACAATCATGTTGCAGATTATCTCTGATATTATCATTGATGCAAAGAAGTGTGCAATGGACATTTGTCACAACTCTCCCACTTTAATTGCATCTTGGGTTTTGTATCTTTTCTTGTATCTTTTCCTGTACAGCACATTTTAATGCATGACTCAACACAAAGACAGATGCTTTTATTTATAATAGTGCTACAAGTAGTTTAATTTAAGCTGGGTATAATGTCATCCTCTAATTAGTAGAGCACTGTTCCCTCTTAAATGTTCTCTCATCCTGTGTCTTTTTTGATGCAGCCAGAAACTTTCCTTACTTTTGCTTAGTTATCAGTAACAAAAAGGTTAGAAAGCTGGCAAAAAAAGAAGAAATTTCTGAGATCCAGCTGGTGATTAGAGTGATTGTTGGTTATTGACAAAATATGAACGTGTAAAGAATAAAAAAGCCAGAAAAAACATTCTGCATTTTAAATTCACTTTGGAAATTAAGAGGACTTCCATTCCCAAAAAGTGTCAATATGTTGGAACTGTACTTGGTTCTACTATACTTGAAAATATAGGTGCTGTGATTGTCAGAGGCCAAAATAAGAAGATGCTGCAAGGATTAAAAAAATTAAGCTATATAAAATACGGTGTAAGGAGACTTAATTCAGCATGCCTTAATTCATAATTCTTAATATCTTTTATGCTCAATTTTTTGAAAATACACATCTCTGCAAGTGCAAAGTGAAGACATTAAACATGGTGAAAATTATATTACTGCAATGAATAATAGGAGTCAGATGTTTTTTTATTTTATTTCTATGGTACATACCTTACACCTTGAATGACAGGGAAACACCTGGTAACTAATTTGAACCTTTAAACACTTGTGACAGCCGCCAATGGCTGTTTTAGGGACAAATCTGGCACACTGCACTTCAAACAGTAAAGGTTCATGTAAAGGTGAGCTAAATAACAACAAAAGAATCCAAAACCAAGAAAGAGATGGCTGATGGCTGTCCTGGCTGCTTCTGCAAGGTACAAAATAAAAATGAAGAAAAATAGCAAAGAAAAATATCAAATGCTGCCATCTACTGGTGACTAGAATCATTAGCTGCAGCCTCTTAAATGATTTAGACCACCACACGAGTATGGGAGTAGAAAGATATTGGGCCACACCTGCAAGCCTACAGATCACAAATAACCATGAATTACATGAATTACAGCTACAAGGCACTCTATAACTGTTCACATCCTTGACAAAGAGTAGGCACACAAGTGGTGGCTTTAGCATTAGAATGATGTTTATGTTGAAAAGGATGTCATACCTATGGTGAAATATTGTGGTGGATCTTTGATGATATAGGGTCGTTTTGGACCTATGGGTCCTGGAGTTCTTCAGCACTGGCCTAATGATGGGCAAAATAAAGTTCATCCAAATTGTAACAATAACAATATTAAACCTTATTTGCATAGCACTTCACATAATCAGTTAGAATCAGATATAAAAACAATGTAAATGGCATAGCAAAATGAAAGTTTATTAAAAAAACTTTTTGTACCAAAAAGTAAACAAATGCAAGCTTCTTAAACTGGGTATTTAATCTATAATATATTTTAAATCAATGGGGTTCAACTCCTAGACTTCCATGTTCAGATCATGTTGCATCTTGAGTATCAGAGAATGCTAAAAGCTGCTCATCTTTTAAATAACCTATGCACTCACTTTTTTTTTTTACATTTAAAGTGTTCATTAAGCTACAAGATAAAGTATATGTATTTATTTTATCCAAATATATAAAAAGCATTATTAAATCAATGTTGAGACTATATCAAAGAACACAAGTATAAATAGAGTATAAGTAAATAAATAAATAAATATGTTGGGTTAGGAAGAAACAATATAAATCATTAGTAAAAAAGAAAAAGGTAATATATTTATGTGTGCGTGTGTGTATGCTTAAATAACTGGGACTTGAGCAGTTTTTTTAGTCAAAAGAATGCATCAGAATGTGAAGGGGAAGTGAGTTCCAAAGTTTCGGTGCAGCACAACTGAATGTAAGGTTTGAGGACGCAATCGTGGGCAGGCCTGAACAGGAGGAGCGAAGTGAGCAAATAGACATTGTCAATGGGAATGTTCAAGTGAGGAGTTTTGGACAAGACAGATTTGGAGCCGACTAAGCATGATTATAGACTTGTTATAGTTGAGGTGTATAAAGTTGTGGGTCAGTGTCATGGAAATCACACATAAACTCAAAAAGGAAGATAAACTGTACCTTCAAGTTAATCACACAGAATAAGTTCTTTATTATATTTGATCAAATAGGAGGTAGCAGTTCTCAACTAGCTTGAGATTCAGCAGTGTATAATATACTTTGGTCAAATGACCTTTGCTTGCAGATAGAATTTGAGGCAGTCTGTTATACTCTTCCATTACTGCTTGTCTAGCTGCTCCTTTCTCATACACACAGGACGAGGAGAGGGGAGCAGATTCGTTCCTGTCTCTCAAGGCCGGAGTCCTCCTTGTGTGCGAGGAGTCAGAAGAGTTCCGTTAGATAGATGCTTCCCCCCCTTGCCTCAGGCTACCTTGAGCAACTACTGTCTGCCAGTAAGCACAAAAACATCTTGCAAGAACATATTGACAGAGTACAGAGTTTGATTAAACACAAATACAAAGTCCATTTTATATTTATCTCTCACAGTCATCCAGGTTTTAATTTTGTGCAAGCAGTCGGTGAGAGAATGTGAGGAAAGAGGAGAGCTAATGTAAAGTTGGGTGTCATCTGTCGTCAAGTAAGATTAAGATATTTATCAGACCAGAGTTTGCTGCACTTAGATGGTTGGTGGCTTTAAGTAAAGTTGTGGTTAGGGTGGAAGCCAAACTGAAAGGCTTCAGAGATGGCTGGAAGTAAGCTAGTCCGTAAATTGAGAAGCAAAATGCTCAAATGCTTCAGCGACGAAGGGAAATGGGTCTGAAGTTATTGATATTTTCTGAGATCTTTCAGCACCAGTTTTATAGGACAAGGTCTATGCATGCAATCTGGATGGTCTGTGGATGTTCATGAGTAACCTTTTCATTACATTTGGAAAGAGGTGTTTCCATTGAGTTTTTCAAATAAAAAGTTTTGAGGTTCTATCAGGGTGAGCTGCAGCGCATTTATAGAAAACTCATCACCTCTCAGCGAATCTATCTGGATGGATATATAGCACTCCACGAAAGTGGAAATATAGCTTTATATTATTTTTGGGTGAACTGCCAGGCTACGCTACTGGCTGGCAACACACCTCTCCCTGCATAAAGACTATCAAGTGGTATTTTCACTCGAAGAAGTCACTTATCCCCAATCAGAAATGAGCATATAATTAACAAGAAAAAAGAGAATACAAACGTAACACCCTGCACCAAAATTCTCTTACAACACTATTACCGTATATCTTTGAGTCAGACAAGTCAACTACTGATTCAAAGGCAGCTTGAGCAAACATTTTATTGACCTACATCATTTCAAGAATTTTTCACATTTTTGCTTTGGAACTTTTATTTTTCAATAAAGCCACATGACACAACTTTAACAATAATAAATTATCTAAAATACGTAATGCAGGCATGTCTTAATGGAAGCAAACATGTCATTGGCACGTAGCACACATCTTTCAAAGTCCTGGTTCTCGGGATCAACTATTTATGCAGGGTTTTTACCTGATTTATAAGGACAAGTGAAAGAAATGTATCGTACCATGTTTCTGAAACAAAAGACTGGAAGTTAAGCATCTCATCACCATGATCCATTGCATAGAAAATCCTTGTCATCAGGTACGTAATGTATAATGGCACTATAATGGCACATAATAGTTCTGGTATGTTCATGACCAGACAAACCAGTGCCCAAAAAAGCTCAATATTACATTCAAAATAAACAAACTCATTTTGCATCTATTCGTACCACGTTCTCTTTATCACCAAAAAACTGAATCATTCATAAAGCCTTTTTAAGGAATCATAATGTCTACCACACTTTCATTAATCTGTTATTCAAACAGATTTATCTGAGGTGAAGAGATCACAGTATCCCTGTAACAGCAGTGGGTCAATCGATTGTTGTTTGGTGCTCTTTGGCAGCAAAACTGCCAACAACATGAGACTCCATGGTTTTGAAGGGCTCAAAAAATAAAGACTGAAAAAATGCTGCAATTATTTGCTATGACTCCAACTATATCAATATAATGACATATCAATTTGATTGTAATGCATTGGTAACACTTCTCACAATCTGAGAATGCATTATCTCTGCAGTGGCCACTGCATCTCTCCATTGACCCCAAGTTCTTTGCTCTGGAGGGGGGTCACCAGCTGGTCCAAGAGCTCATATCAGGGAAGTTTTCTATGTCACCCTGCTCACTGGTCTTCTGCTCTCCATGGGTGAATGTTAGCTTGTATCGTAAACGCACCTTCTCCTGTGAGAACAAACAAACCACAAACAAATACCATTAGCCCAATTCATACAAAGTTGTGTTGCCATTTAAATAGTACCGTGGCAGCGAAGTTTAAAAGGGAGGAGAATGAAAGAATATAAAGGTGATGATTCTTATAATAACCTCATAATTTTGTACATAATGTGACATAATCACTTGCAGAGATGTCATTCTCAGTGTGACTACCCTGGTTCAATAAAGGTTATTAATAATAATAATAATAATAATAATAACAATAACAATAATAATAATGTTTTATAACCCTTATTTTCACAGATTGAATGTTTTTTGGAAAATTATAAATAATTTTGTTGTTAATCATGATAACTCTTATATGCAGGTTCATATTACACAGGTTTTCAGTCATGTCGTAACACTGCAACTGTTCGTGTGAGTAAACTAATCCTTGCATGTCTTTGGATTAACCAACTTCAACTACTAATACAGCTGCTCTTGAACTAACTATAACCATAAAGGGTACTCCATTCCATAGTACACATTTCCTTGAAGTCATCCTCCAAAAAAAAAGAATGTCTGAAAGGCTGAATCTTCATAAGGTCCATTTAATTTTGTAGCATCAGTTATGGCTTTTTTTATGGCGACAGGAAGTGCATAATTTGACAAGGCTTCCTGGCTTTATGTATGGCTTTAATATCCCTGCAGAAATTGGGCACTCTGTTCAGGCACTCCTGTCGCGTTTAGAGCATTTACATTACATTTCCCCCTGTAAAACGGATGCAGGCAGGCCGGCGGGTTTCAGAGTATGTGGGGGCGTAGTGAACTCACTCTGAGAGGGTTGGACAGAAGCAGAATTTGGGAGATGACTGCAGGGGGCACGATGGGGTTGTAGGCCGGCAGTTCTGACCCAGTGGCTGACTGCAGCTTCACCCTCATACTCTGGGAATTACAGGGACAGGAATGATGCTTAGTGATCTGCTAGCCTCTCATTCAAACACCCACGCGCAAACTGACACACATGGATTGTACAAGGGATTGTATTATCAAAATTATTCAAATGAAAGGTATCTCTGGTATCTTTGTTAACTCAGTTTGAGACTGTAATCTCAAGAAAGATATCACTACCGTAATCCAACATCTAATGATCACTTTAGCATCTGCTATGGGATCCATTTAAAGAGTCACTGTGTAGGACTACTGTGAAATTCCTCTCCTAAGGGCTTATATGTAAATGTGTTTATATGTAAATGTGTTTCCTACCTTTGGTACTGCTGCCTGGAACACCACATCTCTAACAGGGATGGGGGAGGTGCTCAGCATGGAGACCACCAAGACGGCTACATCAGGTCGCCCAACGGGACTATCTTTGGCAAAGTGCAGCATCACACGAATTCCACTTTTGTCATAGGCCACGATGGGAGCAGTGTTACCTAAGAAACAATGGTAACAGATCATGACTGAAATGGTCATCCAAATACAGCTGACAGTGTGCAGCCCTTTCAGTGATCAATACAGGACATTATATACGTACATTAAACTTAAGGGTAACTACGGATTCTGCATAAAATGTCTATCTTCTATAAATAACAACTTCTTGCAGTACAGTAGGGACTTACTTGGCTTTATAGATTCCAAAGAAACAAATACATCTGATAAGGATCTTTCGGCAGCTGGGGCGCTGAATTTTGTTGGGGAACTGACTGGCTGATTCTGAAGGTCACTCAAAACAGACCTGGGCTGGTGAACTGGCCTAGTAAAAATGAAATAAGACAAAATGAGCCACTATACCAGTTAATATCTTCTATTAGCGCAAAAATACCAAAAAATAATGAACAGACTGTAACAACAATAAATGTATCCTAACAGGTAAAGCAGTTTGTGACAAAAATCAGACCAGCTGTATTTTGATGGGCTGGTTTGGGGATAATGTTGAAAGCTGTGCTACAAAAATGTCATAAATAGACATTTTTGGCTACAGTAGGCACTTACTATCTCTTACCAGCTGTGCTGTGCTGAGAGTGTGATAGAGCCTGTGGGAGAAGAGTCGGAGTCCCCACCAGACCCCCGGGCTTTCAATATGCTTCCCTCTCCCCTCTTTTCCACCTTCCCTGTGAACGCAGTATTCTGCCCCAGGATGCCTGAGCTACCTTCATTCCAAAGCTGAAACGATACAAAGGCCACTTCAGTCATTAAAAACTGAAAGATCATATTCAATTATTCAGATGAGCACAATTGTTAGAGTGTGGCATACTTAAGACCCTGGCACAGACAGAAAAATTGCTTTATAGCAAATGTTTTTTCAGCAACAACATATTTTCAAAGGCTTTTTTGGTTTTATCACATCAAAAACAGAAACACAGCTGAGATCAGGCAGCCTCAGCCAATGAGAACAAAAAAAAAAACAACGAGATTTGTTTTTATGTCCTCCATTTGTGCACAAAAAAAGCCCAATCAGAACTACAGTAGCAGGCTTGCCAAACTCCAAATTCATAACCTTAATAAAGTTAGTACTAGAGGCAATTATCTCTGAAACACACTTTAATAGATTGTTGATAATGTATAATGGAAGAGACATGGTTGATCTAAACAAGTTAATACATTTTAATAACATATCTGTATATTTGTATCTGTACTACAAATATTTGGTTCTGTGTGCCTTTTCATGTATGCATACATATTTAAACATAATTCGTCTTTCCGCACTCCATACTCCACATCCCATAAGCCCCTTTGATTCTGGATCACAATGTATTTGGAATGCTCACCTAATTCATCACATTGGCATTTAATTTTCTTCTTTTTTCTGCATTTTTATAAAATCAATGTCTTTTTCTGTTTCTACATGTATTTTTTTGTTACCCCATGGCATGTGGGTATGGTGTTAGCAGTTGTATTTTAAATAAAGCTTGTGGCTTATGCTATTGGTCATTGTGTATGGGAAACAAAAGTGTGTGCTTTGCTGCCTGTCTGCAAGCCTATTGCTCCAGATTCAAGCAGAAAAACTGATATTTCTATATTCTTTTCTTACTGACACACTGTTCTCCAAACTCTGCTTAGGCTTCAAACAATGCTAATGGCAATCAGTGAGCTGTGAGTGTCGAACTATGTTAATGTTACATTAACATAATTTATGTAATTACTTATTTTTCTCTCCAGCGGACCAGTGTTACAACCTTTGCAAACAGCTTTATAGACCTAAACAACATTGCGTTACCAAATTAGATATAGTAGCATTTTCTGAGCAGCACTAGATACATACAGTAAAATATTACTTGCATTCCATGTGAATTTTAATGTACAACTGTAATCATTCAAATCAGCATCATATGTTAATTTCTTTGTACAACCCTATTACATACCCAATAGACATCTGCAATAATATGAATTCATTATTATGATAAATAAATAGTAACTAAGCAGTATTACAATTTTAAAATAGCAATAAAAAATATTATAAAAGAAAATTAAAGGAATATAGGTCGGACACAGAGAAAACGCAAGCTATACTAATAAATAAATGAAAAGACTGTACCTGACTCAGTTCATCACAGTGTTTTCCCGAACTCTTCTGGGTTTCTGTCAGAGATGGATCATTTAGTCCTGCAAAGAGCCTTTCATTACCTACAGCAACATCTCTTCACCACACACAATAACACACCATCAATATCACACATCCTGCACTGCATGCTAGATGACAGGCCACACCGGAGCACCCCATCTGTCGTGAGAAGAACTTTTGACTCTGCGACGTGTTACAGATGGGGAGTGAAAGTGGATGTCCCAAACAACAACCCTATAGAGAGGGTGTGGTGAGTAGCAGGGAGCACCAGAAGCCACAGACCTAGTGACATGAGCTCCTCGTCCAGCAGAGACAGAGAGCTGCTGTGTGTAGTTCTAGGTGGACTGGTGCTGTCTGTCAATGTAGAATCCAGCACTGACAGATCTATCAGATGGTAGCTCTTTATCTCCTTGGGACTTTCAGGACCTGTACAATGCAAAACATCAAAGAAATGCGGTTAATGATGCGCACACTATGAGCAGCAGGCAAACAACTGGTTGGTAAATGACAATTCGATGCATACTCTGAGGACACAGTTGGAAAGGCTAGAGAAGTGATACCTTTGCTTTTGGAGTGATCGCTTCGGCTGTTTCCATTGACATCACTGTTTCCGAACATCTCTTGGTACAAATTGACAACCAACGTTAGTTTATCGTTTGCTTGGAGAATTTCAGCTGAAAATGAGAGTGCAGACAAAGCGAATCAGACAAATATTTTAAAGACAGCTCAATATACTAAAATTCCACACAGAGATAAATCAATTTTATTTGTCTAGTGTATTTTACAGAAAACGGTCACAAAAAAGCTTTACAGAGTAGCAGAAAAAGAGCAAAAACTGGTAATGGGCCTCATTCACAAAACATGGGTATGATTAGATTTGATCAACTGTGCTTACATTTCCACAAACATTTTGGGATTCATCACTTTTTTTCTCATCTGAATTTGTTCTTTGGCATGATCAAAATCTCTGTGTATTTGGAAACATAAAAGAATATATGCTGAAGAAGTTTTTATTTGGAATGCTTTATTATATTTATTTTACCTACATTAATAAACCAGAATAAATCAGAATAATCAAAGTTTTCACCAGTTTTTTAGTTTTCAATTTCATTTACAAAAATTGATTTAGATTTTTAGTTTTAGTTAGCATTAAGAGCAGCTTTGCATGTTTTAGTTAATTTTCATTTAATTCAAAAACTTTTGAGTTTACAATAATATTTTTTTCATTATCATAGTTTTCATCTTAGTTTAAGATGGAAAAAACTGGTTGTGAACACATGTATTTTCCTTTTGTTTATTGATAAAAGTGACTGATGATGATACTGTATATAAAGACTCACAAGCACACAGCCAATCCCAAAACAATGGCATATCTGTGGCTTTTAGATTTCTTGGCTAATCATGCCTTAGGGAGATCCTTTGCACACAACGCTTAATTCAGAATCCTTTTCATGCCATTATTAGGGTGTTTCCTTATGCTAATCAACATGAAAAGGCACACGCATCCAATTTATAAACAATTAAGATCTCATACACCTGGGATATTCACATAATTGAAGGCCTGACGATTTCTAAAACTCTGTTTTTTTTTGCTGAATCTTTTCTTCAGAATAAAAGTAAGAATTTAAGAAAAGTCTTGTGCAGGGCTTCCTGGTGAAATTCCTGAGTAAAATAATATTATTATTTTATTCCCAGGCCTGAGAAAATATTATTTGCCACGCATACATAGACCGTTGGGAGCCCCCTTCTTCCAGGCCCCGGGACAACATGCCCGGTCTTGTATAGGCCCAATGTCTGTGTTTTAAGACAACAAGTCTACTCATTCACTGCGGTAGCATTGACACAACTGAACATTCTATTAATTGTAGTAATGTGCAATGCCAGAGCAAAGTGATCCATTTAAGAAGACAATGGTGTTTTTTCGGGAATCATGAGTACCTAATGCGTCATCATCGTCCACCGTGTCACTGGCAAAGCGGAAGAGAGTGGGACGCAGTTTGTCACATTGCTCATAAAGATTCTGCGGCAGAGACAAGAGAATAAGAACAAGATACATTAAATAATAATGATGATAATAATAATAATAATAAATGTCTAATGACATAAAGGGTGTACACTGCAGCGCACTCATAGGAACAAACACAGGAAACATACAGCAACAAAAAACAATAAAAAATTACAATACCAAGACAATTCTGCTTTCGTCATTTAGGGCACCCAAGTGAAATAGAAATAGGATCACTGATTATTCAGGCACCAGTCTGACTATCCTCTCTCATCCTCTCTTCTTACAGTTCAACAAGCCATCTTGCTTGTCAGGAACAAAAATGACATTAACTACGCTCCTCTTGATCACAATGAAGGGCTTAATTCATTTTTGATTCAAACGAGATTGCACAAAGAAAAGTCCACAATCACTTCTACAATTATGGTTGGGAATACTAATAGTAACAGATAAAAAATGTCTTGCAGTAGCAAGCTTTAATAGGCAATTACCAATCCATTAACCAAAAACTATTAAGACGACTGCAGTAATCAAGACAAAGACCCGCATGCTTTGTCTCCTGTCTCTAATTTGACTCAAGGCTGCCACACTGCAGTCCTGGTGTCCTGGCTGAAGGGCATCCGGCTTTCACTCCAGCAATAACAGTCTTAATTAGCAACCTGAATTAATTCATTGTTTGACTTTAGCACCTCTGTTGCTCTTGAGAAGCCGGAGTTATTGAGAAACCAATAAAATGTTCTGGATTGTGGTCAGTGAGGACAGGAGTTGCACACCCATGCAACAGCTGCTGTGAACCCACCCGTCCAGCATATACACGAACACACTGATGCAGACGCGCACACGCAGCACAAGCACACACACACGGCCCACCCTCATCTCCTCTAACTGTTCTTCGGAAGATTCACCCCTCCTGTGATTCTCCAGCAGCTCTTTCAGGTGCTTGGTGTTTCTCTCAACCTCCTCCATGGTAGTAATGCGTTTGGACACCTTCTCCATCTTCTCTTGCTCCTGTCAGAAATGAAGCATAGTTAAAGTGATCCCTGCTATCTGTGATTGGGTGTCATTTACTCATGACAGGAGAGCTCCTGAACATGCTTTCAGGATCAGTGTCATTCTGAACTTGCATTCTGCACCCACCAAAGGTACTTTTGTGCATCTACTTTTTTTGCCGGCAAAGAGAAATTGAACCAACTGAAATGAGTTACTAGCAGACTATTCCATTCACATGGGATAGTAGTAAATGGTCATTGTGTACTGTAAATGACCCAGTGCCAATTATACTCACTTCCTTCATGGTGTTCTTGATAAGCCTGTTGGCTGCCTGAAGATCATCAGGGTGTCTGCTTTTCAAGAGTCTTGCCAGTAACTGGAAAAAAATACAACCTCTGCTTAGCATATTTACTGTAGGCACACAGATACAGTGGTAAAAGAGTACGTTAAATTTTTAAACACCAATACTAATACAATAAAATGCTTTCCTTGAAACATATTCTGATAAAGAAAAACAGTATCTTTGTATTTACAGTAAAAGCCAAATGACAGTTATGCAGCTTGCAAAGTCTATTCTTTGAATAAACATTTAATATACAAGTGTTCATGACATTAGCAAATTCTAATGTTCAGCCATGACAAAAGAGAATAAGTTTAACAGCTTTTGTCCCATACCTGGCAGTAAATCTCTTGCTCCAAATGACATTGTCAGCAACCAGCACTTTATACTTAACAGCACAGTCTTGACAGATGTAACACCTAATCAGGATGCCACATACAGTACAATGGTACTAATTTCAACATAAGTTCAGGCAATGGAAGCTGAGGTGGTAAACAGTGTTGACCCAATGATGCAATCAAAATGGTTGCACATGAATCAACTTCTTGCAACAGGGTTCTAATGAAATTTTCACCTTTGATTTCTCTTCATCATCAAACACAGACTCCCCTGTTCTCGGAGACAGAGGCGGCATTACCACATTCTCGGGTAACTTGGGGTCTTTCTTTATAATACCTGAGAAAATGACAAGGCATCCTAAATAAAGCTCTTGGAGATGGCCCTGTTCTCATACAGGTTAAATCACATCACATAAAAAACTTACTATTACAATGATGTATATGTCTGTTATTTAAAAAAAGTGAACTCTTTCACTCAAAAACCAAAAGCCTGGCACAAAGAACTACTCTATTAAATAAAACCATTAACTGTTTTGTTGTGTATTCTGTGGTTTCATTTACATCTTGCAATGTAAGCAATTTGCTAACTAGTGATACACTTAAAACTAATGCCTGTCATTTCAGACATCCCTGAAAAGGGATAGTTTTGCAAATAAATATTTCTGCAAAACGTCTACGATGGGTCTGGGGGGCTTTTATTTCAGATTGTAAAGGTCTTGAAGCATTCTGATTTGTTTACAGAGAGTAATAAAGGAATTGGTGATTTGAGCAGCAATGTTTTATATTTGGGGCTGCTTCTATACACTCATTCTGAAACCCGTTCCAATGGTAGTCATCATTCTTGTTTGACATTATAATTATCTTTGTCCTGTGATCATTTTAATTTAAAAAGTTCCAGGAGTCAGCTTTCATTGTACACCATATATGTATGTTCTATTCTGTTAATTAAGTATTACAGAGAAACCACTCACTCAAGTTTTCACAATCAGGCCTACATTCTTATTCCGTGTTATATGAGTCTCATACTCCACAAAAAAGAACAAAATGTCTAATCACACACTGCTACTGGGGGGCTATATAGCTCAGGAGGTAAGACCGATTGTCTGGCAGTCGGAGGGTTGCCGGTTCAAACCCCGCCCTGGGCATGTCAAAGTGTCCTTGAGCAAGACACCTAACCCCTAACCTCTAACTGCTCTGGCGAATGAGAGGCATCAATTCTAAAGCGCTTTGGATAAAAGCGCTATATAAATGCAGTCCATTTACCATGCTACAACTGATTTCCTAAAGCAGCTACAAGTCTACAAGAGGCAAATAAATACAGAACACAAAACAAACCACGGTCTACACACCTTGTTTCTTTAGCATGGAGTAGGCTTCCTGGATCTTAACCTCATCTTTAAGCCACTGAGTCCAGCTGTATAGGACCTCTGTCACCTTTTGTTTGACCTCAGCTGTGGTCCACATGCCTAAATACTGTAGAAGTGGTAGTCAGTAAGTGAATAAATAACCATGCCGTACATCTCCATGCTTAACGCTGAATTGTTCAAATTTAAAATTGATACAGTTCTGTTCAAATGTTATGTCAAACAGTTATCACAATACCTTTTGTGACAACACTTTGATCATTTCATTCAGGAAGCGGAACTTTCCAGCCTCACTGTGAAATCGCTTGCCGCAATTGTTCATGCAGGCTTCTAACACCTAAAGGAAATACAGAAATGTGAGGACTTGGAATGCAGGTGTTCAAAAAATAAATACAATTCATTTTAACATCATATTCACGTAAATAGAAACAGGATTTATTGAAAGCATACTTAATCATCTAAGCTTACTACTGAATGAAAGTGAACACAAATGGAAACAAAAACTTAAGCCTGTAGGAAAATTCACTCATATGAGGACAATTATGGAAGGAATGTTGCGATTCACAAATATGACAAATATTTTCAATACATAAATATCTTTTTTTTGTTTGTTTTTTTCACATGGTGGAAATATATTTCATGTTCACAAATATCAAGAACCCAGTCATGTGCAGCCAGTCTTTCTACTTTGTTACAACAGCAGTGCTCTCTCCCTGTCTTGCTAATGCTACAATCAGACTTTAAACTGTAAAATGTCATCCATTATCTGTCTGAAGGAAAATCCAAACAATGTGTTACTACAATTTTAAATACAGGAAGCTAAGAAATAATTGGGATGTGGGATAGCTTTGGGATAGCTTTGTATTTAATTATATTGCAATATGGTTAAGAACTTCTATGTTGAAATTATGCCTTTGTTTGAAACTATTTTGTCTGCATTTTTTAATTTATTTTATCAATGTCATCAGCTACAACTGAAAAGGAAGCATAATTTTAGACAAAATCACCTGACAATACTCACATGACAGGACATGGCATGATAATGACTCCTATAAAGAACCCTCTGACTAAGCAGAAAAGGAAGTCTCTCTTAAATATTTTATACATTTACATTTCCAAGCCTGGGGATGCTTTAAACAAGGCATAATCATTTTTAATAATGAAATTGTAGTTTAAATGTAAATAAATCATAGAAACAAGTATGATTTAAAAGAAATAACAGCATCTGAACCACTATTAAGAACAATGTCAAATGTAAAGTCTGTAATTCAGATGACCGATAAGTCAAAATGTAGTTTACTTTTTATTTCCACTGAGCCTTTTTGTAAGACAAAGCCTCTTTTCACAAAGGTGGACAAATCAGTAGCATAGTGTGGATGCCTGGGACTACCATATTCCTGTCCCGACCTACTCAACTGTGACACATCATAGCCAAGGGGACCACAATTAAATCCTCTTGGCTCTTTTTGAAAACTCTGATTGGCTGAAATTATTAGTCATGCAACTAGTTAGATGAGGTGGGTTCCCGATTAGGCAATGCACTGATTATTTTAACAGGAGAGCTGAGATATAGGCTAATTTCTGAAATTCCCCTTAGAACTAACAAACATTAGTTCAGGCACACTAGCAGTAGTCCATGCTTGCAAATGGACAACCTCTCTTCATGATGCCTAAAAAATGATTACTGTTTGCATTAAGGCAAAAGAAACCTTATTAAAGAAATACCTCACCACATTAAAATTTTAAATGTGTCATTCGCCCAGACTAATAGGGATATCTTAGTTTAACCAAGCCAGATACTGTATATAGTCAGTGTTTTTTATTAGTATGATATTATGATAATAATACAGAGCAGCAAGAAAGTTATGTTTATTAAATCTGCTTCTTGTTTCAAAACAATGTATAGAAAAAAGAGAGTATGCCTGTGAAGGAGAAAGTAAGACCTCTGCTTATGATGTCACTTTCCTGACAAAGTGAATAATGAAATTTCCTAACTTCTTTTTTTTTTTTTTTTTTTTTTTTAACTCACCAGCAGTATATTACAGAATACCAGTATATATCTGGACTATGAAAAGATAGGCTCTGCTACCACATGTGGCTGCCTGGTAGCCCAGAAGACTATGACATCAATTTATGATCTGTCCACCCCCTGCCTCAACATATGTCATGGTATTCAAATATTAGGCTTGTAAAGAAAACAAAATGTACAGAATTAAACTTTATGTTCAAGGGTCCTTGCTAATTATGTGGCTCATTCTTCACAGCAGACATTTGTAGGCTTAGCCAGCTATTCAAATCAGAACATACACGCTTGGCGGGAAATTGAATTATGGGAAAGTGCAAAGCAACTGGCTATTAAAAATGTAGGATATCATTAGCCGTAACCAGAAATTCAAGTTACACTTGGATTTCAGGCAGATATCAAACCACATACTATGCCTCATGTGAAGCTGCAATACCTGGTGATTAATGGGCCATTACTGTAAGAACTATAATAAGAAATCTCACTGTTAGTGCCTGCAAGGCCTCCTTCTCCTGGGGTGACTGGATCTTGTGAGCAAGAAGGCGCATCGCAATTTGTGGCCTGTGAAAACATAATATTGCCAGACCAGACATTTAAGATCCAAATAGGGTACTACTTCACTTTCAACACCCATTCATGTTGCCCAACACATATTCATTAAGACAAGCAAATGGATGGGGACTGGATGTCTCAGACAGCATGCAAAACATGCATCAACAATACATCCTTTGTTATCTGCATGCTATTTCCACTGCGATCTCTGCAATTTCTGCCACGTCCAGCTGCAGCATGTCAACTGCATTTTCTGTGTTTTATCGCCTATAATAATCAATGCAGCTGCCTTTGAAAAATGTACCCTTACCAGTCCCTCTCACCTCTGGCTAAGAGAGGAATTTTGCTAGGAGTCTTAAAAACTATTTAAAAATATCACTCGTTAATTCGCCACAATGGTGGCAAATGTTTCCATTCACAAAACTGCTGTTGCTGGGCTCTTTGCTCAGCTATCAAGCTGAACATTCTGCATCTGAATCTAAATGCATAAATCAATGCAGCAATTGTGTTCTCTGATAAGAGAAGGATGAGAGAAAGATTAAGGCACGGACGGTATTAAATAGCCAGGAAATTAATACAACAAACATTGCTTCAATGCTCAGGGCAGGGCCAATATTTTCTTATTGGGTAACTAGTAGTGATGTCTACAACCAAAATATGTTTGGATAGGCAATCAATAATCCCATCTGTAGATTTTCAGTACACATTTACTCTACTCACCCTTCAAGCTCCTTGTTAACCTGTTCATAGAATCCCTGAATACAATCCCATCGATCAGCCGGGTTACTAGGGTCTGTAGCTTTATCTGGAAACATTCAGATAAAAAGGTTTAAGGCAATTTGTTTTGCAAATTATTAATTTAGGTCACGGTATGTGAGTTCTACCAAGTCTTCTATGCAATTGACACAACATTACAAAAATGTGCAATGGCTGTGCACTGAAATTATAAAAGGTGAGGGGGTCAGAATGTGGACCTTACTGACAAAGAAGCGTGGTGGGGACTGAAAACGGTAAAAAATCCAAACTGTGTTTGTTCATCAGCAGTTAGCTAAAATAGCCGCAGACAAAATTACAGAAGCCACATCTGATGAAATGCTAGTCACTTCACAATCATCAGTGGCATTTGTTGTGTGTAATTCAGGAATGAGATTCAAGTTCACATCCATGCATCAAATATAGCATGTAAAGGTCAGGGCAAGGGATATTTGTCATTCTTGCTGATGAACCGGCAAGTATGGCTGACAAGCATATAACTGGTGTGCACACTATGCAAATACATTAACATGGTATTAAAGAACAAGCGCGAATCCGCAATAGCTGCGACCGCAGACGCGCATGCATCCATATGTGCATGCATCCACGCACACACCCTCAAACAAACACGTGACCTCTTCTTTGTTTCATGACCAACCTTTCCAGAAAATCTTGTGCAAATCTGTGAATTCATTCAGGAGTTATGCACCTTTTTGTGATAGGCTACGCCCATTGCCACGCCCCCTCACACACCCTCACACAAACATGTGACCTCTTCTTTGGCTCATGACCAACCTTTCCACAAAATCTTGTGCAAATCTGTGAATCCATTCAGGAGTTATATAGTACATATCATATAAGCATTAATCATTAATACTGAACCTCATTATAGCAGTAGCCAACATTCTGCTTTGCACAGCTGCCCTAAACAATAATGCTGTTGTAGCCCCAAAGCTATGCAAGACCAAACATGACAAAATTAAATAAATAAATAACTGTCAGTAATAATCAATTGATAATGGAATAAATAAACAAGCAATGAAACAAATAATTACATTTTGTAAAATGAAATAAATACCTATTTCATGTCTTATTTATTTCATGGTGTTTTATTTCTGAAGGTCACTTAGCACATTATCATTAATTTCTGAACGTATTTATTTCTAGGCATATTTATGTATGCGTTTCAAAATGACCTGTCAGTCAACATGGAAGCGGCCAAGCCAGCAGAATGAAGTCACACAATAAAGGTCACGCCCACGATGAGAGAAAATCTGTTGTGCACCATGGAGTTATTATTAGCAGTCGGTGGATTTACAAGATTGTGAAAATGCCTAAGACTTGTTGTGTGGTGGGCTCACTGGGCTGTATAAATAACAAGGCCAAGAACTCAGTTCTGAAGTTTTATGTGCTCCTGTGCTAAAAGAACGAGCCACTGATGAGAAAAATTGGATTCAAGCCATTAAGGAGAAAGAGACACTTTTTTTAGTTGAAAATACGTCATTTTCGTCATGCGCATAGACCATATAGGTCATGTGACACTTGTCGCAAGGGTCCTGCGACAAAGTATAAATCAGGTTTCATGGTCATAGCTGACCCCGCCCCTCCCATGTCTACTGACTGGCCAAATCGTTTCGAAATAAACGCGTTGAAAAAAATAGGCTACAGAAGGAAATGAAAAGAGTCCATGCGCAAAGTGTCCTTTGGAAATAAAAACACCATGAAATAAATAAGAGACATAAATCATAGATATTTATTCCTTTGCTTATATTTATTTCATTATCAATTAAGTATTTTTTTAAATGTATGCATTTCAATTACCCTCACTATTTAAAACAGTTTATAGTACCTTTCTCCTCGCATTATCAATTGAGACACTCTATACAGCTCGTTTTTTCTGTTCCTGCAGTCTCTAAATCAATAGCTAAGAAAGCCTTTATGTTTGAAGCTCCCTCTGATTGGAATAATCTACCTGTAAATATTCGATCCATATCATCTTTTCACTTGTTCAAAAATGCCCTGTCTTCTTATTATAGGATCAGCTGTCCACAATAACACCTCTAGAATTATAATTATGTTTTACAACTTTATTACCTAATGCTATCACTGACATAATAATTAATAATTTTCAATAATCTATGAATGAATGATCCATTTTCATGCTCTGCTTGGAGAATGATCTCCTGATTTTGCATGTCTTATTATTTGATATTTACTTTTTTTTTTTTTTTTTTTTTGCTTGTTTGTCTGTTGTCACATTTGGTATTGTTTAATTATCTTGTTATTTTGTTTTTTTTGTTAAATGTTTTGTTTAATTGTGCTTATATTGTATTATTGTCGTTTAGGACCCCCTTGAAAACGAGATGGTACATCTCAAGGGGTTATTCCTAAGAATTTCCTATATATTATTGACAGTTTTAGTCACATGGGTCTTCCATAGGAAGCAGGGTTGAATACTGTACAATTAAAATGTGTTCAAATAAATAAATCAATAAATAAATAAATAAATAAATAAACAAACTTGAATTGTATGGGCCAGGGATTATTGTGGCCCTAAACAACTGCTTGGGTGTTTATGCAAGCGGTCAGCTGCTTATATACATGGGCATGATTCTGCACAAATCTTATTTAGAAATGCTCACTTGAACGATGGCCCAGCAATTTAGAGAAATGCATTAAGCATAGTTTAAGATTTACACAGCATGATATCAAACATAAAAAATAATACATTTTAACAGTTCAGACACTCCATAAATTCGATAGCGTTTCGTTTCGTTTCGGACAAAATGATCTCAAGGCGCTATAGGCTCTTGAACCTGTCAGAGTAGCATAGGCTACGTAGAACCAATCATACAGGAAATATGGCACTCAACTTTTAAATATTGTCGTCACTTAGTTATCTCTGCAGCTAAATAAGTGACAAGTTAAACATAATCAATCAACAACTTTATCCCACCTATAATGCTAATTGGGATTCATGTTTAAACAAATTTTAATCTAACACCCGCTACCAACCAGTTCAGAGGGTTTGCGTATGATAGCCTACTTTCTGTCACTTCCTGTTTTCTTCTTTTCTGGCTTAACTACAATAACTAACGCAGTAAACCCAGTGTTTATAAACTTTTTATTCTTTTAAACTTAATTTCGCGCGATGCAAACTATACGGTTGAAGTACTACGCAAATAACACGAAGTTTTCGTTTTAAAGCGCAAGTTAAGTAGCCGTAAACCAGCCTAAATTCAATATTAGCAAGCCACCCATTAATACAGTAGACTAGCTAGCTAACGTTATGACAGCATATTATTGTAATGTGCCATGCCGGGATGTATATTTCTTGCAACGAGAAATACGTCCACCAACAGACAGATCACCAACAAAGTTTCGCAACATTGGCTATCTGGCGTTACCAGAAGTAGATTCGCCTATAGCCTAATAAATTAAGGAACTAAATTTATATCTCAGAAAATAGCTATTTGCGACATAATTTTAGTGTAATGCTGGCAAATCTATTCAGATGCGACAGTACAACCTGATTTTGTCTACATTTTCAAGAGGTTGTATTGCTGACATTTTATTCCAAAACTTACTCAGCCAAGATTCTAAAGTTTCCCCCTCTTCGCTAGCCGCCATGTCCTCATCAGTTCACGGTAACCA
Source organism: Anguilla anguilla (assembly GCF_013347855.1). Classification (NCBI taxonomy): domain Eukaryota; kingdom Metazoa; phylum Chordata; class Actinopteri; order Anguilliformes; family Anguillidae; genus Anguilla; species Anguilla anguilla. The sequence continues at coordinate 45,038,999 of NC_049202.1, forward strand.
TACTAAAACTACACTGCGTCTTGTGTTGACTTCAGAGGCAGCCTCTGGTTAGAGCATGTGACTCCCATTTGACTGGCATCTGAATTTTCAGTGCTAGGACCTTTTTTTATTTGCTTCATTTGTAGATGATTTGCAGGACAGTCTGCTCTGTATTGTATGTAGCATCTCAACAAGTACTCGTTTTCAACGTATAGAAATGTAACAAAGCAGTCTATAAATCATTAAATAAAACTAGCAAAATCTATGCCTGTCGTTAACAGTACTGTTATCAAAAAGAGGCCAAGTTAGAACAAACAATATTGGCCATCTTATATCACACAAATTAGAGAAGCCCTGAAGCAATGCTACCAAACGTTTCCTAAATTATTTAATGAAACTTGGCCCAGTGTTTTTTCCATCTGAAGAGAATGTAGTCATTCAAACTTCATGTGTGCTACAAAAGTGTCAAATACCAGTAATCTATAATGTAAATAGTCTGTAATTCAGCTGTTACACTTAAAAACTGTAAACATTACTACACTATCGAACAATTGTCTGCATGCAGTGCTTTGGGTGTGTGAAAAGCACATCATGAATAAAATTCATTATTGTTGTTATTTTGTTTAGCATTGTATTTAACATTGTAAATTATATTACTGAATCTATTACTTATTTGGCTTCATCTGACCCACAAACATATAGTACCATAATGAGGCAGATATGTTTGGATAGGTTTGTTATTTTCAGTATTTATTTAATAGGCCAAAATATTTGTCAGTATTGTCATCGCCATTTATTCATTTTTACATGCTTCAGAACTCGGTGGTCCCATGCAGCTTGTGTGGCCTACTGCTTTGTGGCAGACCTGTTGCTAATAGTAGCACTTGCAGTTGACCAGGGCAGAAATTTGACAGACTTGTTGGAAAAGTGGCATTTTATGACCGTGCCACATCACTCAAGAACACACGTAAGATTCACTGTATGTAGCGAAGAATATTTACACATTTTCCACCAATACAGATACAAATCCTTTATGAACAATGTGGTCAACATCATTCCTGTTTAGTTCTACTTTTATCACAGTTGGCAATGTTTTACTTGTGTCTTATCGTAGCAGCCATTACCTATACTTCAGAAATCTGTTAAGGTGGGACATAAATGTTAGGTCCTTGTCAGGATAGTTTAAATAGGAAAAAAAACTCTTTGTCTGTGTAGGCTGAAAGTAGAGTATAACGACAAAATAATTTTATCTGACATTACAACATTCCACATGTAAGGCGTGGAATGTGTAGAGGTTCCTCTGCGCACCCAAAACCTTTGCTTCAGTCAGGCAATGTCTTGTGGGCCCACAAACAAGCAAAAATTACAAATGAAGGGGAAGCTGATGTGCAAGTGACTGAGAAAAATAAAACACATTATATAGCACCATTGTTGTACAGTAGCATTGTTTAATTGGGTTAAAGAGTCATAGTTGTACATCTCACTTTTCATTTTCTGCATATCATACAAATAATATTCATGTACATTACTGTATGTAGTCTAGGTTTAATCATTGAAAGTTCACTAAGGGTAGTAATGGGTATGATTTAAGATAGGTAACCATAATTTTTGACGAGGTGTTGATTGATGAGTATGCAATGTAATCGGTATGCAATATTACAATGTAAATGAAATTCTTCAAGTTTTCAGTCAGTCTTACAGCAGTCTCTGCAAACGATTGCAAATTTCTTTGGATCCCAACGAAACCATCATTTCGGCAACACTTGGTCCTTGCTATAAAATGAATGACAAAACATATGGAATATTCATTTTAAACATACTGTTATATTAGCAATACAATATTTAAATGAACACTTTTAGATTAATTTGATGCTTATGTATTTTAATTTTCACATAACTGGATATACTATGAGATACTTTTTACAATATTAGTACATTTTTTATTTAATAAAAGTCATCTTTAAACACTTAATGGGTAAGAGACATTCTTAATGTTGTTTCTAAATGAAATAAACTGTCAAAATGCATCTGAATTACCTGCTGGCCACTGAGAGCTAAGCGCAGAAACTTCATCATTTCACTGTATTTTGTTACTTTCATTTTTTTTGCCAGTCTTTTCAACTCCAAACTCAGGCACTCAAGAGTAAACTCTTTATCTTCCTTCTCAATCAACCTGCAGAAACAAGGCACATTTCAAACATTCCATTCAACAAAAAAATTCCACGCAAACTTAAGAGACAATGAAAAATTCAAGGTGCCATTCTGCAGTTCTTGAACAGTACGATCAACTGATTTGAGGCAACATTAGCTGATTTTAATAACAGTGCAATCAGTATTAATTAAAAAGCATTTCTGTTCCCATACAAATGTAGCCCCTGAAAGAGGACTACTTGAAAATTCGATGAAATGAAATAAGCCAAAGACCAAAGGGCTTGCGAATGGCATATCCAGCTAAAGAAGTAGCCCTTAGTACAATAATGTAACCCACAGCTGGCAAGCCATTTCCAGCTTCATGCCACAACACTGCAGAACATCCACTGGTCCATCAGACCAGCTCTTGTCTGTCTGTGACAGCTGCTCAAGTGGAGCAGTCCTCAAGCACAATGGCTGCAGTTCTGTTGGTAGGCTGCTGAGTAAAAACAAGTAGTGGCTGGCTGCCTTCTGATTCAGATGATGTGTGTGTAGTAGTGTGGGCATTCCAGAAGTTGTTCCAGGAACAGGTGTAGTTACAATTTGGAACTGTAGCTGTATGACTCTCCATATCCCTTCTACAGCAAACTGAGTTTGAATAAGTGTGTGCTTACTCCAACACAAGGGTGAGAATGGTATGTGCTTCAGAGGAGACTGCTTCAAGCTTCCCAAAAGGAATAGAGGGTCTCATCCACAGGTAGGAGTAGGCAGGAGTCACCAAGTCTTGGAGACGAGTTATGTGCCCCTTTCAAGAAGAGAAACAAATTAACTAATAAATTAGTGACAATACCAAACAAAATTTTATTTTAAACATCAACCACAGAAATGGCAAAAATGTATTACCACAGACATACCGTAATATAGAATTACCTGCAATAACCCCCCCACCCCACTGTGCCACACTGCCATGTCACCTTAGCAACATCTCTCCTGAATTGAGCCCTTATTGGGTTTTTCTAGTTAGAAGTAAGTTCCAGTTTCAATTCATAACTTCACGAAGGTTGTGATTGCTTTTAAAGAAGGAAAATCAGTGCAACAAAATGATCAGTCAATGCAACCAGAAATTCCAGTTAAACTATGGTGTCAGAAATTAAACAAACTGATTAGTCTATGTTCGTCTTTGTTTGTGATTGCCTGCTTGTGTACCTGGGCGTAATATGAGTGATGTGATAAAAATTGATGTGGGTCTTTTTATGTATTGACAAGGCACTTGGCTCTTAAAGCGATATTAATTCATCTTGAACTAAAGGTATTATGGGGAGCTGTCAGTTGACAACATGGAGAGCTCTGTCTATGCAATGGTCTGGCTGCTTCAAAGTCAGACATAAAGGTCAGCTTCCACACAGCAGTGCAGGTGCTTCCACACAAGTATGGCTCCTGAATTAAGAAATTAACATTCCATCATGCTTTGGCATTTGACTGTCATGGCTAAAAGGAGGGATCTTAGAAATGGGGTGTTTGTTGGAGGACATCCAGCAGGCTTCAGAGACAAAGACTGCTGAACTTGCTGATGCTACACAAAGAACAGTAGCCAAAGTGATACTGGCAATGGAAGCCCAAAGGACATCATGAACTGGGCAACTGTGGTCAGAAATGCATTCTCTTTCACTGGGGTGTTTGTGTATTGGTTCGAGGACACAAGGCAAAACACATGAGCAACTCGGAATCACTTGATCGCTAATACCAATCTAGGGCATGATCAGGCGTTTATGTTATGGTGCTATTCAAAATCACAAAAGGGAGATGCCCACAGAAGAGACATCACAACACATAACTGGAGAACTAGTGCTGGTAGGAGTACAGGTATATCTCTCATTGACAACAGCTGTTACCCTATGGGCCCATTACTGCATTGTTAGGAGAAGCCAATATATGAATAAATGTGATCACCTAAAAACACACCTCAATTTAAACTCACCCCAACCTTGTCAGGGCGATGGCAATAGTGTCCCACCGCTGTGAAATCTTGGTCACAGTCAGGTGACAACGACCCATTACATTACATTCATTTAGCAGATGTTCAAATCCAGAGCCATTTACAAGGTAGGAGAACATAAACCCATTCACATGACTTACACAAGTAATGGTGCCAGAACTGGCAAACAACATTTCTAGACCAGCGAGTACATATGTAACATCACTAAAGCACTAATGCAGAAGAACTATGCTGAGCAAGTACCCAACAAAAGCCCAGTTTTTATGACCCAGCCTATACTCTTGATGACTACTTTTCCTAAATAAGTAACTTAACAGCCTATAAAGTATTGAGAGAGAAGCACTAAGGGAATATAATGGCAAGGAAAAGGTCAACCCTTTCTCACAGCCTGAATAAAGTTCAAAATTTGTGAAAAACTCAACAGAACTGTCTGCAGCCTACAAACAATTTTGACAGTTTTTGACAGATATATGTGACAATTAATAAAACAGCAATTAGTACTCAAATTCTTAACTGAGACCTAATATATGATATAATATTGCATAACTCAGTATCATTTTCCTCCTGACATGAAGGTCCAGTCCCAAAACAAGTCAGGTTCCAATACTCAGAAAGTCATAAGGTCCGAAACTAAAATGTGCAAATAAAGGGCATAATATTAAAGAGACTGCCTTCACAATTGCCACTGCTAATATGAATGTATCTTGCACATGCTAGATTTCATACTACAATGTTACATTCCTTGACTAGTATTTTTTCGTCCCATCCAAACAAAATGTAACCATTTAAAATATTTATTATTCCGTGACAGTTGTACAATTAAGACGTTCCTTGTTTTTAAAATATGAAATAAATGAAATCTGATTTTGGTGCATCTGTGGGACAATATCATTGAGAAATAAAGGCTAGGAGGAAGGTGTTGCTGCCATCCTGTGGACATGAGTTGCAAACATGGGTCATCATGGTTGGCCTCACTAACATAATCTGGATTGCACAGAGAGGGGGTTTTCTGAAAGAGAAAGGAGTGTGGAAGCAAATCGGCAAAAATATTACCTTTCGAAGGTGAAGGACGCGCTTAATGTACTCGCTGTGCAGGACTTCGCTCTCTTGGACCTGTGGTCCGTAAGTCTGCTCAATGAGGCCCTGCAAGTCCTTCACCAGGAAATCACACTTCTGCTCATCATTAATTCTCTGCATCAAATGAATCCTACAGAATAAACACGCAAATCGTTATTTCAGGAACAATGTCCTCATTAATAAATAACATTATAACATTATAGTAAGGTAAAGCAAGCAAAACAACATTACAGCATCACTATGCATTTCGTAAGGGACTGCACAAATTTTCTTGGATAAGAAAAAAATTTAAATTTAACCATTCACCCGTATGACATATTAGTTTGTGGTAGTGGGAATGAATCTAATTCCATAGTACAGCTGTCTACAAACTGGACTCATTATTTTAAAACCAAAATAAGCTTTTAACATCTCTCATTTCTTAGTACACATTTTCAAAAAACAATACATATTTTATCGCCTTTCCTAAGCTGTGCATAAAATATCCTCAGACTCTGTGCAAGCCCAATTTGCAAACTATGGTGTGGTAACAAGGGCAGCTGACATCACATGCTTTAGAAGAGAGCATGTGTTTTCTGCACTCTCACAAATCAACAGTGGAGGCTGCAGCAATGAGCATTGACGTATGCAATGCATTCCGAATTGGGGAGAAAAAAACGGGGAAAATATGTTAAAACTATAAATACATTGTTTATAATATAGTTTATTATACAATAGTTTCTTATCATACTACCCAGGGTTACACCCCTAAGCTTGATTTCTTTGGGCCTTTTTGAGTTCAGTGTTTTGAGTTCCAATACATATCAGCCAACAATTAACATGCTGCAATTACATACATATAATTGAAGTCCTGAATTGTAATTTTGACACAGTAATACAATTGTAGACTAATTCAGTAACTGACTCACCTATTAAACTCAGACAGCTTGTCTAGATCCAAAAGAGCAGAGTGGGTTGTTATTCTTGATGCATCAAATTCAGAAATCATTTCATCAAGCTTCCTCCCTGAACGATTGTCTGCTGTTTGAAGAACAGAATATAAAAGTTTAATTGAGGGAAAAAATTCTTGCACCATCTTGTGGCAATTTTGGCAAACAGCATGTGAGCAATACAAGAGCATAATTTAGTTGAAATATATACCACAAAGAAATGACAATTCACTAATGTAATGAAGCCAAACATTTATACCATCTAAGCTATATGTGTTCAAGAGAAATGATTTCTGCAGCCCAGCATTAAACCGAATAACACTAATATGGCAATAACACATATTGATAAACTAAATGTCAATACTAAACTAAGCAATGCTAATGACAACACAAAAATATATAATGACAGGTCTCACTTGTAAATCCTGACCCACAGTTTGTTATAATATCAAGCAGTGCCTCAGGCAAAGTCCCTGCTTTGGCAAAGTGTTCAATGAAGATGTCGCCCTGGCGTTTGGAGAGCTTGCTACCATCCTTGTTCAGCAGAAGGGGCAGGTGTCCAAAGGTGGGTGGCGTCCAACCGAAGGCCTTGTACATCAGCAGGTGTTTAGAGGTAGAGATGAGCCACTCCGTGCCCCTCAGCACGTGGCTGATCCGCATGTGATGGTCGTCCACCACGTTGGCCAGGTGGTACGTGGGGAAGCCATCGGCTTTCATGATGACGGGGTCCCCTTCCACAGTGGCCACCTCGTGCCTATTCCAGCCAAACACCATGTCATTGAAGGGCTCCACACCCTCCTGCAGGCGGAAGCGGACCACATGGGGCAGCCCCTGACTCAGCTTTTCTGCCACCTGGTCTGGTCGCAAGTGCCGGCACCTGTTATCATACCTGCAAGCAAACCAACAAATGGCAGAGTTTACAATATGAGCTGCATTAATTCCACACTTATTCTCCAACCCCACTCTGTCACAAAATACTAATTTGTGTTATCTGGAAAAAAAAGAAAGAATATAAGGCCCTGTTTATATGCATGTGATATGAATTAAAATTCAAGACTGAAGAGCCAATCACATATATTAGATTTCTGTATATCTGATAGGCTATATGTGGTTGGCTCTTTAGTCTTGAATTTTAATGTAGGCCTACTGCATGTCCAATTCTGTGCTTTTAGACTGAGACTGCATTTCCGTCATTGTTGCATAAGATCCTAAAAGGCTTTAAAACAGTCTTGTGACTCCTGAATGCTTATTATTCGGTATTCAGTAGATTGCTTGTGATAGAGAAGACCCATGCTGGAATGTTTATTGATCTGTTTTGCCAGAACATACTAGATTTAGAAAATAAATGGTGCACATACTGCTAAGAAATTACATCTTACTAGCTATACAGCACATGCTGTCAACATTACCCTTTCACTGCATGTGTTCATTTTATGTGATTATAAAGATTCCATATGTCTACACTATGTGCACATTAAAATATGGCAGGACATAAGCAGTTATGATTCACTTTTTATTTGCTAGCATGAGTAAGTAGCTAGCTAGTTAAAACCATAACTCTTTGTTACTGCATATGTTTTAACTGACTCTTGACCAACATCCATAGCAGTTTTCATGTATTTGACAGCCACTCATTCAGACAAAAATTACTGGCACCGCCATGTGAACACTAACCATTACATCGGATAATCGCTGTCTGTGTGAACAAGAGAAGCCACTAGTGTTTCCAGGAAAATTAATACGGAAATGTTCCAAATGGGAAGTAACTATGTCAGCCGTCGTCAGCACATACCGAGGGGTCTGCCTGCTTCGAAGGGCTTCTTTTTTCAATAACTCAAGCCTCTGTGGAGAGCAGAAACAGTGATAGGCATCCCCTTTGTCCACTAGTTCCTGAGCTGCTTGGCTGTACACATCCAGTCTCTGTGACTGTTGATAAGGACCAAAGTTACCTCCTTTTCGAGGGCTTTCATCTGGGGGTATCCCTGTATGAGGGAAAAATATTGTTTTGACCAAATAAGAAATAGTAGTGACAAACATTGTCATTTATTAATAATAATAATTCCATGGTGTGCACAAATTCTACAGCTCATATCTCAGCTGACATTTCCCATAGCCTCAGAGCTTTCAGAGCAAACACATTATTTCTGTACACATAATTTCAGTTCACATTATTTCCAGTCAAGAGGAAATAGTCAACATTAAATCATAGAACATTTTTTTCAGATGAACAAGCCTGCTATTATCTTTAACATGAGACTGAACTTGCATGACACGTGTATTCCAACACAACAAACATAACGTTTGTCCAACAAAAAAAAAATCCTGACACTACAGTATGAATTAAACAGCCAATGCTTTCTGTGCGGGTGTAACAGTCTCTTTTTTGAAAACCAGTGGAGCTTACCCGCCCATTCCAGCATATCCTCTATCCCGTCTGCAGCACCTCGAACCAGCCGGCTCTGATCAGTGTCTTCCATCCTTAAAATGAACGTACCGCCATGTTTCTTGGCAAAAATGAAATTATAAAGGGCAGTGCGCAGTCCACCCAGGTGCAGAAAACCTACAGCAAAATGATTTTCTTTAACACTGCTGAATGTCCTTTCCACAGTACAGGGCAAAATCTCATATTGTAACGCTAAATTACTAACGTGACAATTCACTTATGATAGCCACTTCCTTAGTTATATGGACAATCAGATTTAAAAGTGTCACGATGATTTTAATCGCTCCTTCAATCCGTATACGATAAGATACAGGATATTCAATTGTCAAATCAAACTAGCCAAGGACCAACACCATAAGTCACCATACCTGTTGGACTTGGAGCAAATCTGACCCTTGCATTCCCGCTTTCAGACGAAGTCTGTCGCCTCTGCAGACCCCCACTTAACAGAACATCTTTATTTTTGTGACTGCGACCGTTCCATGTGAATGCAGAGGTTTGATTCCCACGAGTTTGTCCATGTTCCACATACACATATCCTAAGATCTGTTCTCTCCAGCATCTCACGCGATTACTTCGTCTACTAGTCCTTACAGCAAAACGTACACAGCATGATGACATAAAGTTCAAGCACGGTGCTAAGTACATACTTTGGCAATGGTGAGCTCAAAAGCATCGAGTTATTTTGCTAACTAGCTAATGCTCCATAGTGGTGTTTCAAAAAAAAGAAAGGACTGAATCAAAAAAGACGTGTTATGACTGAATGAATTATCGTACGTAGTACCCTCATCATCTGACGCCGGATTATTATTACTATTATATATTATGATATTAGTTTTACATAAGTTTTACATTGATACCCGATTTGTGCAGAGGGAAAAGTTGACCTAAGACCAAGTGCAGAGAAGACGCAATCGTCGCCCTTGCGTACTATGAATACTGGGAAATGAAGTCTACAGCTCCTGCAAACAAGCCCTCAATCTTTGGCCGGTAACTCCATCTCCCATCAGTATCGTTTTCTACATGCTCCGCCTACTTTCCACCCCAACATCCAATCGATAGATTGTAAATCAGAACCATAAACATGCATAATTAACTAGATATGCTGAGGAAGTAATGTGAAACTGCGCATGTTGAGGGTAAGAGCGTTTCTAAATCTATGGTAAGAGCTTTATGGCCATCACGAAGGTGATTTAACTACCAAAGAAAACCTCATCGGTCGATTTGTTGTGACATTTCATTATGACATTTCATTATGTGTAGCATGGTTGTTTTGGTCCAGATGTCTTGCGGAAATAGTTCTTGTTTTATTTATTATCTTGTTCATGTTTAATTACATTTTACATATGTTTACTATCTTCTTTTTCATATGAAACGTAACGATCGTTAATCTAGGATAGAATAGCGTCGGGGAAGTTTCGGTTTGCCTTCAAAAGTCTGAAATTCCCCATTCATTTGAATGGGAGCTCCGATGTCTGCCCGGTTTGCCCTCAGCACGCGCACTACAGTCTTACTGTACAGTAACAAATGCTTCTGAAAGGTCGATAAACAAACCAGCACAATGTGTTTTTTTGTTGTTTTTTTGCAGTCTAGGGCCTGGACTATATAATTAAAACCAAGAGTAGCAGCAGTGAGAGTACTATATTCAGCCCAGGACCCAGACTGAAAAGAGCAGAGAATGTTGTCACTTAGGCTACAAGAAAAAAAATTAATTGGATGTTAACCAGGGATTCCAAGACCATAGCAAACAGGGAAATGTTATAAATAGGGCAGTACTTGTTCAAATCAGAGGGATCTCTCCTTTTTAAAATCAGATTACCAAACTACTGGGATCTTATTAGTAAGGGAGAGTTTAACAATATGAAGATCAACAATTAAATCAGTGGCAATCTTTATAAAATATGAATCTAGGCCATCAGGTCCAGGTGGTTTTTTTTTTAGAATCAATGGAATTGACAGCCTTACAGACTGCATAAATGGAATTGCTCTGAAAGTCAAAAGAACTAGAATCAGCACAAACAGGAGGGTAAGACACTGTGTGACGACCTGGATTAACTTAAATTGGCGTATGGCATACCTGCTGTCCAATATTAATGTAAAGGACAGCAGGTATATCAAACACCAGTTTACCAACTGGTGGGCCAAGACCAACAATCAACACAACTGACATGTGTCTCCTGACTCTTGTTGAAAACAAAATTGACTGGTCCCAATTTTTACTGTACTATTTAGAAGCACCACTGTACTATTTACCAGAGAATTTTAAAAGTTTGACTCTTTCTAGGGAGTATGACAATGGAAATCTTAAGCATACTTCTTACACAGCCCAGAGAATTGTCAACAGTTGTTAACTATACTAACATTATCAGAGTCTATGAACCAGAATCCTTTTCTGGGGGATTTTTGGAAGAAATTATGTTTTATACAATTGCATATACGGTAAATAATGAGTGGCTAGAAAACAAAGCATTTACGATATTACATTTGGTCAGCAATACTTTATGCTTTATACAACTGTAACAAGAAAACTAAGTGAAATGCATTTGAATGGATGGCATACAAGACTACAAATCTGCAAAGCAATGATTTCCATCTTCAAGTAATCATGATTTTAGTTCAAAGATTATTTCGATATGCTGAATTGTAGTGCTGCAGGTAAATAACACTTCAGTTCTTTAAAAGAATAATATCAAAAAGTTCAAAATAAATTCAATGTTACATGATTAGTGTAGCGCAAATTTACATTTTAAATTATGAAGACAAAAGTTAATGTTCCGGGAAATCTATGGGTGCATCTTGCATCTTTTCCACCAAGAAGAAGCAGAAAGTTCCAGAAATCCCAAGAAGCACCATGGCCAGAAGTTGCCAGGACAGCAGGAGGTACCCACTGTAGAAAAATGCCCCTGCAGCACACAGGGACTGTTAGAGAGAAAGCCCATTAATGATGGAAGCAAAATACACACAGCAAAGGACATGTTTATTACTTTATTTGGATTACTTAAAAATTCCTGTCTATTTCAGTCAAATTTTCCAGTATCTAAAAAAACATAATGCATTTTAATTTTGAGGTACTACCTGAATTAATTTGAAGATGTTAAATGCTGCTGCACTTTTTTCAGCAAACACACATCCCAGAAGGCTGTAAAGCTGTGCGTTGAAACAGCTGTCTCCCAGTCCAAGCAAAAAACTACACAGCAGGGCAATTGGCACACTGAAGAGAGAACAGGTGACATAAGTTTCTCTTATGTTCTATTATTAAAGGAAAAGAGTGAAAGATAATTCCATATGTTTCTTATAACCCTATTTATAACATTAACATTAAATAACTTTAAACTTTGAATGGACTGTCCCATCCCTGTAACCAACAGTCCCTGAAGCGACAGCAATATTTTATGCTCAGAACAATTATATGTTATATTCTTCAAAGCTTCCTGAAGTCCTGCAATGCATAGTAGATGGGCAAGATGGTATACCTTGGGACCAGATATGGCTCATGCTGTGTGCTGGTTTTAACAACCACTGAGGCATCATTTGGGATACTGAGGAAGATGAGGTAAAAGGCAATGAAATGAGCCACCATTCCCAAGATGACAACAGAAGTGCGTCTAAAGCGGTTATGCTTGCACATCAGCCCGAACAAGCCTCCACCTGAGGAGAGAAACAGCTCTGTAATCCCTCAGGCTGATAAATGCTTTCTGTTAAGGGTCTAAACTGTTACAGGTCTGAACTGGCACCATAAACCTACCAACTATCTCTCCAATCCCCACTAAAATCCCAGAGAGCCCAATCAAGCTTTTGGCCTTCTTTCCAAAATGGGTTGTGGCACCAATGCAGGTTCCATACACGCCACTGTAGAAGGTCAGCTCCAGTCCTGGAAAAGTGTGACAGTGCATTTAAACCCATGAGGCTGAATAAGAATTAATATTTGAGTAAAACACTGTACTTACCACTGTATGCCATGCAGGAACTTAAGAGGAGTATAACTCTAGTCTGAAATAGTTGCAGCATTGTTCCTGTGAAGTGAAAAAAGTCACATATGAAGTCATAGGCAATATTAATATGACCCAATGCACTTTGTCATAACAGAATGGATAACATGAAAGTTGATTCCTAACATAATGCCACCATGCCTGTAAGGTCATACAATGCCAATGCTAGCCTTCTCCCCACAGTCTAGATAGATTGTTCATGGACTTGTGAAATGGTGTTAGTGATGCTAGTGTCCTATGGTTGTCAGAATGTCTAACATTGGGACATTGTGCTGTTTTGGTGCTCTGACCAATGCACAAATATGAACTAACATTGCTTTCATGGGGGTCACAACTGATCACTAATAATTAGTCAGGTGATTTTGACAATAAATTACATATAATTATATATACCCCATAGGGATTAAGCTGGTAATGCAAATTGAAATCATTTTGAGTCACATGACCTATACTGTATAAACTTGTGTCCCTACAAATAATACAGTAAGTATTATACTGTAGGCTTATATCTAGGTAAGAATAAAATATAAAACCTTAACAGCTTATTCGTGGTCAAGGTCACAGGGGGTACTGGAGTCTACCCCAGCATGCACTGGGTGAGAGGCAGGAATACACCATGGACAGGTCGCCAATCTATCACAGTGCAGCATGCGGTGACTGTATCGCCAAAATATATCACACAATAAGAAACTGCTACTGTAATTTCATATGGCCTTGATGCAGTAGTATTAAAGGCAAAGAAAGCAGTCGATTTGATTGGCCATAATAAAAGCAAACCTCCAGCAGGTTATTTATTCCTTTGAAACAAACCTCTTTAACAACTGCGCAGGCAACTCAGATGTCAACAGGGATGCACCGGGATATTCAAATCAAGATTTCCATTTTATAGAAGTTAGATAAAATTGGATGGTAAAAAAAAATGAAGCAATTTTTCTTCTTTTTCACAGTCATAAATGTAAGGTGGAAATCCTACTAATCTTTGCATCACATATTGAAGGCTATCCCTTCTGTGTAAGTAGTATCAGCTTTCCACTGTGGATTCGGCCCAGTTTGTTCAAAACAAGGCACTCATTTCTCACACGATTTTAGAGAATATTCTAAATGATTGTTACACATATATAATTACAAAAGCTATGAAGAGAATTACCATTGTAAGTCATGACTGAAAATGTATGCAAATAATAATTACACTGTACCTATGCATGAATGTGGTAGGTACAGTGTGATTACATCAATATTAGGGTCACTTTAAACTAGTTACAAAATATGTTATGGATCGTAATGATAGACAGAAAAGCTTACTTAATTCAGACTTGGCTTCATTGACAGCAGAAGTTGCTCTCTGCATATATCTGTGAGACAAGTACATGATTTGATTCCATCAGAATGCAGTGAAAATGAAGCTAAATGCACCAAAAGTTATGGATAATCCACACTCCATATCATGAAGAAACCTTACAGATATAGAAATTTAAAGAATTAAAAAAAGATAAAATAAGTTTTTCAATAATCAACAGACCAGCTATGCGCTCTGCTATAGTCCAGCCACCCTGAAAATAATAAGCCACTGCCTCTACACAAAAAAAACAATTTGCATTGAGGTTTTTGGGTAATTTGCACTATGCATCCAGCAAACAAATTTGGCAGGGAACAGGCAGAAATTGAACAAGTTTTTCCTGGGTGAGGAGTGGTTGTGCTAACGAATGCCTTGTTAGAGTGCAAAAACTGTGAAGTGACCTCACAGGAAATTGGTGAGGTAACTAAACAAAATTTTAGTTACCTCAAAATTTCAGTTTACATTTACTCATTGAAAATGCAATTTGTCGTAACAACAATCCAAAGTACGTAATAAGTATATGGTGAAACTGTACAATGAGGTTAAATGTTTACTTCACATGAATTGAAATCAATGATCGCCCTTCTTCTTCAGACAAAATTTCTTCCTGTAGCGAGGGCTTTCTCAGCACAGTGAAGCTCAGCGTTCCCAAAATTGAGAGGACCAATAGAATCACAAATATAGTCTTCCTGTTACTCTCTGTGGAGAAGAGGTATCCAAAGACAAGTGATTATTCATAGACAAGCCACTGAATTGAAGTTAATGATGCTGTTAATTTCTGCGTGTGCGTGGGTGTAATCATGTCATGACTAGAATATTGTACAGTAAGAATTTTACCTGTAATTTCAGTTTTTCCATTCCAATCTAAAACGATATACAGATTGCCAAAAAGCATACTGGAATAATGAAAAAATAAGAATGTAAGAATACGTAAAAATAACAGCAGGCCTAGGAAAAAGGAAATCAATTTAAACCGTTATAATTGTGACCATCAATATCAGAAAGTACTTTGTCCATCCACAAAAAAAATAATAGTAATAGAATGATGATATTTCAGTGAATCTGGCAGTAAATCTAGCAACAATTAAAAAATATCCAAATACCTTTGGAACAGATATTGTGAATCACAACCCCAAGCAGAGGCCCAATGCTGCTGATTGATCTTATCAAGATCGATCAAAAGCTGCTTTTAAAAATGAGCATAATGACTGCAAAAATTTATTCATCTTTAAAGGCCCTGTCCCAAACATGTTTTTTATTACTACAATGATTGCTAGTTGTATGTGCAGCAAATTCAACTTTTAAAGGCTCAGGGTGTTGTAGTGTTACACTTGTTTTGATAACACATTTCTACACCGCAGAACAGCTTTTCACAATATCGACGGGGAAAATGTTCATGTTTGACTTTTTATCCGTCTTGCTTAAGACCTTAGATGCTCAGTGACTCAGATGACTTCTCCCTTCAGAAACCTTACGTAACCCCATCTGTCAAGTGTGAAGATATATCTTTCTGCCCCATACCTGCACTGTAAAAGACTCCAAAATACTCCTGCGTTCCTGTTGATCGTTGAAACACTGGAGTTCTGCACAAGATAATTTCCTTGAGCTGTCCAGAGCACTAAGGGAAAGGCAGTCAGAAAGAAAGCTATTTTGTCATTGATGTGTAGATGCAGTACTACAATTCTACCACTGACGTGATCAAAGATGCAGTTACCCACTGGCAATACATTTATGGTTCCTGGCATTGCACACCTGAATTTTGATATGAACTATATATTATATACACACATACTAAATATATTTTATTAGGTACACCTATTTAGTACAGTAGGCATCCACTTTATTAGGTAGATCAATCTAGTACAGCATAGGACCCCCTTTCACCTTTGACGAGGCCATGGATTTTGGTCCATGCTGACTCAATAGCTTCATGCAGTTTCTGCATATTTTTTTGGCTGCACAATCATGCACAACTCATTCCAAAGGTGCTCTATTGGATTACGATCTGGGGACTGTACAGGCCATTGGAGTAGGAACCAGCATGACTGTGTACAGGACTTATCACTTTGAAAGTATGAGGTTTTTTCATCAGCATTTTAACAACAGTTCACAAACAACCAAATGTTATAATGTCCTTTACAAATATAACACATTAAACATTTAACAACCTACTTGCTGCTCCAATACCAATGAGAACTGAGGTGAAGTACAAGGACCATGTTGTTGGGCTGATGAACACAGCAATATAGCAACTGTAGATTGGATAGAGAAATGTTGAAAATATAAAATGTCAACACAAAGACACCCATGGGATCCTTTATATTAGTATTAACAGTAATAATAGTATTATAAAGTGTAGTTAACAGTAAATACACATTTGTACGTCTTTCCTTTACCTTTTCAGTAAACTCCCACATAAACCATGCTGGATTTACCAATGCCCTCATTTATTGTCAATTTCTATTTGAGATTGACAGCTTCCCAAAGTGCCAACTTTTAGGCATGTGGAGTTGTCTATATAACGGTATGTCCATTCTTAAGCTTTTGGTGCAAGCAATGACTACTGGACCCCCCCAATCCCCAATCAATATATGATTGATTTTGACATACTGTCAAACAATGACTAATGAATTCTTCTAATTTCAGAACCCTTACAGTACGTGCCCGATTTCTGAATAAGGCGTAAATCACCTCCAGTGCTGTAACTACGGGCCTTGTCATTTGTGAGTAACAGTTATTTGTTAATTTTTTATTAGGCCTATTTGAATTATCATTGGCCAATAATAATGTTATATTGAAAATAATACTTCATACTGTAATCAGTTAAATCAAATAATTTGGTTATAAACAAGCTTTTTTACAAGGGGTGGTTCAAATAATTCAGTTTCATGGTTTGTCCAACCATGTATCCACCTCCCTTTGGTCCCATTGAGGTTGGTTATTTGGGAGATTACTAGATACCACAAAATAAACAACTGAACTTTTAAAGGCCAATCACCATGAGGAATGAATGAAAGAATGTGGAGAAACATTATTGAGCACATTCTGCACCAAATATTAGGTGAACAGTATATAAAAACATGTCAAATAAAAACAGTTATACTCACCTGTAAATTACACCACTGAGAATTAAAGTTGATCGTGGTCCAATTATTGCTACAACAGTGGGGGCTAACAAATTTGAAGCTGAAAAAACCCCATATATAATACCAAGACTGCAAGAAGAGCAAAATGTGTTACCTTCATGTCACCAGTCAAAATTGTCAGTCATACTAAATGACAACATAAGTATTTCATTTTCTCTTGCCTTGTGAAAAACATTTTGTAATACAAAAACACAAGATCAGCAACTGCCAAACTACAACTGTTTAAATAACAAAGAAAAGAAGAATAGTTGAAACTGGTTATCCAATGAAACGGCAAACCACACTGTGGTATCAGTTATGTATGTATATGATTAATATTGATTCAATGAGGTAGGTTATCAGTCTTACCTATGATAGCCACTTCCCACAAAGCTTTCATTTGCTAGGCTTTTAATGATGGTTTGCTTTAAGGAAGAAAATGAAAGAAATATTAGTGTGACAAAGTTATTCCATCTTATATACAGTTAAATGCAGAAGTCTTGTGACAGTGAGACAATTCTGCATGTTTTGGCCTGTACTCCAGCACATTGAATTTGAAATCAAACAATACATATGAGGTTAAAGTGCAGTTTTATTTCAAATCCAATGTGCTACAAGTACAGTGCCAAAACAATAATACTTTTGCATTTAACTGTATATAAAACAGAAACCAAAATTTAGGAATTCAGTCTGTTGCTAACAAAGTCGGTAGCAAAATACATGAAAAATTGGGGCCATGTTACAATGCAGAAAGGCATATTTTTCCCTGAGGCCAGATTTTAGTGCAACTACAATCTTAAGTATGTCATAAGATATCACTAACAACAAGCCGACTATTTTGAACAAAGGGAGCATTAGTCTAACACTGATCACATGCGATTTTTAAAGGAATTTAATGAAACCACAACTATAAAAGAATGCATATGAGCATAAATATATCAGTGAATTAAAATGAACAATCTTACAAATGCATTTTTTAATTAATGCATTGCAATAATATGTACCATTATAGTATATCTTTTAAACAATGATCTGGTTATTCTTGTTTGAGACATTTGTATTGGATAATCATAATTAATAGCCTGGAGGAGCAGATTTAAAACGGGAGAGGTGCCTGGCCATGTTCCACACAACAGACATCCATCTGCATAAATTAATAAAGCTCAGATTAAAAAGCCGCTATATTTATATATACCTGCTGGAGCCTATATCAGCGTGCATTGGGCAAGAGCCAGGAATATACACCATTCACTTACACACTCATACCTATGGGCAATTTAGAGTCTCCAATAAACTACCTATATGTCTTTGGACTGTGGGAGGAAATCGAAATACCCGGAGGAAACCAGCTATACAATAAATACAGTAAGTCTGTAAGTAAAAATTTTTTTTTTTTTTAAATAAATTTTTTTTTAAATAAATATTATTGTACTATACAGAATTTCATACATCATTATGCCTACTGAAATGCACAGTAGTTGTATTTGGTTTACAGCTTTCCTATTGGATACGGGTATAATTCCTATTTGGTTGAAAATCAGCTGAAGTTCATTTTCAACTTACTAAAGTAACTTAGTGAATGTTTAAACTAAGTACTACACAGTTGGTAGTTAAAACACACAGTGACGTTAGACACTCCAGGAATGTAATGAAACTAGTAAGATTTCCAATACGTTAGTAACATTTGTGTTTAAAGCGGCTCCTTTGAACTTGAAACTTAGCTACACTAAGCTCTAATAAGAAACGTTATCTCTCCCCTCAGTTCTCCGTTTTGAAAACCGTTAGTGTTAGCAAAAACAACCTTATTACTTACTTCAATGTTTCCGCATGTTGTAAAAGCAGTAAATATTAGGAGGAAACCGATTCCCAATATGACAACATTAAATGTCCTTAGGTCTGCCATCAGGTAACTTCACAGCTTCAGTAGAATATACCAAAATCAGACAAAATAATTTCCTTCTAGATTAGAAAGTGCGGACAGGCAGTTGCACTCATTACTCCGCCTGTACTTCCAACACATATAATTTAGCTACACAGGCGGTGGAATAGTGGTTACACTGAAATCAGCTGAGGTACCTTAAATTTGGTTCTTAATATCATTTTTTTTTTTTCAATCTGCATATTGGATTCAAATTTTCAGGAAAAATAAAACATTTTTAAATTAAATGTTTATAGGAATCAACTTCAACAACAAATCAAAATTAAATTGATAACTATGGTGCAAGACGTTAATCTGTCATTGCTGCACTGGATAGTTTTACTACCACCAATGCGTTGTGGCTTCGTGTAGGCTACTTGAGTAACTTGACGTTTTACCTTAAACTTTGAGACAGTGATCAGGCTACAGGACTGTAGAATACATTTTAAGAGCTTTCCTATACAGGAACTCAATGACCCCGGGGAAACTCGGCGCATGACCAGAATTACTTATCCGAAAAAGAAGATACGGGGTTCATTCCAATCGCTTATTTTATCCTTCCGTGTACTTTCATTGCCTCCTTTCCTACTATGCAAGGGCACATGTGTCACGTGTGACACATATGTGTGACGTCTGGAATCACGCGTTATCAATGTGATTATTCATCGGGAGCATTCCAATCGCGTATTGTACCTCAAAACTCGAATTACAGTTTATAGTTAATAATTTGATTATTTGGCAACATTTTTTATCCACAAATATAGATTCCTAAAAACCGTACATTTGTTTTTTTTTTTGTTTTTTTTTAACGAATTGACATTGTACTTTCAATCATTGATGTTTATGAAAAATAAACAAGCAGAAAGATTAAAATGTAGGCCACATTAGTCCTCTATAATATAACCTACCTAATGTGTAATGAAAACGTGTCAAACTTCTACGAAGTGCCTTTGATATATGTTTGTTATTTATTTATTATTTAATTTTGTCCTGTTTTGTTTCTTCTTATATGTAATTGTTATTTGAATGCTTGACTCTATGTATGTACATGTTTGAATATGCAAAATGATGGAGAAGCAAAGAGGCAAATACTTCCACTCTCTGTGCCAGGGGAAGGCACCATGGCCGCTGATGGATAGGCGGGGTTGTACCTGTATAAATGTCATGTGACAATGCATTCGCTGTCTTTAGTCTGCAAACAAATACATCTCACTACTGTGCTACGCTAGCTCTTCTGTTCTAGTTCTTCTGAGCAGGAGCGACAGTTCAGCTGCTCGCTGTCCATGCTGCACCACCATAGTAACTTGAAGAGGGTTAGGGCAGGCACCAGCCTTTAAGAATGGCAAACCACTTGGTTCTGTCAGTGTTCACCCTAGCACTGGCTAGAGCATCCAGGCCAAGTGTACAGGGATCGGTGATGTCAGCTTAAAATAAGTTCTTACTCAGTAGTGGCCAGGCCTAAGCACAAGGGTAGCTTACAGCAACCAAACATGTTTGCCGTCTCCCTGGTTACTGCTCCTAGTTTAATGTCCACGGTTACCCATGGCGTGCCACATGCTAACAGCCCCGACTGAATCAAACTAATAGTAGAGACTCTATCAGTAAGAGTGGTTACTGGTGTCCCAGCCACTTCTCAATACACATAAATGCTATTGTTGTTACAGCCTAAGTGGGTTACCCTTTTCTCCTTGGTGCACGTCTGCCCACATAGTGACAGTAGACTGCCCCGGGGCGACATAGCTCAGGAGGTAAGACCGATTGTCTGGCAGTCGGAGGGTTGCCGGTTCAAACCCCACCCTGGGCGTGTCGAAGTGTCCTTGAGCAAGACACCTAACCCCTAACCCCTAACTGCTCTGGCGAATGAGAGGCATCAATTGTAAAGCGCTTTGGATAAAAGCGCTATATAAATGCAGTCCATTTACCATTTACCATTTACCCCCATTTCCCAGCTGCTGTGATATTTCCCTGTCAGTGTAACACCTCCATTCACACTCTCTTATCAGTTGACCCTTCTTGCTGCACCACCAGCACCAGAAGTCTTGTGGAGCCGCCACTGCCCTGGACGGAACTGACATCATTACCTGACTGGCCCTTTCCTCAGAGCTGACTCTCCTACGAACAGACTGGAGTGCACTGTTGCTGTGATGGTCATTCAGAGTTGCCTTCAAACTCTCAGCTTAGGCTAGTACTTCCTTCAGGCTGTTTGGGCAGGCAATACAGACCTGCTGCCTCAAGTGCGCTGGATGGAGCCCCCATAAGAATGTTGAGGGCCAGACTCTAGCTGTCTCTAGCTGAGCCGCTGAGCTGTGGGTAGGCTCATTGAATTAGCCACTGCACATCAGCAGTGTAGAGGCTCACTTTCTCCTCCAGTTGCCTTCTTTAATATGCAACTGTTCTTTTAGAGCAATGATGGAGGTTGCCTCTGCAAACCCACCTGACCAGCAGCACACTGAGGCTGTCGAATGATGGGGGCTCCCCATTGCTAATGTCCAGGCTGCTTCCAGGGATGCCACCAGGTTGAAGCCTCTCTCCTGCCAGCTCCAGTCTGCTGGTTCCATGATGAAGTTAAATTGCACCAGATATGCTGTCCAGCTCCCATTTCCATCAAACCTCTGTACTTTTGCAGTAAGCGGGGCACCTCCCCATGCTAGCTGGGCCATAGCCAGGGGCTCTGCTAGCCAGGTCAAAACAACTCGTCGGGGATGCCCCACTGGGGCTAGCAAAAGGTTCTCCTGGCCTCCTCTTTCGCAGCCAGGGGCTCCACCGTCCTCCTCACGGCTAACAGCTTGGCCCCATGATTTAAGCTTGGTAGCCTGGCTTGTGGGATCTGGCAGAGAGTTCCCCTTACCTGTGGGTTGTGAGCCAGGGATATCTACCAGAGTTCCTGTAGCTAGCATTCGGACCTCGACTCATGGACCTTTTTCTCATCTTCTCTGGCTCTCTCTCGCACAGGTGTGAAAGTTTTTCTTCAATTTGAAGACCCACTCTTGACACAAATGTTGCAATTTCAGTGAGGGACAGACCAGGCGGATCTCTAGATTGAGCCATATTGCACCCTTTTATTAAGCAGGTAACGCAAATAGAGCCTACACAAGCACGAGACTGGCAGAACAGGCCGCGGGGTGTTAGCTGAGTGCCTTTCTTACTGCATACTTAGTATGTGGCCCATATGCAAATACTGGTCAAAACACAAGGTGCACACTTTCTGGTTAATGGCACATAAACAAGTGATTCACCATCAACTATACAAAAACATTCCGGTATTGAGGTATTCATTAATCAAAAGAGATAGTTTCCATCTCGTATTTACAAAAAAATTGAAATAAAAAATACTATGTTCATTAGTGACATGTATAAATGTTGAAAGTATCTGGTTGTCGCATTTCTTATGTTTGATGTCTACCCCATCTAGCAATAAATTAACACTGAAGTATTCACATGCACAACAATATTATTAACATTGTTACAGCGTAATAGCCTCAATAGGCCTGCGGGTAAGGGATCAAAAGCAACAGCATATTCTTTTACAGTAATTGGAATACCAAATTGTAAAGAAATTCTACATAGGACAATTACAGTTCTCTTTTAATAACGGTGCCACCAATAGAATACCAATGGAATACCGTTCTTAAACCCGTTGTCGAATAACGTTATATTTTGAAATCTTACTTATTGTTCCGGATAAAGCATTTGTGGGAAGAAAAAGTATGCTTGTAAATAAATTGCCAGGATAATAAACCTGTTTATGGAAATTGGCTACTAAGAGAGTTTTTATTTAAATCAAAAGTGCAGCTGAGGAAGAATTATATGCCACCAACATTTTCGAAAATGAGATTTGGAGTAACATTAATTTATCCTTGGGAATCTGCACCAGAACTGAAGTCCTTGCTCTTTAAGACCATTAGGTAGCTGGCAAACCTTAGCGAGCTACGTTTCCCAGAAGGCACAACGTCAGTGGCTGTATTATTGTACACAATCATCATGGCGTCTGAGTGCGGTGGGTACTGTTGGTAACAAAGCTAAATGCTATATATCGCTATATTTCTCGTTAGATGGTGTCGAGAATAATGAGTAGTGCATTTTTAATCACATGTGTCCTATTGCATTGGTATAGAAATAATAGTTTCTGTTCCGTAGCTAGCTGTTAGTTAACCGCTAACTGTACTCTAAGTAAGATTTGTGTATAGCAAGCAATAGCTAGCAAACTAATGAGTTCAAAATATGGTACTGCTAACACCAAGAGTAGCTAGCTAGCAAACAGTTTCGGTTTTGTTTGCAAACCATGTAGCCTGTTGATTATTTTTAGCCAAAATAGTTTTTGGTCAACTGGTAACATACAGGTACGCTAGCTAACGTGATAAGCAAACTGAGCTGCCCAGCTTTCCAGTTATGATAGCTAGCTAGTAAGTTCCCATCATTTTTATTTGGCTAACTGCTAGTTAGTAAGTGACATTAGATGACGTTCATCGTTCTGAGGAAGTTGGGTAACTTGCCTGTGGAAAATAGTGTCGCATTTTAGCTGAATACAGAAAGTAAGCGGATCTGTCATGTCATCTAGCGAGGCTAACGATACTTACGTCGTCAGGCTTCAATGGAAGCAAGCCAGCTAGCACAAGATTCCTAACTAAAGATGTTTACTGGCTTCTATGTAACGTGAGACTTGATAACTTAGCTAATGATATTTAGTCGTAATAACCAACCAGTTAGCTTCTCAATATGCATATTTTGTGCGCATGTATAAGTAATGTCATCTTTTGCCATTAAGGGAGGGGGATGGGGGGTTGTGCTGAAAAAAAGTTTTCTATTAATAATACATGAGGTGGAACACGTATGCGCCTGATTGGTACCAGTGGTACGTATTGAAGTGCAACTTCCATGTTATGTTTTATCGAGGCTACAATCTTAACTCATGGAGATAATTACTTAGATTTTAACTGAGGCCTCGAGTTTGTTTCCACCACTGCAGAATTCCTATTTATATTTCAGTGGATATCATCCAGGGGTCCCTGTGGGCACTCCAACAGCATTGTCAAGTGACTAATCATACAATGGAGCTTGTAACTGAGATGTTTATAAAATAGTTAGTTGACCTAATATGAGAGTCAGAGGAGGGGAAATGAACATGGGTGGCAGTTTAAATGCTGAAAAAGAATGTCTGAGCAAACAAAAGAAGTAGTGTCTGCCTGGTACACTGCATACCGACAGTGTATGTACAATTTGTTTTGCTCAGCTTGCAATTTAACCATAAATTATGCAAAGAAGATAACAATATAACAACATTTAAACCTAAGAAACATTGATTAAGGTCTGAGGTCAACACCGAAGGAGAATCGTCTGTCTGCAGGGGAAAAGACAGTCTTGAGTGGTGCCCTGAAATAGGGCGGGGGGGGGTGGGATGGCAATGTATTAAAAAGTGCTGTAATTTATACATGGTGAAACAAAAATAGCCTATATAAAAACACCCTTTAATAAAAGCGGAGAATCTGCACTTCAACCACATCTAAAATTGTGGTTTAAAAATCAAACCAGTTTAAAAAAACCAGTATGGAGGGTGCTGTATATATAAAGAGTACCATTGATTTGGTATTGCATTAAAATAAATTTGATTGGACATGTAAGTTAGCTATCAGTTTTATGTAATTGTACTGTACTTAAATGCAATAAAGACATTTCTTTTCAGGAGCTGAAGGTATGGTGAAAACTGAAGATGCCATTGAGGAACAGTATGGAAATGTTTGTGAAGGTGGAAGCCCAGCCGGCTGTGCACAAGAATCTCGGACAGACAGTGAAATCCCTGTCAGCAATGGGGGGGAAACTGTTGAGGATAAAGAAATGGTGGACTTGAAAATTATCTGGAACAAGAACAAGTATGATTTAAAAATCTCTCTTGATGGAACAGGAGCCAACCTGAAAGAGAAAATTAACTCCCTAACAGGTAACAAACTGCTCAATAGTTACAGTAACTTGATACAGAGCACCAAAGATGCAGTACACAAACACTTTCTTCACCTAGGACTTCCACTCTCTTTCTTCAGTTGTAACAATCAAAACAAAATGTTTCTTTACTTTTTAGGTCTTCCCCCTGCTATGCAAAAAGTGATGTACAAGGGATTGCTGCCAGAAGACAAGACGCTACGGGAAATCAAAGTAACAAATGGTGCAAAAATAATGGTTGTGGGATCCACAATTAATGATGTACTAGCAGTCAATACACCCAAAGAAGTTGTTCAGCAAGAGGTAAAAGCTGAAGAAAATAAAAAAGAGCCTTTATGTCAACAAAAAGTAAGTATATTTGAAAAGTATTCTGACTAAGACATGACATGTAAACAACTTAGTCAGATAACCGTAACCCAGTAAGCTAGTGTATGAGTACCAGGATTAGACATGGTGGATATTCCTCTATTAAACAGAATATTGAATCATGAACATCTTTTGCAATATACACCCTGCCCATAAATAAGGATACATATGTATGTTGTCTTTCAAGTTCAAGTTTATTTATATAGCACATTTCATACACAAGGAAATCCAATGTGCTTTATACAAAAATGCACACTTGCATATATATAAATGTATAAAATTAAGTGAAAAAACATGCATAAAATATTCATAGGAAAGCAAGCATACACTTGCATATACACATTTATAAAATAAAGAGAAAAATAAAGTTTCACTCAATCTACTGGGGGAAATCCTTGGAAAACTAGGTTAAAGTGTTGAAATAATGGTGGGCCAGTAGGGGGCACTCTTTCCTCTGGATAAATTACAAATCCAACGCCCCAACAGTGTTCTCAGACGGTCTTCCTTGCATGGTGTAGTAATCAATATTGTGGAATCTTTAGGCTGCCCATGATGTGAAAGATAGCTGTCACATACCAAAGTTCTCTTCTATTTCAGCAACACAGAAAAGTGCTGGATAAAGGAAAACCTGAAGATATTATGCCCTCTCTAAAAGGAATCAAGGTGAGTATGCTACTATTTAGAAATGTGGTGTATTGTCTCAGCTTTGACAGACGGTGTGCTGGTGTGTTTAAAGAGTCACCAACATTTTGTTCCTGGCGAAAAATTGGTTTATCAACTACTTAATGCTGTTACCAAATGTAACAGGTGAAGATTTTTAATCCAACTAGATTAATTTTTTTTCTCAGTTTGCAATGCCCAGTTGAAGTTACCGAGTATAGAATTTTATCATTGTCGAATCTTTGAGCTTACAAAAATATTAACTGTCTTTTAAAATAGTAATTTTCTGTGATGGAATCTGTGCTAGAGTTATAGGTTTTGATGTAACGTTCGCATATTATCAATGTTCACAAGTGAAAAACAACTGTGCTTTCACTGTGCATACACCTCACATGTCATGTATTTGGAGTCCACATCTGTGTGTTCTGTTTTGTTACACATTAATGCCCGACACAGGTTGAGATTTGAAATATTACGCTGCTAAGAGTTCAATGGAGATCTACTGAAATATAAGTAATTGTTTGGGTTTATCATTCACTCTGCCCAGTATAGGCTCCATAAACTACAGCTGCCGGGAAGGGTTAAGTTACTATAGAAACTCAGTCTGAATATTCAGTGTCTTACTTAGCACATTAATGCTGTCTATAAGAGATACTGTGGCCTCCGAAGGTATGGTAATGGTAGAGTGAAATTTGTTATTTTTGCTATATACTTAAGGCATTTGTATTTGCGATCAAAAGATGAATATGAGAAAAGAGTACAGTTTGAGTGTACGTGTATGACCCTCGAATAGACTCTAGTCCAGAGTTAAACTGACTCTTTTCTGGGAGTTGATCTTTTAACTCTTTCCAAGATTTGAAACTGAACAATTTCACACTTTTTTCATCTAAGCTCCAGATTTTTGACTTCCAGATATTTGCTGTATGCATATATGTTGTACTGTTCTACAGAAACAACAGTTTTCGTGTTGTGTCACCAATTTTCAGCTGTGGAAAATTGTTAACAGACCGTTGTTGTTGATTGACAGGTGTTAACTGTTGCTTAAGTGTTCCCTTTTGTATGGATCGTTCACGCATAAAAGAGCAGTGAGCTCTTCGTGGTTTTAAAATGGATTTTCCAGAAGCATTTCACACAGCCTCTGAGGCATGGTTGTTCATCAGGTATAATTCAAGATTAAAAGATGGAAATAAAGGCAATACACCACGCGGTGGCGACGACCATTAGTGCATTCTATAATTGTTGTTGCAGTATATTGCCCAGCCTTAATTTCACTCTACTCTTACCATACTTTTGGAGGGCATTAGTGAAATTAGTGAAATTTCAGCAGCTATATTTGATCTAATAACTTTCGTAATAAATACTCATCGTAACAGAGATTTATTGGTTTGTCTAATGAATGATGCTTGCTGTCATTTCTGGTGCCATATTTGGGAAATAAAATATTGAAGTACCAGGTTCAAGTTTAACATTGTAAACCATCTAGAATCTCATTTACACCATTGCTTGACATTTTACAGTACACGTCTTTAATAGAGATTGAAAACAGCAGTTTTGTAGTTAATTTAAGGGAAAACCTGTAAACCTGTTTGTTTTTTCATGTAATTAAATGTCTGAAAAAAGTTGCTCTTTTAATTAATTATTTTATGATTGTAAAAGTATGCTTTATGATATTATATGGATCTCAGCAATACTGTCAAAAATTGAAAACCAGTCATAAAAATAAAAGATAGTAGGTATAACCTTATGTCCTATTTAAAAAATAATTTTCTAGCATTGAATGCTATAGGATAAGTTATGTCATTGAGTTTGGGCCTGACATATCTATGGGAATCCTGTGAGACTAGACAGTGTTTCTTTCAGCTCCAGGCTAATTTTCTGTACTGTAAGTGAGAGCAGGCAAACAGTGCCTTTATTTAGTTGATAATCATAAATCTATAAATTAACTATCAGGAATAGATCAGAAATAAAAATTCCAAAGGCTTACTAAATAGTTGGCTAGTCTCTCTATGTAAAGCTCTGTTCTTGATACAATCACTCCTGCTTCCCCTACTGATAGAATGATATGTACATGGCAACCTGTCAGTATTCAGTCCAAATGCTTATGCCTCCATGACAATAACTTAACATTCATTAACAGCTTGATGCTGTAAATGGTGATAGTCTCTGCTGTAATAAGTGCTAGCACTGTGTAGAGTACCATTAAATGTGGAGACTTTGTAGTCACCTGTAGCACCAAGACATTAGGAAGATTATTTACTTTGGTGATGATTTCGCAGATAACGAGGTAGCATTTATTTGTTCTATAGATGCTCTAAATTCTGTCCTTATGTGTCAATACATTACTGTTATTATCATTTTAAATCCCTACCTGTATTTACAATTTATGCCTTGCAAACTGAATTAATTAGTTCTAATTAACAGTAGCCTATCATAACACTGAAATTTATAATCAGGGCATTTAATTGCTTTCAATGCAAGAAAGTCTTAACATTTGTTGGGGATTATATCTAACCTATGTACTGCTGGACTGTTGAAACGGCCAGTATAAATGTTTTCACAGTCATTTAAAGTATGACATTATATTTTAAATTGGATGATATATATGATAAAATACTGGGAGAACTGAAAATGTATTTATTGTTCATTGTTAGCCTATGGATCAGCATATCATTGATATGACCAGGTGTGAACAGCGAGGACAGGACTCATTTTCTCCTTTAATTAATCATGGATCAAATTCAGAAAGCATTATATCTGCCAAAATCAACCACACAGTGGTGTCAAATTATTGTTATAGGTCTTAGCCTATGTTTTTTTCCCACAAAATATTGTAAAAATGACAATCATTTCCATTTCACACTTAAGTTTAACCTTGTTCCTTGATATAAAATGAAAAAAAAACCTTGGCTTACCTTAGTAAAAATGAATAAATGCAGTCTGTATAGTTTGAAAAATGCCACAATGCCCTTTTGTGTGAAAATTGTTGAAAAGCGTCTTCTGCCATAAATTGTTCCCTGCAGTGTAACACAGTGTATGATGTCATGTCATAATTTTTGAAAATGTGATACAACCATCTCATGAATTTGTCCTAATTCTCTCAATGCAAGCATGCACTGTTTTTCCTCTCAATTTTATGAATTTTCATTCCCTAAATTTGATTGGAACATTAAGCGCATTGTATCTTTATATTGAAGTCAGTCTACCATTTTTTATAATTAGACAATTGATAAAATAATTCAGGTGATTCATTTTGGGATGGTTGTTAACAGAACAGTTTTGGGATTATGTGCTATTAAGGGATTACCAATGCTGGACTCATGGAGAGAATGATTTAAAAATAAATAAAACTTAGAGTAAAAATATAGAGAAACTGAGCTTTTATTAGGCCATATCCCTTTCATAATGCCCTTTATTTAACATTTCTGTCTGTGACATAGCATACAAGACTCAAACTAGCCAAGTAATATAACAGAAGCTAGTGAATCTGTGAATTGTTGTTAGAGGTCTAGCCAGCTAACAACAATGCTAGTAATCCAACAGCAGTCTGTTGTTGTGGTGAGCATAATTATTTTTTAGATTTAAAAAATGGAGAACTGCAATCTTCATCTTTTGCAGAGAGAAGATCTACCTCTTCTTTGGTTCTAGAATTAATATTGGAATTTCCTATTTCCAAACCTTCTCACTCTTTTTTTTAAGCTCATCACTGCAGGATCATGATAGTATGCTTTATGGTTGTAGTTAGTTATATGGATGCTGGCTAGCTACAGGTAACTGCCAAAATAAATGAAACGCCAACGTAGTATTCCTCTCTGAAGTTCTCAGTGGCCTGTTTTTGATGAGACTGCCATTGTCCTAAATTGATTTTTGTAGCTAACTGATTCAGAGTTGCTTGTCTGTTTTGCTCCTCATCATGCACATATGTCACAGTCAATGAAAATACACTTTCAATTACAGTTGCCCCTTGTAGATTATGTGTTTCTCTTCGATTTCCATGCCAACATCACTTTAATAAACCCTCTGTCTACTTCTAGCTTACTAGTGCTTGCTATCATAGTGTGAGTTGTCCAGGCAGATGGCACACTCACTACATGGTGAATTCAGAGCTATTGAATTTGCATCTGCCATGAACAACATATCCAAGATTTTGAGTATGATATCACTTCAGTGTGCAGTGCGCCATATCGGAACATGAAATTGCATTCCATCGGCTCTTCAAAAGGATATGTACTTTTCTGATGTGTCTATTTTGCATTGCTTTCTTTTCAGTTCTCTCTCACTTTGTATTCACTGAGTGTGACAGGGTGTTTTGAGGGGTGTTTTGTTCTACTAATGACCAAAAAAGCCATTTTTCATTTGTTAAACAGGAGCGTTTGCCAACTGTGCCTTTGTCAGGGATGTACAACAAATCAGGCGGAAAAGTACGACTCACCTTCAAGCTGGAACAAGACCAGCTTTGGATTGGAACAAAGGGTGAGAGCCTGCCATGGGGTGGTTAATTTAGTCACATAAGTCCAGATATGTCCTGTTTGTTTCCCCATAGTTCAGCAGGCAAATTTAATATTAATTTGATTGTATTTTTATTTTTTCCTACTCCTATATAAGTGCCCTCTATAATGTCAAAATGAAACAAACGGCTGAATTAAATTAACAAAATGTCATTCATTTGAATGTTTTCATCCCTTTTGTATTATCAACTATCAATTATAAAGATATGTTAAAGAGGTCCACCTTTTTTATTTCAAATTTACCTTGGTTCAGTTGCATGATTGTAGAATATATATTCTGACTGTGAGTACTCATAACTGAAAGAGAACATTAGATCAGTTACACTGTCATGAAGATCAAGCAACTGACTGGAATGAAGCTGTTAGGAGGCAAAATCTGGAGAAGGTTATGGAAAGATTGGCAAAGCTTTGAGCCTTCCTAAGAGCACCGTTATATCAATATGGACTTATTTTTCATTGTAAAAAATATGGCACAATCCATACACAACCAAGATCAGGCGGTCCTACCAAAATAAGCAACCTGACAAGAAGGGCAATTGTTAAAGGACTGACTAAGAGGCCAGCTACAATACTGACAGAGTTGGAGAGCTCATTAGCTGAAGTGGGAGAAACTTTCCAGAGATCAGTAATCTCTTCAGGTCTTCACAAAAATCTCTCCTCTTTGGCAGAGTGGCTAGGTGGGCATTTCTGAGAAAGGCCAACATTACGTTGTGTGGAGTTTGACAGACGCCATGACAGATCCTGACACCTGGGGGAATATTTTGTGATCTTATGAGACTCATGTTGAGCTCTTTGGTCTGAAAGCAATGTGCTATGTTTGATGCAAACCAAACAAAGCCTATCACCCAGGTTACACCATCCCTACTGTCAAGTATGGGGGGTGGCAGCCTCGGTCTCTGGGGTTGCTTTTCAGGAATGGGAAGATGGATACAGGCAAATCCTTGAGGAATACTTATTTCAGTCTACAAAAGATCTGCATTTATGGCAAAGATTGATGTTCCAACAGCCAATGACCATGAGTGCAAAGGAATGGCTTAAAAACAAGAAGGTCTGCATCTGTAGTGTTTTGTGCCAGAGCTCAGACTCACATTATATTGAGTTGGAGATAATTCACATGGAGGAATGAGGTGAATGCTTTCATTAACTTTTCATAACTGTAATTCTTTTTAAAATGTTGAATAAAAACATTTTTGAATAACAAAAGTGTTAGTTTTATTGCAAGCAGGGTCCTTACAGATCGATCTTGTAAATATACAGGTAACTTCCACCTTTAATGACTAAAATAGTCATTTAACCTTAAATAAACATTGTGGATTAAATTTGTCATTTTCGCCAGACACTGGATACAATGGTACCTGCCATATTTTAAATAAACAAATGTATACAGCAACTGTGTCAGAGCAAGGATAACAATACAGAAATATAAATATAAATACTGCATCAATTAGGGGTGTCCAATCATAACACCAGATTCTACTTATCAAGGTATTGATTGAACACCAAGAGTAGTTAATTAGTTGAACAAAAACCTGCGCCCACATCAACCATTTTCAGAGAAGATTGGGACACCCTTGGTATAGATTGTTTACAAAGTATAGTACAGTATAGATTAAAATATGTATGTTAATAATATAAATTTATTTTAGTGCACAAAGATTTTTCTATATGTTTGTATAAATATGTCTGAAAATAATATGCAACCATGCACATATAATCTGGGAATTTACCAGTACCTGCCATGTTTTGTTTTCTTGTGACCTTTGATTGTATTAATGGGATGCTTCTTGGCTGTGATGCCTTCATAACCTTTTGCTCATACTGCCTGATTTGACCTTGGTGCCCAAAGTGGGCTTGACCTTAAAAGGGAAATCTGAGGCATGAGATAGGAAAGTTGCTGAATTTAAACTACATCTTTCTCTATTCCGTGGCATGCTAAAGCTTGAATTTAATTTTCTGAGCTAGACACTCATTTGTGTCCTAACACTTACATTTCTGACCAATATTGAGACTGCTATATGTGGGCTGTAGATTGTTTGTTTTGTGATCCCATATATAACCAACAAGTCTTGTTCTTTGTCCCTAACCTAACCTCCAGCCACTATGGAAATGGATCATACACCCACAGTCAATTTGTATTATTTTGCTTCTGAAAAATAGTGTAGTGATTATATTACTAAATACTTATTTAATAAATCCCATGTTTTTTTTTTATCTCACAGAACGAACTGAAAAAATTCCAATGGGCTCCATCAAGAACGTGGTGACTGAACCAATTGAAGGTCATGAGGACTATTATATGATGGTAGGTAAACATGCTACAAAGCTCTCTTCTACAGTTTCTAAAATCTACAGGTCATGGGTTTTGTCATATTAACTTGTCCTTGTATTGTATACACAGTGAGCTCCTTAATGTTTGAGACGAAGGCTATTCATTTTTTCTTGATTTGGGTCTGTACTCCACAATTTTAATGTGTAGTAACTAGGGGTGTAAGAAAATATTGATACACTTGAGTATTGCGGTATTATGTTTTGTGATACTGTGTCGATTCTCAAAAACACTATCGATTTTTAATTATTAGTTTCCATTTTGTGTTGTGTTTAAACCCCCGACCGCTAGATAGCAGTGTTGTAATCTATCTTCTGCCATTTGACTCTTCCACTCCAACTTAACAATGTAAACTGAGACAGGAAGTAGCATAAGGGCGCACCGCACTGTTCTGATTGCATAAGAAAAATAAAACTCAGATTTTATTCATATGTGGGGTGTTCTTTATACTATGACAGTTTTCCTAAAATTAGATTTAAAAAATCGCAATATATCGCCTTGCTTACAGTATCACATTATATTGAATCGTAACCCCTGTATCATAATACGTATCATATCGCCAGATTCTTGCCAATACACTGCCCTAGTAGTAACGTGTGGTTAAAGTGCAGATTCCCAGCTTTTATTAAATGGTATTTTTGTACATTTTGATTTCACCATGTTGTAGATCTTACTAAACTTTTTGTACATAGCTTCCCCATTTCAGGGCACCATAATGTTTGGGACAAATGGCTTCATAGGTGTTTCTGATTAGTCAGGTGATTAGTCAGATAGGCTTTTGATTGCGTTTGGAGTCTAATATTGGCGTTTGTCAACATGCGGACCAGAGTTGTGCCAATGAAAGTCAAGGAAGACATTATGAGGCTGAGAATTAAGAAAAAGAGACATAGGCCTTAGGCTTACCCTATCCCCTTTCTCCCCAATCACTGCTGCTGACCTCAGCAAAGTTTTGATGAGAATGAAGACTCCCACCTGTTCTCTGGACACCCTCAACCATTCCATCCTCCACTTTTGGATTGAGTGCTCCATTAGCATTACTGGCACAGCACTCTCCTGGTTGAAATCATACCTTTCAGACAGACATCAGTTTATTAACGTCAATAACTGCAAATCCGACATAGCCTGCACTATCCCCCTAGGTTCAGTGCTCGACTCTCAACAACTGCAAGAAGCAAACCACTAGTTATCTGCCAAAGAAGGATAGCCAGGTTACAGTCTGCTAAGAAGTGCCTAAAAGATCCTACAGAGTTCTGGGAAAAAGACCAGCATTCACTGGGATCACAGTGATGGCAAGAGCAAAGTGTGGAGACCAAAAGGAAGTGCCCAAGATCCAAAGCACCCCCCCTCATCTGTGAAACATGGTGGTGGACATGTTATGGTTATGGTTTGGACATGTGTACCTGCCGCAGGTACTGGCTCACTTGTCTTCATTGATGACATAACTGCTGTTAGCAGCAGCAGAATGAATTCTGAATTGTACAGAAGCATCTTATCTGCTCAAGTACAAGCAAATGCCTCAAAACTCATTGGACATCATTATTGACTGACTAAGTCATTCACCTGATCTGAATCCAATTGAACATACATATGCTGAAGAGACAACTTAAGCCGATGAGCCCTCAAATGAAACTGGAGCTGAAGATGGCTGCAGTAAGAGGCCTGGCAGAGTATCATCAGAGAAGATGCTCAGCACCTAGTGATGTTTATGCATCACAGACTTCAAGCGGTCATTGCATGCAAAGGATATGCAACAAAGAACTAAACGTGACTACTTTCATTTACATAACATTAATATGTCGCAAACATTGTGGTACTGTGAAATTGTGGAGTTTAATGTCTTCCCAAACATTATGGAGCTCACTGAGTGTGTGTGTGTGTGTGTGTGTGTGTGTGTGTGTGTGTGTGTGTGTGTGTGTGTGTGTGTGTGTGTGTGTGTGTGTGTGTGTGTGTGTGTGTGTGTGTGTGTGTGTGTGTGTGTGTGTGTGTGTGTGTGTGTGTGTGTGTGTGTGTGTGTGTGGATGTATATACACATATATAAAGATGTATTAGTTTCACTCAGCCTTTGTTGTGGCTCACTTTGCCTCAGTACTAAATCATTTTTAATTTAACAGGGAGTGCTCTTGAATAGAGTAGAGCCTCGTAGACATGTACCATTTGGGACTTGGGGATTGCTCAAAACTATTTGTCATTTAAAATGAAGTTTAGATTGTTCATTGCATCCTTTAATGGAATGTTTACTTATGTTATTCAAGCCATACTTAAAGAACAAAATGGGCTACTCTCAAATATATAAATATTGGATTAGAAAAATATTGGCTTTTTTATTATTGAGTTAATCAAAAAAAGTATAAGCTGGGATCATGGCAAATATGTCAGCTTTATTGCCTTTTTCAATGGGCATGATGCAGTTAACACATGCATGCGCCAAATAGAATAACCTTCCTGAAGTAGACAGCTGACAACTGCAAAATGCCGACTGTTTTTCCATCAGAGATAAAGAGAATCTGTAAGGATCATGAAACAGTGTGTAAGCACATATTATTTGAGAGTTCATACTCTGTTCGGTTGACTGTCCATAACTCAGTCTTGTGGTTCTACTTTTAAATATTGCCTCAAATAACTAATGCATAATATTAGCATTTTAAAGTACAATTTAAAAGTGAGACTTTTCATTGTATTTCTTTACAAATATTTAAAGAATGATTTGTTTGTTCTGTACTTTTTCCTAGGCATTTCAGCTTGGTCCTACAGAAGCTTCTCAGTATTGGGTATATTGGGTGCCTGCACAATATGTAGATGCAATCAAAGACACAGTCCTGGGAAAATGGCAATATTTTTAAATTTGCCTCCCTGACAATGAAGATCTGATACAGAACAAAACTAAAGTGAACAAAGTGTCAAGAAAAACTCTGTCATGAAGAACCATGAAAGCCAGACACTGTGTTTTGTTATGGGCTTTTTCTTAAGACAAATAAGTTGCTGGATCCCATTTTATTGGCACACTTCATCATATGTTTTTAAAGGAAGCCTAATGAAAACCAATGATAGAATTGTACATAAGATGTCGATATTTTTTTCTCCCAGTCATTCTTGAAGAAATAAACTTATTTAAGAAAATAAATATTCTAGGACATTTTTATGTTCCGCTTTCTTTTGGTGTATGAAATTCCCCAAGCAAGATCACTGACGCCAATTAAAGATATGCCTTTAAAGGGAACCCCGCATGTTAAGACGTGTAGGTCTTAATATGGTGTAAATGCCTTAAATTATGAAATATGTTATAAAAACCACATGAAAGATTTTAGTTATTTTACATTTTTTGCTGCTCTCCACAGTTCGGGGCTGAGACCGAAACTACGCAAAAAAAAAATTGTAATTTAATTTCGGAAAACAACCAATTAATACAAAACAATACCGTACATTTATTCGGTATTGAAACTACATCCCTCGAATTGAACCAGATGCTACGACCTTGTGCTTGTGGTTCTGTAACCCCTCCCCGACCCACTCAACATCCACTTATACGCAGCGGTACTTTATTATCCACCGAGGCGTAACGCTGCATTGCGGAGGTAAAATGGGAAGTGGGGAGTGATAATCAAGCACAAAAATGTGACTGTAATGTTAACATATAAAACGTTAAAACATGTTCGGCAACTTTACGAGATGATGCATTTCAAGGGGTATATCCTAATGAGATAAATTTGTGTATATAGTTAGTCGTAGTAGTAGCTCACATGCGATTTAGCCTCGTTACGAGACGTGTGAATAACTGATGGAGTAATTTAGCTGCAGTAACTCAAACGCTACGGAGACTCCCTGTTCAAACTTTGACACGCACGCTCTGTTGGAGCAAAGTGATCACTGTAAAGGTGTTTGACTACAGACTGCTAACGTAGCAAATAATTCCTATTATTGCAGCCAGTCACCCGACCAGCCTTGCAGTTATAAAATAATCATGACGTCAGATTACGAGGATACTAACAAGGAGACAGAGAGAGCAGCAGACCTACTAAAAAGAAGTGAGTCCATGCCCCCCAGAAGTTCCTCGCAAAATATCAGGAGCAATGGCCATGCCTCCGCCCCTCAAAACTTCCGCACCATGCACTTTGCACATTGTGCAATTATGATTTTGACATTAGCCACCAAGGAGCTTCAGGTAATAATTTAGCTAGACCTCTAGTTAAAAAAAGCCTACATTCTTAGATAATTTTTCAATCGAATACTATTTTTTTCATTAGGCCTATATGATGTGTGCCTATATAAGCTGATTCAATTATTGAATTATTAAATAAAAATGGAAATCATGAACAGAAACTTGGTTTTATTCATAATTGACAGTGTTTTACATCGCAACAAGCTTCTTTTTTTTTTTTTACATTACAACATAAGTTTCTGTAAATACTTGAAAATGAAAACATATGTTACAATATACAAAATAAATTATTTCCATTTTTATTAAATAAGTGAATTCAATTCACTTATGGTTATCAGTTTGTATAAGCACACATATCATATAATAAAATATTAATCATGAAAAAATTGTTTTAAGCAGGTGTACTCTAACTTTTGACTTGAAAGTATATCATAATATAGCCCAGTGCAGTGCAAGTGATATTTTAGAATCAGGTCAATTTAACAGTCAAAACTAGAATTATGAAGAAAGGCTTGTGTGTGCATGCAAAGCGAAGTGGTGCGAAAGCATGTGAACTAAGCGTTACACTGACTATTCTGGTACTCAAAATATTTTCCTAAGGTTGGCAGGTCTGTGATATGCTGGTAATAAAAACATGCACCAGTTTCTCTAAGTCCGGTTTTGATACATAACCTAATTTTTGATATGTTTTTAAGGTGATAAAAAAGCTGATCTTGTGACACTGTTTATATGGCTATTAAAAGTCAGCATCCATAATGACACCAAGATACTTAGCTTGATCCTTATACCTAAGAGACAGAGTATCAAGTTGAACCTTAAGTTATTTTCTCTTAGCTGTACTACCAAATGTAATTACCTCAATTTGATCTTTCTTTTGCTGCAGAAAATGTTGGGATATTCACATTATTTGTCCTCAATACATTGAACATTGAACTAAGCAGTTAAAAGTAGCCTTAGAAAATGAAGTAGGGAGAGGGTCAAGATTGTGTATACACTTTGAAAACTATTTGAATACAAAAATATGTGTAAAAACGAAAAAGTACTGAACTTTTACAGTGCCACTTAAAGTACTGATATCAATACTATCTTAGCTCACACAAATTAAACATGCCATATTCCAAATCAATACTGCAATGTATTCAAAATTATTTAAAGTAACCTGTCCTTGTGTTTTTCCATCTTACCATAAGGAATACACCCTGGACAGGTTGCCAATCTACTGCAGGGCACACAAAGATGTGTATATTTTTTTCTGTGTGTCACAATGACAATGAGACAAAAATAATTCTGACCTGTGAATTACTGGCTACATTCATTACATTCCCAGCAGCAGAAAGGTTACACCCATGCATTCTCACGGTTTGATGTCAGATAAGAAAAATGATTACAACACATCCTTTTGTTTGACTGTCTACTGTCATACAACCCAACACTATAGAAACACCATAGGAATACCCCAAGAAAACAAATGTGTTGTTTGAATTACATAGATTGTTTTTCAGCTGAACCTGGGGAAAAACATCATGGATGCCAAACAGAAGTAATTGCATTAATTATGAACATGCCCAGAAAAAAAAAAAAAAGAAATCCAGAGATTCTTGTGACAAGATGACTCCTGAAATGTACTGCTAATGTACTGTTTAGCACTTCCACTTGACTATATACACTAAATTTAAAAAAACTATTGTTGAGACACATGGCAGCTGCCCAATTCAAACTAGGCCTATAACATGCTGGCAACACCAGAAACTCAACACAAGTCTGCTTGAAATGCACTTTATCTACTCACTCATTTGGAGGATCTCAGTTTTAAAACATGTCCTGAATGACAGCAGTTGTGCACGGAAGGTTGTTATATATCCATGGTCAGAAAAACTTTTTTTGACATTTTTTTATAAGGCATTTTTTATATGCTTAGTTGTAGCTAGTATATAGGACTCCTCTTTGCTCTCTTCCTCAGCTAGCTAGCTAACATAAATAATTGACCACGCAAGCAAGCCAACAGTTATGACAAATAGACACTTGACATTGGACAACATCATGCACAGATATATTTTCCAACAATCTTTGCATGTCAGAAAATAACTCTAGCGCCAACAAAATGACCACAAATTATATAATTGAATAGTTTCAATAATACATTTTCTGTAGAATATAGGCTAAGTTTGACATGATCACAGATCACTATTGTAAAAAACAAAAACGCATTAACCATGATCGCAATGAGCTTATTGAACAATATATAAAACAGATGGCACTACAGAAGTAAACATGTTTTCTCTGATCTTTAATGTGTCTGAAAGGCAAGGACCTGTCCATGAATGTAATTTGTGCATGTAAGGTTAGTTCTCTGCTAAGTTTATGGGGCAGAGGAAAAATTTCTTTTTTTGGGGGGGGGGGGGGGGGGGGGATCCATCCCTGCTTCTGAGCATTTTATTTATAGTTATAAATTAAAGTGCAAACATAGTAACTATGTCCTTAAAATACACATTAGATATGCAACTGGGTGCACTTAAGGATATATTGTATTTAATGTGCCTTGTAATGTTGGGTGTACCTCACAGAGTGGAACTGGTTTAATCTGGAGAGCTGTAATGTTGACTAACAGTGACTCATGGCTCCCTCAGTATGTTAGGCATTTTGAGATTATGCCTGCCTATTGAATTAAAATAATTTTTAAAATAAATGTTTTAAATCACCAATGTTC
This sequence comes from Anguilla anguilla, assembly GCF_013347855.1. Taxonomy (NCBI): domain Eukaryota; kingdom Metazoa; phylum Chordata; class Actinopteri; order Anguilliformes; family Anguillidae; genus Anguilla; species Anguilla anguilla. Next base: position 45,078,575 of record NC_049202.1, read on the forward strand.
ATTAAAATGAGTGATTCATCATCCTTCATTTTACCCATACATAGCATGAATGCATTGAGTTTATGCATTTTGAATGAGCGCACACAGACTCTGTGTAGGACAAAAGCATTTATTGAAATGAAAGAAAGTTTTAGGTACAGGAGTCTGGAATCGCTTGGGACAGACAGAAAGTGAATGTGAGGGATTCTAAATGGAAAGCAGTTCTTCTAGATAGGCTGAACCATGTTAAATATCTATAAAGACAGATAAATCATAAGCACAGTTCTGAATTTGACTGGAGGACAGTGCATTGATACAAGAACAGGAGTAACGTAAGCTTTTACAGTGATTTGGCACAGGGCCCACCAAAGTTATCAGTCCATGCACTGTTGTTGTCAGTCCTGTCATGGCAGAGTCTGTGAAATGTATGCTATTTCAGGAGAAAGAATGCTGTTCTCTGATCTGTGTTATAATTATAAGGTTATAATCTAAGGACAGGGAGGCGTCAAATATGATGACAGCTGTGACAGCAGAAGAGTATCAGATATCTCACATATTTTTAGTATGGTAAATATGTCCTAACCTGAAAGGTGCTGATCATCATCACATTGGTTTCTCTGCCCTTTAAATACAATTTTATTTCTTCCACACTCTTATCTTCACCACATAGTTGGCAAATACTGTATAACACTATGCAGTGTGTCAGGTTGTTTTACTAATGCTATTGTGGTAAATAACATGTGGCTACAAATGTATGTGTTAAAGCTATAAACTAGTTAATGCTGTTTTCAATTATTGATCGATGACTAAATCAAGTCCCAGTTTCTCACTTGAACAACTGGGCCTACATCGCAAAATGCAAGGAATTTGTACCATACAATACTTAAGTGGTAAATATCTGGCCTAGTAAATACATTAGATTTTTACAGTCATTAGTCCAAAATATCAGGATTTCAGTAAAGGAACATTTTTAGCAATCATAGCTTTCACCCTAAATATATGGAAACTCTGTTAACTTTTGCATCTAGTAATGCAAGATTTACTTCTTACACGAACTGTATAAATATAAAAAATGTTAGGCCCACCATTCCATGGAGCCAATACAGTTCTATTGATGCTCGTATTCTTATGAACAAAATCATTTTTTTCAATTGTGCTTTAAGGGAACCCCGGCTGTTAAGACTTGTATGGCTTAACATGTTGTAAATTCTATCAACCATGGAAACATGTTGTAAAAACCACACAAAAGATTTCAGTTTTTTTTTTTTTTTTTTTTTTCTTTAAACACCACCTTTCAATAGAAATTTTGACCTTGTCGTTATTTTAGACGCACAGTGCACTTTGGGTAGATGATGTAAAATGGTTGCGCTGGAGATTTCCTCAGTTGTTTTTTTCCAGCAGTTGCAGTTATTAATAGTGAAAAATATCAATACAATGCCACAGAATTTGTGTGTGATGTGATACACGGGATATCTGTGAATAGGGTGGATTCAATAAACATCTTAATGTATAAGCATGTATTATCATTTAGGGATTATGCATTTAAAGAAGGTAGGCTGTTATCATAGGTTTACGCTCCTATCGTAACGTTATTATTGATCCACATTGTATATGTACAATAACGTTACGTTAATTAATTTAATGGGGATGATGACACGTTTTAGTTTAATCAAAAACTATAGTTTGACCCATATGGTAAAGTGACTTTGAACAGCTGCTGCAAGCGCAGCTCTTTACAACAGGGAACTTTTCCATCTGTTGGCATAGACGAATAGTTTCTGCAGAGACACAATCTCTAGTCTTATGCCCTACTATCGTCTATTCCGATCTTCATCGTTTTGATTTATTTTATGAGGGCTGTCCTTGGTGCTTTCCTGCTGAGTAATGTCCCGCTCTGACTCGAATTGAAAAGGCTAAACAGAATATATGAGAAGCTCTGTTTAATAAAAGTCATATAAGTGAGTAATCACTGAACTTATACACCCGAAACAATCACTGGATGAGAACATGTATCCATTTATGAACTGAAAGAGAAGTAAAGAAAAGGGACTGATGATGTCTTTCTTGAACAAATTAATGAACAGAAGTAAAAGAACCGAAGGAATTAATCACTGACCGAACTTAAAGAACTGAAGGAACTGGTTTGTCTGCTCACTCAGTACCATTTTTTCTCAGTTCAATCTATAGCTGTGAAACTTTCAAGTTTGACAATATGCTCACATTTACTTTTTTTACATATGGAAATGAATGGCTCTTCAGTTTCTACAAGCACCAGTCAGGCACTCCTCGTGGCCTCTATCTGACCTCTCCAACTGTACTATATATATATATATATATATATATATATATATATATATATATATATACAAGCATTGTTTCTCCTGACTATTTTTTCCATTGAGTTCAATTGGAAAATTAATCATGAGAAACAATGCTTGTAGTATCTACTGCATATCTGGCAGCAGCATGGTGGTTTGAGGCTCATTTAGCCAACAAATGTGTTCCATACTGTATCAGCATAATTTACAGTTGAATATAGTCCCACCCCCCAATTCCCATAGTGATCCATTCAAATGCAAAGAGTTTGTGTATCCCTTGTAGGACAACCTGACAATGAGATATCCAGACTCTGATGATGTTGATAGGTCACAGACATCAGGAAGTCATGGCATGCAAAGGATATGCAACCAAATACAAAACATGACTCTTTTGTTTGGCCACGTGTAAATTGTTTGATTACGAACAGAGAAAAGAAAATATTAAATCAGAAAAAATCTGAAAAATGCAGGTGGTTTTAAGGGTGTGGCTGATCGGTGTGTATATATATATATATGGCTCCCCAGTGTCTTAGTGCAGATTTTCATTCTTTTATGAAAGTTTAATGTATTTTAATACATTTTGGTTTCACCATATAGAAATGACAGTACTTTTTATCCATTTCAGAGTGTCATAATGTTGGGGACAAATGATTTCCCAGGTGTTTCTGATTAGTCAGGTGTGTTTAATAGCTTCTTTATCTTAAGTATAAGAGAGCTATCAATATCTAGTCTTGATTCTAGGCTATTGGTTGCTTTTTGAGTCTGTTGTTGGCATTTGCCAACATGAGGAGCAGAGCTGTACCAATGAAAGTTATGGAAAGTCAAGGAGACTTGACCTTCTGGAACATTTATTGCATCACCATTTTTACAATACCATTTTTATCTGTTGTGTTCAGCAAATAACTCCCGGTTTTCTGAATGTGTGTAGGGTTTGGGCTGCAACGCAAATGAATAAATTACTCATTTTAATTGTAATAACAAGATCAAGTTTCACACTGTCAAAGACAGACACACATACAGTACAGGGAGATCGGTGCTTTGTATCAGTGCTGTGTTGTCTTGGGGTGGAATCCTCATAAACATGAAGAAATAATTGATTGAAAGGTTATTTCTGCTATCCCTGGTTATTGTTTGCCATTATGAGAAAATGTTTAAATACATGACTTTCCTGTCTTGAAACTCTATATTTGGAGTGAAATATGGTGTAAGGAGGGTGTTAACATTCATATAACTTAAACTGAAGTGCCATTTCGTTTTAATCACTTAAAGAAGGTACTTGTCTACATATGAAACAACAAGCAAACAAAAAAGATTGCTCATAAGAAGAACCTTGCAATAAGCACCTCATAAATAAAAAAATGTCTAAAGATACCTCATATGGAAGTATAAACCTGCCAAAATGTAAATGCTATTTTGTTAATGTTAATTTAATTGTACTCTTTGCTATTTTGCTGACTTATCATGTGCACACACAGAAAATGTTAATGAAAATTTCAGATTTCATTAACAATTTAAACCCTTGAGCAGCTAATTTGAATAAAACCGAAATGACATTTTGGCAGGATTGGAGTGACTCCCCCACATAAAATGAAATCCCAAATCCAAAAAGCATTTACATTTTCACTTTTGGTAAAGTACTGAAATGAAGGTAAAGAAAAGACATTGTCAATCTGAATGAAGCAGATGTTTAAATAGTGGCACAACATTTGCATTATCAGTAGGGAAATGTACAGTTGAGGCCAAAAGTTTACATACACCTGGGCTTTAGGCATTCAAACTCAATTTCACACAACTCCACACATTTCATGTTACCATACATTTCCTGTGTTAAGTCAATTAGGGTATCTACTTTATTTCCATAAGAGGTAATTTCAGAATAATAGCTAAGAGACAGTCTTTTAGTTCAGTTTGACATTCACATTGCTCCTCCTTTTTGTCATCTTTACCACACCCTAAAAAAAAAATTCAAAGCTGAGTGATAACAAAGGTGCCACTTCATTCCAGAGCCTAAGACATAAGAAGAACCTTATTTAGACATCTTTATTACTGATGGGCTGTAATACAGGTAAGCATCTCTTTTCAATGATGAAACATTTTATTGAAAGAATAAGATAGGAAGGCTTTTTTGTTGTCCCATGAATTCAGCAATACGGCAAGCTTGACAGGATTTGGGAATGCATTTCTGACCATTTTCTAAGCCATAAGCCGGAGCGGCTGTGTAGTACATTGGGTAAGGAGCTGGTATTGTAAGGTTCAATTCCTAGGTAGGACACCGCTGTTGCACCCTTGAGCAAGGTACCCAACCTGCATTGCCTCAGTGTATATCCAGCTGTGCAAATGGATGCAATGTAAATGCGATGTAAATCATTGTGTAAGTCACTCTGGATAAGAGCATCTGCTAAATGCCTGTAATGTAACAATTATAATTGTTTGTATTTTATTCCTTTTTGCCACCCTCTAAATTTTTCTTAAATTTAGTCATGTTGTTATACTCTAACCTCAGTATGGTGGCAACCACCAATGGCCTTTTATTCTGTAGTTTCCAAATTGACAGATCACAAGACAGGGCTTTCTTTTATCATCACTTCTTTTTGCCTTAGTCATAGAACTACTCTCTTAGACTACTATAGCAAATTTACCAAGTATCAGAGTATTAGAGTATAGGGAGTAGACCATACATGCCTACCCAGAAAAGCCAGTTCCTGCCATGCTGGAATGCAGAGCAGCATTCTTTCAGGATATTAAATTAACTTGCCCAAATGTCTTGCATTTCCCTTACATTTTCAGAAGGCTTCATGAGAGAAAAATAATTAAGGTTCTTTGAGGTGGCTCATCCTGTTAATGCAGTTGCAATTTATGGATGCACCCTGTGATCTGAAATCAAGTCCAGACTGTAAGTATGGATTGTGATGTTTGGCCCCATAAGGGTTCATACTTTTAGTATCAACTAGGGAGGGCAGGTTCGCCAGTGACCTCCGCTGGTCATCACTCACTTTATTTTAGGAATTTTGTAGCTCTTATCCAGAGTGACTTAAAATGGCAACTCAAGTGAAAAGATCAGGGGTAAAAGTGCAGTCATTCCTTATAAGACCCTACCACATGATGGGTACACTAACAATCTTGACTATGAAACCCCCATTTCTGTATGGGAGGGGGGTGTCCAAGAAAGTTTAAAGCAAGTAGACACAGGTTGCTTATTAATAAAGAGCAGGAGAGACACAAAGTGCAGGCTCAAAATGCTGTTGCAGTGTAGCTCTATTGAGGACACAACAATGCGGCTTTAAGTTTGATTCTTTATTGCCAACACATTAAATATCCATAAAAAACTAGCAACCCACAAGTGGGTTTTTAAACAGCCATTGCAGTCAATAGCACCAAAGGGCTGGAAGGACCTTGGAGGAAAAACTGGGTCAGTCAGGAACAAGGGGCTCATTCCAGTCACTTATTTTATCTGTCGGTCTTCACCTGACCTGGAAATCAATTGAGGTCCACCATCTTTAAGGGCGTTCCAATCCATTAAATGCTCCTTGAAGGAGTTTGGAGAGAGGAGGGTCCCAGAGTTGTGAGCGCCTCCTTTGCCAAAGTATTTTTTTGGAATGAGTTACATAAATACATGACTGTGGATCCACTCCTCCTTATCTGCCATGTCTGTAATTGCCGTGGCTTCAAACTGAGGCTTGAAAGAGCAAGTCCATTTTACATCGTTTCCTTGTGTACTCCATTGGGTGGAGCTAAGGAAGCAATGAAATGATGTGAGGAAAGGATCCAAGGAAGCAAAATAAGCAATTGTAATGAGCCCAGGGAGTGGCTGCAGGGCACAGGGGAAGCAAGAAACCAAAAAGCCCACGTTGGTGCATAGTAGTCACTACTAGTGCGAAAACCAACTCCAAACCAAACAAAACCTAAGCTTCCTGGCCCCACCACCATGTATCCACTATGACCTGACTCCCCAAAAAGGGGAGAGTGCAAAAGGGCTAAAAAGCTGCTATAGGTGCTACTGGGAAGTTCTATGCACAAAATTTATACAAAAAAATTTACTTTTAAAACACTATAGTACAAATATTAAAACACGTAAAGAAAATTAACAGTAATCAATGCAGTTTCACCAATTGCTTTGCATAGCTTCCTTACTCGCATGTTTCCAGATAACCATAGACACATGCGTACAAAGTCCCAGATTTTCCCTACAGCAACCACAATTGAGACCAGCTAATCAGGGTAAATGCAGCAACAGGAAGAGCAAAAAAAAAAAAAAAAAAAGAGGTTTTCTATCAAAAGGAAAAGTCCCACTTTGTTATTTACAGATAGAAAAGAACACCCACATTATAGGTTAAGGCTGTCAACAATCATGACCTCCATTTAAATTTTATGCCACTGATATTTAAATGGTTTTCCTGGAGATCATGCTTGAAAATCAATATATTAACTGTCATAAAATTTAAAAATATTTTTTTGAAAATGGGGATAACTTTTCTGAAAATGGAGGTAATTCGAGATCCTCAAAATATTATGATTATGTAGTTTCTGCTACTTACGAGTTGTTTCACTACTACTGTAATTGTTTCACATAAAAAGGAAGTTACTGAGCTGACTGAAATTTCACCAGAAACACATCAATATTCTATTGTGCATATAGCCCCTTTCGCAAAATGATGGACTGACTGGTATTTCAGCTATGAGCTGTACTGGTCACAACTTATCCTGTGTAAACAGTTCTGCTGGATTTTTAATTTAAACAAAAAGCATGAGTTATCTCTTTGCATTCCTTATTCTAAGTGACATCAAACAGAAACTGAATCAAATGTGATCTTTAAATGACAGATTAAAAAAGTACAAAGAGTGCCATAGCTAGATTTTCGGAGAGGATTTTGAAACAAACTAACCAAATCAATTACGCGCAAGGAACCACACAGTGGATGGCAAACTGAATGGTTTGGTTTTTCTGCATGAAACATGGCATCCCTAGTTTAAATTTGATTTATAATGTTCATTGGTGAACTATAATCCTCTAATGTTGTATGTATATGTTCTTTATATTTTGTGCAAATTATTTAAAATATGTTTTCACAGATTACCAAAATGACATGTCATATAGTATATAATAAAAATGTTTCATGCTTTCAGTGATTTATTTATGATCACATTTATAAACATACAGGACTAAAGCAAAAGCTTGTTTTTCACGCAGTGAGTTGGTGAACCAAATGTCAGTGTAACAATGAAGGACCTCTCTCTCCCTGTGCTTGCCTTTACCCTGGCTCTCGTTGGCATCGGTGAGTTTCAACAAACATAAGTTATTAAAAAAGGCAATATTATCTAATCTCTCAAAAGTATTTTATAGAGCTGTGAATTGTAAATATTTATTTTATTGATTTTGAATCATTTTAGGCTTTGGCACTCCCCTGGCCTCTGCTCAGGTAATGTTATCAATTTACAATTTTATTCACTCTTGACTTCAATAAACGTGCAGTTTGGAGGATTAAACCTGTCAATATTCAATCATTTTTTGAACCCCCATTCGTGAAAGGACCAATAATAGTCTGAAACAAATTAAGCTAATTAGCAGGAAATAACTTTATGATTTAATTATACTTGCATGTCGACATTTATGTATTATTCAATCCATTGTTTTTATTTCATCCTTTAAATATATACACTTCCAAAACAATCTCCCGGTCCATTTAGACTGTTCAGTCTTAAGTACTATGAGCAAACCTGTTAACTTAAGTATCTACTCTTAAATGACAATAATTCACGTTTTTCTGTGTTCCACAGTGCAACAGAACCACAATAAATGGTAAGATCAAAAATCTACTTATGACATGTTCATATAATGAATAATATAACTTGCAAAATATGAATGATTAAAATGTTTGACTTTTTTTTTGACATTTCTTGTTCTAGAAACACTGAAATGTGGTTTGGGAGATGGGTATGTGCACATGCTCATTACTATCATTTTGTGAACACACTGTTTTCCAATTTGTGAGTTACTCTGGATAAGAATATCTGCAAAATGCAAAAATATTTAAGTAATTTCTCCTATAACCAAAAAGGTAATATTTGCTTTCTTTATAGGTTTTCTCATTCAGTTGGACTTTTCTCTGCTGACTCCTGTGGAGGAAAAAATGTTGATCAAGCAACTTTTTTAGTAAGCTTTATTAAAAATACAGAATGAAGTACATCAACAGCATTGTTGTGTGTCTACTTATGGGAGAAGAACAAAGTAATGAACTCATCTGAGTATACGCTATTTTTATGGAGCTCCAACATTTAAATAATTAAATGTCCTTGCCTTACACACTGATGTATTGTTTCATTTACACAAAATAAAGAGTACAAATTAAGTTTTGTACTCATTAGCTAATCACCAGGATTTCTAGCAAAACCAGCAAAATAATGACTATTAGCATTATTTTGTAGTCAGTTAACTGTCAATTTCAAGTATAAAATAGTGAAATAATAGCATAATACATAATAACATTAGCATATCTGTCAAAAAAAATATTTTAATCTGATTTTCCTCCCTATTTGGAGAGTTACATTATATCACTGCAAAATATTGCAAAATCAAAACCGGATCAGCATGCACAACATTTAAATATGTCGTCACATGCTGTTTCTTTGCTCTCAGCAAACAGTATACAATCTTTTCTCCAGAGGACTGCTCTATTTACACAGTTGGTGCAGGTAAGCCATAGGTTCCAGATTGACCAGGGCAGCCCCTCTTGAACAATGTGATGGGGAATGAGGTGCTGACTGAAACTCTCCCTCTAAATGTATCATAGCTAATCATATTGGTGCACACAACAAAGTAAAACTTAAACAAAATTATCTGGAAAAAAAAACCATAAATAAAAAGTAAAAATATTTCACTGCAACATATGTCTATGCCTAATGTACTGACCTTGTCATGTCTAAAGTTAAAAATGTCTATAGAAAAAAAAACAAAAAGTCAAACAAGTTTTAACTCAAAACACAGATGTCCTTGGTTCATTTATTAATTATTCTTGGTATTCATATCACATGGGAAATGGTATTAATTCATGTCCTAAGTTTTGATTTTTGTTGTCTTCTCTGCTATCTGTTTTAATTCAGATTTCAAATGCACTGGACAATCTTACAGACCATGTTGTATTTTGTGCTCGAAATAATGAAAACTTCACTGATGAAAAACTGCAAATTGTCCAAAGTGAACTCAGACAAATAATGGAATCAGTTATCACACTCCACTTTCATCTGGTATAGTAAAATATTTATGTAACTCCAGCTAAGAATATCGATATTCATAATCAATAGAAATGTATTCTTATAGATTTCTGATTGTACCATCACATCAAGCTACATTAAATGAATGAAAAATACAAATTTAAATGTGCAATAAAACCAAGAAATCCCATTAATGTTTTACTCTCAAAAATTTCCAATAAGGAAACTCTTTTTGATTTTTACATGTGGAACTTTTTTGTTTATGTAACTTATTGGGTGGCGCTGTTCTGTTTAAATGACCTAGACATAATTATTTGTTTTTATTTTTAGACTAACAACAGATCAGACCCCGATGTGCTTCATGTATTTGGAGATCTAAACACCCTCACTGCTGACAATCTCCAAAATGTGAATTTCATCAAGTTGTGGTTCCAGATCAAACTAAAGCCACTCCTCCCATTTGTGTCAGAAGAGTTCATATCTAATTTGAGTTCTAAAGGCTTGAGTTGTGCAACCTACCAGACCATGTATGTGAAACCAGTATTGTAACATGCCAAGATTTACATTGATTATGCTCACTATTTTTGCCAAAGGCTTACTAAGGTGACAACCATTCTTCCTAAAATTACAGAGTGAAAGGATTTAATCATGAATTCCAATCTACGGGAAAAATAAAACAACAAATTATATACACTCATTTCATCAATGTCTTCCTCTCAAGGACAGAAACATCAGGTTAGGACTGCTTCAGATTTTCCATTAGAAACGGAAAGATCGCTTGTTTTTCTCCAATGAAAATTAATATACTTTTGAAACTTTTTTGCAGATCCTGCATGCATATCAGGCACAAATGGGAATGAGGAATGGTTACAATTAAATTATGGACAATTTTCTGTATTGGCAAGTCTGAAAGACTTTCTCCGTGTAAACAAAAACTTCTCTGCAGTAAGTACCTTAATTCATCAAGCAATCTATTTAGTAAACTGCCAAGTCTTTCATTTTGTTTAATATAATTCAATAATAATCTTGATATTACTAAAATGAGAAGAAAACACATTGAAGATTATCTGTGCATTTTGAAAAATAGGGGCAGCATGGTGGTGCAGTGTGTAGCACTGTCGCCACACAGAAACGGAAAATCGTAGGTTTGAATCCAGCCTGGGACTTTCTGTGTGGAGTATGCATGTTCTCCTGATGTCCGTGTAGGTTTCCATGGGGTGCTCCGATATCCTCCCATAGTCCAAAGATGACCAGGTAGGCTAATTGGACACTCTAAATTGCCCATAGGAGTGAGTGTGTGAGTGAATGCTGTGTGTGCTCTGCGATAGATTAGCCTAGCCTAGATTATCCAGGGTAAATTTCTGCCACTCACCCAATGCACAATGGGATAGGCACCAGCACCCCGGTGACCATGCCTAGGATAAGCAGGTATAGATAATGGATGGATCGATGGATTTTGAAAAATGTCTCTTGGAACTAATCACCATGCAGATGGAGGTTCTGGACACTCTCTCCCCGGAGCAAAAAGCAGTTCTGATTCTTGACCCCAGTAGCAATGCTTTGGAGAACGAAACCACCGTGAGGATTATTTTCAACAGTTTGCTGGAATCTCCAGAGGAGGAGGAACTTGAAGAACTTGAAGAGTTCTATGAAGCTTTTGTGGAGGCCACAGAGGAGGTGAATAATTTCACTTCAAGCTTGGGTTTCATTTCTGATGAGACACATGGCCAGTGTTATAATAACAATACGTTTAATGCAGATGTCCTTGGCCACGTACGCTGCACTGTATAACGTTCTTAATTTTGAACCGTTCCCTTTTTTAGGAAAATGTGAAAGTCATTGAAAACCCGCGCGTAAGAGACACAATGCTAAACTTGACTTTGATGGCACTGGCTCCGCAATTCCCCGTCTTTGAACCGAGTGACTTTGCTCTCTGGTTCCAAGTCAACCTGGTTGTCCTTCTGGCCAGCTTTAATCCTGGAAGCTTGGTTGTAATCCCCATGAATATCAGCTGTGACTCCTACCATGCCATGTAAGTGTGTTCTGGCTGTCTTTCAATGGTTCATCAACCCTGAAATGGAAGACATTGATGTAAAATGGTAGGACCACAGAATTGACCGTTCATTAACTCTCTCTTGTTTTTCCTAAGATTGAAAGGGCTTGATCAAAGTTTGGCATCTCTTCCACCTGAACTCACGCAGGGCATTGCTTCAAGCAGGGAAATTTTGATACAGAGAGTTCCAAAAGGTAAGTAATTATTCAACATTTTCCCAAAGAAAAAGGCAGTCATGAAAGTTGTGGGGAAACACTACTTAAAGTACAACTACTTAAAAGGAACTATTATTGATTTTTTTATGCTGTCTAAGATGTCAAGGTCTTATTAATGACTAGTCCCATGTTTTTTTTTTCTCCATTTTTTTTTTAAATAAAAGGTTGCAATGAGATCCCTGTTGTGGGTGAGGTAAGTTTGCATTTGTTGGTATAACCGGTATTCAGATGATTATTGCTCTTCATTGACATAATTTATTTTCTGCATTCTTTTGATATGGGTAAACACAGAAAAATAATACTTTCAGAATGCAAAATAGGGAAGAATTATAGGATGTATGGAGGTTTCTGTGCAAATGTCAGCTACTGGAAAAGGCACACGTTTGGCTCGTGTTTCAATTCGACGTGAGTTGTGGGAATAATACCCTGTTTTCTCTTTCCGCAGTGCAAAGAAACACCAGTGAAAGGTAAGTCACTTTTGGCAAGAGTAATGTAGACATTTCTACATACAAATACAATTAAATAAGTGTCTTGTTTCATCAACTGTATATATCATACTGGTCATTCTTAATTTTCATGTTTTGCAGAAGCAAGCATTTGTGCTGAAATCAACAGGTGCGTTGTGTGTTTGGGTGTGTGTGTGTGTGTGTGCATGTGTGCGCCCGAGTGTGTTTGTGTGTGTGTGTGTGTGTGTGTGTGTGTGTGTGAGAGAGAGAGAGAGAGAGTAAGAGTGAGAGAGAACTCTGGCTTGACTTATTTTCTCTGAGGCATGTTGTCGAAGCTAACAGTAGTGTATGTTCTTCCTCAATTATTTTCTAAGTTGCCTGAAAATAATAATGTGAAGTAGAAGGATTTGTGAGATATTATTTTTTTAAATGCCAGTAATGTTTTTAACGTTTCTCAATTTGTGTCACAGCAATTTGACTTACTCTTTGGAAACCTGGAAGCTGTTCTTCACCAAAATGTCAAGTGCCCTGGATGAGGCTCTAGACCGTTATTCACTCATGGTACAATAACTTGCGCATTCTCACAGAAATGTAATTCAATATGCAAACAAAGTAAATTAGTAGTTTGAGTAATCAGCATCTTATTCTCCATTGAATACACACATGTGCAGCTTGATACAATGGGTCTTTGAAGACTTGTGATTTTGATACATATTGATACATCCCAGTTACAATGACAATCTCAAGTGTTTTTCAAATATTCTGATGTAGAGATTTTTCACAGAGAAACTTACGGACAATGATGTTGGTGTTGGGTGCAATCGATGCAGGCCTCCTTGTAAAGACACATTTTTGCTTTCACAGACCTCCACCATCAATAGTCCATTCGTGCCAGAGGTGCTAGATGTAATTGGAGAAGTTAAAATCAGTAACTTCACCGAGGAAGAGCTACAAAATGTCAGCTTCATCAAAATGTGGTTTGATATTAAGCTCAAACCGTTCATTCCATCTGTGTCCAAAGAGTTCCTCTCCTGCCTCAGTACTAAGAACTTCAGCTGTGAGACCTACCAGGCCGTGTAAGCATAGATATACGTTCCTTTGTTATGATTGCATACAGGGGTTGTGAATAATTAATGAAGATGCCAGCAGGTGGTAGCATTACCGTGAGCTTTATGTTCCTCTCAATTTCAGGGTGAGAGCACTGAGTGAACAAATCTCATCCTTGGACAGAAAGCAAGAGCGATTTGTCTACACTCACTTCATCCATCTCTTCCTTTCGAGGAATGACACTTCAGGTATTTGTCATACTGAAATCTAAGGCCCACGTATAAAGTCGTTATCATTCCCAGTTTGGCTGAGGATTAGGCTTACAAATGCTCCAGCTTCTGATCTGAGCAAATTTTATAAGTGTTGATATGGAAGGTTCAATTTGTGGATGCACAAAGTAGACTGTTGAATTACATCTCTGTCGTGTTTCCTCTCCAGATCCCAGCTGCCTCTCTAGCACCGATGGCAGCACAGACTGGCTTCAGAAGAACTTTGGAAACTTTACTGTCTTCGCTCCGCTGGAAGATTTGGTCAGACTCAATGACAATTTCTCCAGCGTAAGTCAGCTAAGAAGGTCCTCTGATTTCTCTTTTGTCTTGAGTACAACTCCTTGGCAGCAATGCTTTTAGCTGAGATGGTGAAGCATCCTTTTCCCATTCTGGTTTGCAGTTCGAAACATTGGCCCTGCTGACCCCAACTCAGACAGCAGACCTGACAGTGATTTCGGGAGCGCTGAAGAACACAGATCAGATCAACACTGTATTTGACCAACTGGAGACAGAAGACCCTTTCCGGAACATCGATGAGTATCTGACTCAACTGTCCACGCGTTCAGAGGTATTCAACCTGAGAAGGGAAAGTGAAAAAGCTTTTCACGAGCACAGTCCTCATTACAGGGGAAGCAGGGCTGGGTTTTGAGGCTCGCAACAGTGCGTTGAGTTCAAGGTCCTTTTTCGAGCCCATTTAAATGTCCCTGTAGAGAGATCTGACTTTTAGATGATCTTGTTGCATTGTTTTTCACCAGCTCCCAGAAATCAAGCCTGCTGTAAGAGACATTATGATGACTCGCACCTTCCACATCATCAAAATGAAGTTCCCAGAATTTGAAGGCCAAGACTGGATGCTCTGGTTCCATGTCAAGCTGATTCTTGTCCTCCCAAGTATTAAAGCAGAGATGCTTTCCATCGCTATCTCAAACATCAGCTGCACCAATTACCACATCATGTGAGTTGGAATCCCACTTCAACTATGGACCATGACTGGAATAGCTGTGGAAAGAGAACATATCGTTGACATTCAGATGGGTTAAAATGATTTCGTCACAGGATTCGAAAGGACTGTGCGATGACACCATCGTCAAAATGAGAAGTTTCAAATTCAGAATTTTTTCTTTCTCTCCTTTGCAGCGTTGGAGGAATAGGCAAGGTCTCTGAAAACATGGAATCGCATAGAAAACGGGAAATTGCACAGGTTTTAGTGGACCACCTCAAAGAATCTGCTCACCAAATCCGTGAACCAGGTGGGCTTCTCGCAAGCACTCCAGTGCACAGTCGCATTTTTTCACATCTGGTTTGATCCTTTGTTCTGACAACAGAGCTCTGTTTGATTGAAGAGTCCACATTCAAACGGATTCTACTTTCCACATTCAGTTTAACATGCATACTGTATATTCTCTATTGTGATCAAAAAATGCATATTTCTCCTCTTATAGCGTGCAGAGAGAACATCCAAAATGATGCTGACTTTCTACAAATAAATTTGGGACCATTCTCCGAGGATGTAACCTATTCAGACCTGAAAGATTTAAACATCACAGGGGTACTATAAATGTCATTTTTATACAGGTTCTTTATAGCTAAAGTACAAGACTGTCATTGTTATTTTACCATTCAAGTGACCACTGCTGATGCTCAGCATTTCATTGCAGTGGCCAGAGAAATCTGGAAATGTGTCATTTGTCTTTCATCTCTCCTTAGTTGGAGGTTCTGGACACTCTCTCCCCGGAGCAAAAAGCAGTTCTGATTCTTGACCCCAGTAGCAATGCTTTGGAGAACGAAACCACCGTGAGGATTATTTTCAACAGTTTGCTGGAATCTCCAGAGGAGGAGGAACTTGAAGAACTTGAAGAGTTCTATGAAGCTTTTGTGGAGGCCACAGAGGAGGTGAATAATTTCACTTCAAGCTTGGGTTTCATTTCTGATGAGACACATGGCCAGTGTTATAATAACAATACGTTTAGTGCAGATGTCCTTGGCCACGTACGCTGCACTGTATAACGTTCTTAATTTTGAACCGTTCCCTTTTTTAGGAAAATGTGAAAGTCATTGAAAACCCGCGCGTAAGAGACACAATGCTAAACTTGACTTTGATGGCACTGGCTCCGCAATTCCCCGTCTTTGAACCGAGTGACTTTGCTCTCTGGTTCCAAGTCAACCTGGTTGTCCTTCTGGCCAGCTTTAATCCTGGAAGCTTGGTTGTAATCCCCATGAATATCAGCTGTGACTCCTACCATGCCATGTAAGTGTGTTCTGGCTGTCTTTCAATGGTTCATCAACCCTGAAATGGAAGACATTGATGTAAAATGGTAGGACCACAGAATTGACCGTTCATTAACTCTCTCTTGTTTTTCCTAAGATTGAAAGGGCTTGATCAAAGTTTGGCATCTCTTCCACCTGAACTCACGCAGGGCATTGCTTCAAGCAGGGAAATTTTGATACAGAGAGTTCCAAAAGGTAAGTAATTATTCAGCATTTTTTCCATAAATAGGGTACTCGGTAGCACTACCGAACTCAAGCGGGGTTTGGATTCAACACAGTAAATCCTGATTCCGAGTCCCTTAAGTTTGTTGGCATCTCTTTATATCAGTGTTCTCCAACCCTGGTCCTGGAGAGCTACAGCGTCTGCTGGTTTTTGTTTTCACCTTAAAATCAGAACCCAATTGAGACCCAAGACACCAGGTGAGTTGAGTTAACTGTGTAATCACCTGCCCTAATTGATTCGTGAAGTGCAGATTCACTATGAAAGCCAGCAGACCCTGTAGCTCTCCAGGACCAGGGTTGGAGACCACTGCTCTATATCATATCACTATATTCTTTGTAATATTTACAGTAAATGCTTTTTTGTTGGACCTTATGGAATATCCTGGTAAAAAGAAACTTTATTCACAAAATGTAATAGTTGTCATGAACAAATAAATTATTAATATAATATACATTTTGATAAAAGTAGAATGCACATAATATAAAGATTGGCCTGTAATTGATCAACATTTGTCCTTAATTTGACTGACATCTAAATGCAATTATTTCAATTTTTCTTCTCACATTTAGTTTGGGCTATTTGTTGTAGTGATTGCTGAAATCATCTGTCTGTGTTTGTTAAGAAAATAATAAAAATTATTCCATTAAATTGTTTGTCAGAGTTTCCGGAAGTTTCTGATTAAGACAAATGTTGGATCATATCCATTTTTTGGATCCCGGAGAACAATCGGTTTTTATTGTTTTCATCCTAATTGGGAAAGATGATTCAAATTCTGGTACTTGGGATGAAGAGGGGTGTGTTTGGGTTTCATCTTTTTGCAATCGTTCATTTTAGATCCAGGGCAGTGGTCATTGTACATTACACCCCAGAATCCCAGGGGATTATGGAATTTGTGGAAAACTGCAAAAATGAGGAAATAGTCAAAACCAGGCTGAATTCTCCCAGTAAAATCTGACAAATTTTGAGAAGTTACAAGTAGCTGAACTACCTTATGCCTCCAAAGGGAATCACCCTTGTTTATCCCTGAATAAATTAGTAATTTCACATGATTTCTAGCAGTGGATACCACTTACATTCTTAGCAGCAATATGTCCCCACAGTGATATTGTGAACATGCCATGATCAGGAAACATGGAGATTTTTATAGTTTTAATGGTGGAAATCAGAAAGAGGCCAATTTGTGAAGCTTAATTAATTTGAGTATTTAAATCTAGATGTCTTTGCAATGTAATACGTTCTCTATTGCGCCCTGGTGGCACAACATCCGTAGCACCAGGCAAAGATCCATAATATTTTAAATGGGCCAAAAACACGCCGCAAATTCGAGCTCAGCGCCTACAATAGACTCCTTTACAGCCAAAGCCACTCATTCCGTTATCAGCGCTCAGAGCAATAAATGGCAGTAAAATTAAAGGAGCCTCCCCACCCCTCCAGTCACTTATGAAACAGAAACCCACATCATAAAACCTATGTTTTATACTTTCTAGTTACTTGGTCTCATTTATTTTTTACATCAAAAAATATATACCCGTTCAGCTTTCAGAACAATACCTCAGATCACAAAATAAATCATTCTGAAAAAAGTTTTAAATGTCTATATATAATGTACTTACATTGCATTCACTTTCACTATATCCAATACTGGCATCTGTATGGTTTTCTTGTCTATGTACATGTTTCTGTAATCCAAAATGCCTCCGCTTGTATTCAAGCTAACGCTGTTAGCTAGGTCAGGCGCTATTTTAAACTCAATCTGACAAGTACCCATTTAGAACATAGCTTGTTTATCAGACCACCCCATGCTCTCTGTGTTACAGTAGTATTTTGTATAGCAGGCATTGGCTTATCTGAACAGCAAGAGGTGTACTTTAAAGCCTTCTTTGCTCATATTTATTAAAGGTTTGAAGAATTATTTTGGAGGGCACTACATGAGTGTGTGAATGTACAGTATATAGGCTATATTTTTGTTGTTACACTCAAGAGTAGAGTCCTGAGTAAAGAGTGGTTATATTAACTATGCATATAACCATTGTAGCTCTTACATAACTTATTTCTGTATTTTTCTGAAAAGGCTGCAAGGATAGCGCTCCCACACCAACTCCTAGTGATGGAGATCATGATGTAAGTGTGTTTCGCTTTTAATATTTTTTGTAATACAGTCAATACGAATAAAAGTTGACCATTACAAGTCATTAGATACATAGCATACATTTTTGTGTCAAATCTTTAGTCCTGTTCATGCAAATATATATTTTTGTTTCTCTATTGAACAGAAGTGTTCTTTTCCTAAAATCTGCAAAATAGCCTAGTGAAATATCAATAATTTTAAATTATGACGGCATGTATAGTGGAATGTTTGCTAGAAACATATGGCTTGACTTGAAAAAAACACAATCATACATATAGTCTCACACACCATAAGAATAAAACATGAAAAATGTGCTTAATAGTTACATTTTTAAGTAACACAATAAATATTCAATTATTATATTTCATCATTAGCCGTACACAAGATTGACAGGAAAGACATTTTGATTGTATTTTTTTCACAGGTTTATTAGTAGTAGAATTATATTATAGTAACCTTGCAGCAGCAGATTTTCTATGGGTTGTATTTCAAAGATCTTACTGCATGGTCTAAGGAACAATGCACAAGTGCATTTAGGGCATGGCCAGATCCACTTTCAGCAGTTTAGTTTGAGCACAAAATAAGGCAAAAGGTCCAGAAGGGCAGAACTTGATGAGAAGTATTTATTATACAGCAGTTAGTTCCGACCGGGCATTGTGATTGGACATACAATCCATGAGTGTTGATACACAGTATAACATCACTCAGACCTCATCATCAGCTGGGATCAATCCACATTATGTTAGATTGATGTCAACCACATCAGAAACAGATTACTTTGTCAGCCAGCTAGCCTATATTTCAACTTTCACATTTTCACGCTTTGTTCTACGAGGTGAATTACACCAATTATCTCAACCCTGCATTTAAAAACAGTTGTGCACTTTAAAAAAAAAGTAAATTTCTAACAACTAGCTATATTGAAAGTACAAAGATTATGTTGTGCAGACAGGCTAGTATGGAAACTTAAGAGGTGGCTGTCAGAAAGCAACCGTTGTTGTAGCTTCAGTCATCCATTACCTTTTGGATGACTGATAGACCCGGGTTTAAATCCCACTTGGACTGAAGCAAACTTATAACTCATTGCACTGGCTTTCTGGCTAACTAAAAATAAAACATTTAAACTATTTCTTTTGTATCTGTAAAATCTTTTTGGGAAACTTGTTTATATTTCTGAAATCCAAATAAAATACACCCACACATTAGACAGTTCTGCTTTCAGCATTTTCACCGAGTTTAACGTTAGCAGCCTTTCTAACGAGACTGCAGACTGAGTTTATGACATTAGTACAGACGCAGACACTGTTCTGAAGCTAGCAAAGACTTTTGCATTTGGGTTACTGTCGCATTGTGCTGAGAGTAAGTTCTGAATGTATTAGGTCATACAACTTTTATTACGATACATCCCAAAATGACATAGTGAATCTGTCCGTCGATATACCCCCCTGAGAATTGTAATTTGCTCCCAAGAATCACCTATCCTGTCTAATTCTGCAGCAATGAGTTGGTGGCTTATAAATGAATAAAATAATTGCTTTTCCACCAGTTTTAGCATCACATATACTTTTATGTAAATAACAGCATTTAGCATTTCATCTTAAATTTACCTGTAAATGGGAAATAACAATGTTTCAAAAAAGTCATTTCTATGTATCTCCCCTCTGTCCTATGCAAATATCTCTATTATATCTCTTCCTCTTAGCTGGACAGCCTCTCTCCAGACCAGAAAGTTAACCTGCTACTAGACCCAAGAACTGGTGCTCTTGATAATGAAACTATTGTCCGGGAGGTGTTTGCAAGCTTGCTGAATTCCCCTCCTGACAGACAGCTTGAAATGTTCTTTGATGCTTTTGTTGATGCCACCAATCAGGTGAGAAGCTTGTTTAATGTTTTTATTTCTACAGGTAATGCTCAGATGCTTTGCAAATGGCTTATCTCTATGCTGTCTCTGTGTTTTTCTGATGTTATCATATTCTGTTCCATTTTTTAGAGAAACCTGACAGTCATCAGCAACACTGCTGTGAGAGACACCTTGCTTAACCTGACTCTGACTGCCCTGACTTCCATGTTCCACATCTTTGAACCAAACAACTTCACAGTGTGGTTCCAGGTTAATCTTGCTCTGCTTCTGCCAGGGATTAACTCTCACAGCTTGGCTGTCATTCCAAAGAACATTAGCTGTGACTCCTATCATGCTATGTAAGTTTCATCTGCTTCATTTTTGATCATATAGTATAATTATAGTTCTATGTCTGAGCAACAGGCATTATTCAACATGGGCTTAAATGGGAAGTCTTCTTTTCTTTTTTTCAGAATAAAAGGTTTTGGCAATGTGGTTGCCTCCTTATCAAATGAACAGTCTCAAAACATTTACAGCTTTGCCTTGAATTATTTGTCAGCCAGACCAACACAGGGTAAGCATATGTGGAGTTGCCTATCACAAGCCCTTTTGTTTAAAACATTTGAAGACATTTGAACATTTGAATTTTTAAAATGCACCCAGTCGTGTAATCATATGTGATGAGTGTTATGAATTTATAGGTTTTCATTAAATTTTACGATATCTTTACTCAATTTTAATGTATTTAATAATGCTCTAGTAGTTTATTGTATGTGTTTTATGATTATATGATTTTGTGCTGTATGTGTATGTGTTTGAAAAGCCCAGCTAGGGACAAGCATCGGAAATTAGCATATGCTATAAATGCTGTGATACATTGCATTGAATATTGTTTGTCAATAATCTATGTTTAAATGTACCTGTCCCTATCAAATAAACATTAAATAAATAAATAAATAAATAAGACTGCTTCTGTATATGTGCCGGTCTATATGTGAGCATGTTTAACCCACTTGGTTTACTCTGTTCCAGGCTCCTCGTGTGTCCTTGTTGATGCTAACGACAGAAACTGGCTTGTACAGAATTTTGGACAATTCAGAGTTCATGCATCATACACTGACTTTCTAAAATTGAACAAGGATTTCAATGGAGTTAGTAATGTTTTACAGTCACTCATAAAATGTTACATTTTTGTTTGCTCAGGACATACTTTTGATACATCTTTCATTGACAATCTCCAGGTGGATATTGTTGATCTGCTGACGGAGACACATATTGCACAACTGGCTGCCACGCCTAGACAACTGAAAACATCCAAGGACGTCAACAAGATCATAGCTGCGATCCATCCTGCCAATTTTGGAGCTTTCTTCGACATTGTTTCCCCAGCCATTCAGGTATGAAGTTATATAAATTCAGTTATGTTGAGGCATATGTGACAGCGATTGATTAAGATCAAATGGGCTTTCTAGCTTGGATATGGCTCATCAATATCTTCAATCTAATGAAGTCCATGGTGGCCGAAACATCATTTTAAGCATTAAAAACATGTTTAAGTATTTCCTAAGAGCGAGCTTTTTTCTGCACCTTTAGTCAGTTGCTGACTAACTTTTATGTGTATAAGCAGCTAATTTCAAAATATGTTTTCTCACAGGAAAATGAAGCCAATTACTCATATGAAGTGAAATCTGCAATGCTCCAGGAGGTTATCGATAAAGGAAATCTGTCTGCCCCATCTATTGCAGATACCGAAATTCTGGTGTGGCTCAGAGTTAGGCTGAGCCCCCTGATTCAAAATCTGACAGCAAGTCAAGTGGCTGTTTTCTTTAATATTGTGCAAAACAGGAGTTGCAACACAAGCCAAGAAACGTAAGGACATAATTGTTCTATGCTGATACTGAGATAAATTATTATTCACTATGTGAAACATGTATTTACAAACACTTACAGGACCAAAGTCACAGGACTGTCCAGAAGCAAATCCGCTGTTATTGTATATGGGTACAGTGCCCTGGAGGTGACATCGGATGAAAACTTGGGAAAATAATGCTTGCAAGAGCAATGAATACCTTCTGGGAACAAACCCTTGTATCCTCTTAGGGTTAACAGTAACAATTGAGCCTTTTATTTTAAATGTATTCTGCTTACATTTAGCTCTATTCATATAATAGAAGCTTTGTGTAAAATGTATTACTTTTTCCACAGTGTGAATTTACTGGATTCTGTCCGATCTACCTTGAATGAAGACACAAAAAATGAAATTTTCAGCAAGATACTGTTTTCACTCAAAGGTACTGACAGCAGAGGAATATGGCTTTTAAATTTGAGTAAATTAATTTTTAAAAATGACAACTGTTTTTCAATAAGGGAAACCAATGGTCAATTCTCCACACAGGCTGGGGTCTTCTATATGTGCTGTTTTCTTGTCCGGTCGGTCTGAAGATGCTCCTTTTTCTGGTTGGAAAAGTTTGTTTTCTCCTTGGAAAAGTGTGTTTTGCTGGAGATTCTTGTGGTTAGCCAACACAGCACTGGGTGTAAGCTAGGTTCCATGTGAGTTATGGTACTTAGTCAAAAGGTCTGAGTTGGCATTGCCTAATTATGGTGGAAAGTAACTGTTTTGTTCTGCAAGCCTTGGAATTTAGGATAGTTTCACAGAGTTGTGAGCACTCTGGAGATAGCTAGGCCTTTGGAAGTTCCACAGGGTGTGAGGACTCCAAGGACAAAGTCCTAGCTCCTGGCCTAGGGCAGGGAGAGGCAGACAATATTCGCTCAGTTTTATTACCTGGTTTTAAATTGTATGGCCTGTTACAAGTTTCCGGCTTGCAGGATTGGTTCAGTATAACCAGATGTCACACTGGGGGCAGTGTTGTTGACATGACTTGCATTTCCTGTGGAATGTTTGGAAATGTAGTTCGGTTGTTCTTACAAATCCATCTCTAATTTATAATCAGTCCAGTACTTAACGCTGATAGCCATGATTTTTGGTAGTAATCATTGTAATCCTGAAATAATTTTTAAAAACTTTGTTTTTTTCGTTCTTCAGTTTTCTCAAATTGAGATAATGGGCCTCATTTACAAAACTTTAAAAGAATTATTCTTACTTTCGTGCTTGAAAATGTTCCTACGAAAAAAAATACAAGATTCATGACATGTGCAGATCTTTGTTTTTGTGCATATCCCAGGAGTATGAGATGATGAAGGCTGGCTGTTTGTGAGTTTTATGCACAATCCTGTTCATGTTTTGCAATTTGCATGGAAACAGCCATGGAAACAGCCATGAACAAATACAGATAAGAAAATAATCATGAATGCCGAAATGTTCTTGGAAACATTCTTACACGCAGTTTTGGATCAAGTGTGATTGTACACATGGTTCATGAATGAGGCCCATTGATGGCAGCATTAGATATTGTTTTTATCGTCATAATAATAAGTTGTTTTATACCATGATTTTTGTTTCTATACAGAACCAACACCAATTCATTGCTATGAAAAGGGCAGTTTCTATTTGTTCCTGAGAAGCACTTTTGTTCACTTTGGAAATCCTAACCTTACAACCTTCCTGTCTCTAATGCCAAGCCATCGTAAACCTGAGGTAATAAAATAAAATTGTTTATGTTTCATTTTAACCTACATTCTCAGCATGGCAGGCTTTGTGTGCTAGCAATGGAAATGTGCTGTTTTGTGTTGTAGCTGATCAACTCCATCCAGCCATCTGAGCTCAGTAGCTTCCTCAGTCACCCAAAAGTCATTGACAAAGAGGCAGAACTGTGCATAATCTTCAATAACTACAACAGGACTCCTGACTTCTTGGAAATGGTAAGAAAATATTTTATGTTTGATTTTGGATATTCATCTGAAAAGTCGTATCACTGAATTATGATATAAACTACTGGTCTCTAAACTATGACGTGAGGGCAAAGTCTTGCCCTTATAATTGTTCTGACAGGCCTGCCGCTTGTGATGTAGAAAATTAATTTTGGCAACACACTGCAATCAAACATCAGCCATAATCGAAGGATCAAACACACCAGCCTGCTCATCTTTGATATCTAAACTGTACAGGCTTGCCT
The DNA here is from genome assembly GCF_013347855.1 of Anguilla anguilla. NCBI lineage: Eukaryota > Metazoa > Chordata > Actinopteri > Anguilliformes > Anguillidae > Anguilla > Anguilla anguilla. Next base: position 45,102,643 of record NC_049202.1, read on the forward strand.
AATATTTACATTTCTGTACATATCCTAAAACTTATTTGTCTTTTCAGCAGGGGGATATTCCTGATGATGCGAGAAGATCAATCTTGCCCTGTGTCTGGCCTTTAGCTCTGAGCAGTGAGAATGAAACAGAGGTTGATCTTTGGTTTGAGAAGAGACTGAAGCTCTACCTGACATTCCTCACTAAGGATCTCATCAGCTCTACTGAGACACTGAATGCCAAATGTCTGCCCTTTAGGAAAATGTAAATGTCCATCACTGTTGTTTTTGTTTAGTGCTCATGTCTGGAATACTGTTTGCTAGCTACATCTTGTTTGTTGTTCCAAATGGATTGACAGGCGATGGTGGAGTTACTACCTGTAGTTTTAACAAGTTAAATTAATCCAGGGGGGAAGCACACATTCTTTGGTTGCTGCACAACAATCTTTTGCAACAGTTACCCATTCAGTGTCTTCTCACTGACTGTCGAGTGCAAGCGTAATAAATAGGCTAAGCATGCACCCCTGCCAAGTTTTGTGTCTTAATCTATATTTCTGTTTGCATAGTGTCTCTGTTCTAGGAAACAATTCCAACTATAATAGCTCAGATTTTGGACAGGAAGATGTGTACAAGACCATTAAGTCCTATCTCAGCACAGGTGAGTCTTTTTTGAACAAGGGAGGTATATCACGTGAAGGATATTGTATTACAAACCTGTTCAGCCTCTGATTGAAATAAAACCACTGATATGTTATGGTATGTTAAATTCAAACCCTAACATTAATGAGTACTATGATGATTTTTTTTTTTCATTTTCCTTAGGCACAAAGCCCAGGTGTTATAATGCTTCAGACCCACAGCTGAATTCCACTGCTTGGTTTGCCAATTACATTGGCGTCTTTGTGACCTTCATTTCCCTGGCTGATCTCAACACATTCGTCTCCACTGACCAAGTACACTTAACAGACATGCTTTAGTAGTCAAATTGAATTAATGTAATAACAAAAAGAAACTGAATGGTTAAACTGAAAGTAATAGCCAGCACATGACTAGAGCTTGATTTCACTATGTTTAGTAGTAACTTTTATCATTAGAAAACATGCCTGATATTTTCTGAATATTCAAATGATTTGATGTGGAATAAATAAAAATAAAATGTGTGTGTTCCCTGTATAACAGATTAACATCTTTTTGGAGGATCCAAAAAATATCCAGATTTTCAACAACCCAGCCATACCTGAGAATGTCACTTCTTTTTACACATTACAAATATACACACAGAACCCCAACTTTAGTCCCCTTTTGTAAGTTCCTTTCTAAAGACTTCTGTAAATTAGTCTCAGACAGTGCTCTCTACTAGATATGCTCTGTTCTAGACCTGTTATTTATGTGCTGTCAGATTGCATAGTTATATCCAGACATATTGTTTTAACCATTGGTTAAAAAATGAAAAAAGGAAATGGGAAAAGGTCTGGGCACAGTAAAAATAGTTTCATAATGTCTATTGCTCACCACAGTAACATGATCAGTGTTTTGACCCACGCTGGATCTTCATCATACTCTCCTTGTGAAGACCCTCTGTGGAGCAAAATGTGCTCATCATGTTGATATGTGAAATGTATCGTTTGTTACACAGTGGTCAAAGAATCATGGCACTAGTAAAGAATATTATATAAGGCATATAATATAGTAGTATAATTATTAAATACGTAGGATATCCTATTTATGTAAAGGGAAATGCTTTCATTTTCACATTTTTTTCTTTCTTGTAGACTTCCTGGAAATTTTCTTTGTGAAGTCCCAAGCTCAGCATATATGTCACTGAACCAAGATGAGAGTATTGCCATCTTGGACGTTCTGAACAGCTTCTGCAACGATAGCGCTGATCCCGAGGTAAGCTTTGCTACTGTCAAGAAATCCATCAAATCATCTCGGTAAACAATAAAATGAATAGCAATGGCAACCAGATTGTGTTTCAGTATTTATTAAAGTGTGTGAACATCACTGCCTCAGGCATTTTTCAAGTTAATCAGCCATGTTGACTACAGGATTGAAGTTAAGATTCTTTCAATTACATGCTCCAAATGTCATAATCCCTTCAAATTTTTTGCAATACATTTCTTTTAGGTATCTGCAGCCTTGGCAGAAAATTTTGTAACCATCAGCAAGGTGGCAATAGAATCTTTAGGACAGCAGAGTACCGGACTAACAGCTGGACAGATTAAAGGAACTCCGCCATCTGTTCTCCTGTCATCTCTTCAAACGCTAAGTGATGTCCAAGGCTGGAACCAGGGACAGTCCAGCTCACTTGTACGGGCCCTAACCACTGGCGGCTTTAAGGTAACATAGTTCTACATGGTGTGTGGTATTTCAGTTTCTTGGCCGTCTGCATGCATTGTTTGATCTTTTCTGCACAAATTTGAAAATATGTGGTTGTTATTGTGATTGTTTTACAATAAGAAGATATTTTTCATCAACAGATTAAGGACGCCACCTCCTTGCTGTCACTGGGAACAATAGTAGGAGGTGTTCCCTCTGCCAGTTTTACCAGCATTCCCCCTTCTGAACTTATCACTACTGCTCAAAATCCAACCTTTATCAAGAACATGAAAAATGCCCCAAAGATTTTACAGAACACCTATGTCAGCAAGGTGAAATGCTTGACTTACTGAACATTGCAAATTCTGATTTTGAAAATGAATAAAATATTTATTTTATTTATCTACAGTTTTGCCAATGCTTAATTATTATCCCTTCCCTTTTTTCTGGCTGTTTCTGAAGATTATCACGGTAAACCGAGACCCAAATATTGTGCTACAAAATGTGCCTGATGAAATGGCTGCTGAAATCCCAAGCGTTTTGCTAACTTTCTCTCAAGGACCTGTGGAAGTACAGAAAATAAATCAGAAAACATGGACTCAAGACCAGGTATTGTTAAGATTTAACCAGCTCACTTTTTAAGATGTCTGCCTGCTGAAGATATTCACATATCCCCCATTATAATAATAATAATAATAATAATAATAATGAGCACAAATAGTGATGGCTATGTTGAATACAGACCAGGAGTTGTTGCTAATGTGCAACGTTTTACCACATTTCACCTTGATACAGTGTTAAATTGAACAAGATTTTTCTTACTACATACAGTATACATGCATTGTAAACAATGTAATTAAATACAGTGCAGTTCATAGCCTACATATTTAAACAGTGACAAAGTAGTTTTGGCTCAGTACTGCAGTGTATTGGATTTGAAAAACAATGAATATGAGGTTAAATTGCTGACTGTCAGCTTTCATTTGAAGGTATTTATATCCATATCAGTTGACGCTTGTGGGAATTACAACCCTAAAATGAAAGCTGACAGTCTGCACTGTAACCTCATATTCATTGTTTCATTTCAAATCAAATGTGGAATACAGAGGCAAAACAACAGAAATTGTCACTGTCCAAATACTTATGGGCTGCACTGTGTTAGACTCTTTAATTGCAAAGAAAGTAATTCTATGGTTGTTGGAACAGGCAACATATCTGAGTTTGAAAGTTCATCTTTTGACCTAATGCTTTTTTTTAGGCTTCTGTGTTCTTTGAAAAAGTCGCACATGGCAGTAATGATTCTGAAATGTAAGTTTGTTCAGAAATTATGTGTGATTCAGCTTACAAGACACAGTAAAATTTTTAAGCATATAAGTATATATTTATTGCACAGTGTACAATATCAGAAATGTTTTTATCATTGCAGACTCACACCATCTGTGTTGCAAGGATTTTCCTGTAGTGGAGTACGAACTGTTGACTTTTCAAAAGTCAGGAAACTTATCAGAGCTTGCAGGCCAAGGCAAAATCGAAGGAAGGTGGTGCTGAAGGAGAGTCAAGTAAGTATTAAAAAAAGCACCTTAAAAAAATGTAATAATTGAAATTAAATAAATAATGCTAGTTCTAACTCTTTCTATTATTCATATTTTCTTGAAGCTGTTCTTGAAGCTCGTATCTGTCATTAAACCCTGTCTCCATAACTGTCAGAATCAACCCTTCAATTTAAATATAGAACATTTTAAAATCAATTCTTTGCATCAAATTATTGTAATTAATAAACATTCCTAAAAATGCTAAATAGCATCTGCCACTATATCCATTTCACAATAGATTAACAATGTATTTAAGTTATTAGTTTAATGCAATGAAGTTTAAAATCAAGATGCATTAACATACTGTTTTACAGCTGACCTGCATGTACAATTATATCAAAAATGACGGGCCAGAGATCTTTACCGATTACCCATCAGATATGTTGCTGTATTACAAGTAAGTTGATTAAAGTGTGGCATCTTCTCTTGTGAGTAAACATAGGTGACTGTTCTGGACAGAGTACTGACTACTTTTTGGTCAGTGCTGTGTAATCTTATCATCTGTGCACAGGGGTTTTGCCCTTTTTTACAATTTACATTTTATTTTTACACTGAACATTTTTGAATATGAAAATATAATCTGTAATAAATACATGAAATCAAATACAAATATGAGACTGAACTTGTGTTTTTAGGGGGGACATGCATTTGTTCAGTGTTTATGGTTGTCAAATGTGGTATTTTTCTTTTTCAGTTATGAGAAGGTGGGACAAGTCCAATGCAATTCATACTTTACAGCAACTGGGGCAGCAGACTTCAGTGTCTTGTCCAAAGTATTGAACAAAGAAGTTAATTTGTTGAACAATGCAAAAGGCTGTCTGGTGAGTATTATCAGTAGAAGCATAACTGAACATAAATGGAGTCAATACCTTTTTGTGACCAAATGTTGTTCAATCAAAGGCAAATAAACCTTCCCAGATTAACCAAGTTTATCACAACACAGTAGTTTTTCACTGTGTAATGAGCTGGCATGGGAGTTCAGATATTAGCCAATATGAGGTTTTTACTGTGAAACTCATGACCGATCAGTCCAAGATGAAGCAGAGAAATTTAATATTGAGGCCAGTCTTGAGTCCAAGAACAGTCTTCAATACTACAGCTCTGCATATTTCTGTTAATAGCACGTAAATGGCTTATTATGTACCGAGATCAGGTGGCAAAACCTACAGGAAAGATTGAAAGCATTTGTGATTAAAGAAATTAGGGATGACAATTCATGAATCCATGTGGCAAGCCTGGATGCATGTGGGGGTGTGGGGGGGAACTGATAGAAGGTTGATCGTTAAGCATGGACATTTCAATCCATTGGGATTGAGCTGAATCTGGGGGTATATTTGAAAACAAGGTGGTTTTGTGTTGCTATCATAGTACCACAGTAAGCCATAAATGAGAGATTTGAATATGCAGAAAATGGTGTGTGTGTGTGTGTGTGTGTGTGTGTGTGTCTGGTATCACATACACCATATATCTCAGCTTTAAATGTAAAAAAAGTTATCTGTCCAACAATATACTCACTATCTGTTAATATACACATGCTACAATTGGTCCTACAACCAAAGTATTGATATCAATATGAAACATTGTCACAGGACAACACTCTATCTATACATCTTGCACAAGCAAAATGAGCACTGTAACAAAAACGTTTGTTTATTTTGAAACACATAAATCCAGTTGATCTATTCGGCCAGATAATCAAATTATCTCAGTGCTCTGTTAAATTGTGCCACCTATTAAAATATAGAAAGAAATAAAAATGTTTTAAAAACTGTACAGTATGTAATATGCAATTACTGGTATACTTTTCAAGGCAACCTCATTTTCAGTATCCAGTCATCTTACTTGGGCCACCGTACATTTTTATATTTAAAACGTAACACTGATCTACAACAAAAAATTTGTCTATGTTGTTTTTGTCCTGCCATATTGATTTTATGAACATATGCAGTACTGTATATAATGCTCAGAGCTCCGATTCAATTTAAAAATCTGAAAAGCTCCATTTTTAAAAGGGGTCTTGAAAAACAATTTTCTGATATAAGTAAATAAAAGTAAATAAATAAATAGTAAATAAAAGACATCGTTAGACCATTAAGGTTTTTTTAAATTAACATCCATGCAATGAACATTTACGTTTTTCCAGGGTATAAGAGGAACAAGCATCAACAGAACAAATGTGGAAATACTGGGCAACATGTGTTGCACACTGGACGGGTCCTACATTGAGAACTCTGACCCCTTGATCCTGGAGAAACTTAAGAACTGCAAAGACCTCTCTGAAATACAGATTGCATCTGTGCAGAAGGTTTTGTTGACTGGAAACACTAAGTATGGGTATGTAGACATGATAACCTCCAATATGTAAACATTGACAATAAATTGCTTCCAGTATGTAAACATGGACTACTACATTCAGCAAGAAATTCACTCCTCTTATACTCTTAATAGATATGCTTTCCCATAGTTCAAAATTGTTAGGCTATCCGTTCCATTTTAATTTTAAGATTTATCTTCTTTTGAGTTTTTATTTATTCTGTTTTTAAAATATATGATGATGTAAATTATGCAATCCAATAAATGCAGTCCACTAATTATATTGGGAAAGTATTGACATTTTAAAATTGCAAAGCGTAATGCAGTGGTGTATAGCTGAAAAACTAACAGCAAACAGCAGAAACTTTAAGCAACACCTTTTGTGTCAGCAGGAGTTCCTTTGTTCTTTTCCAATTAAGACATCTATTTTTTACATCAAAAAGTGCAGTGTGCCCAAAATGAAAACAATAAATTTTAACTAAAGTTAGTTCCATAGATTCACAATATACTTAGTAGCTTCACTTCAATGCTAATTTTTTTTTGTATATACCCTTTATTTCGGTAACTCAGAAATGCTTCCACATGGAATCGCCAAACCCTGGAAGACCTTGGAATACTTCCACTATACCTAACAAAAGATTTCTGGGATAGATTTGATAGTGTAAGTCACTTTTTATTTATCTTGAATTAAGCAAAAAGATCTTCACATTTCAACATCACAAAGACTCAAATGTTTTTTGTCTGTGTTAACAGTCAGTGAAAAGGAAATTCCTCAAAGTATACCTGCCACAACTCAGGAGAAACAAGACAGAGAAGAAAAAACTGAAGAGCCTGTTCAAACAGTCAAATTCTGTGAGATCTGTGAGATCTAAACGTGCAGCAGGTGCAATTATCTAATTATCTAATTATATATATATAATATATATATATATATATATATATATGGCCAGCTAACCTAACATTTTGCTTTTAATTGTTTTCATTATTTTTTCATTATATTTACAGGGTGCACTATTGGCAACATTACCCAGTCTACTATAAGTGATGGAGCATTTCCTTTTGGGTATGATGCATCCCAGTTTGATCTCTGCCTGGATGTCAAAATTGTGAAAGATAATTTGGAAGCTCTCACTGAAAAGGTTGCTAATGCAGACTTTCAGAAAATAATTTTGGCCAAATTAAATCAGGTAAAAGTGGTTATAATACATAATTGTATCTCTTTTCATTATTGTGAATGAAACAGCCAATGTCATTACTGTCAATGATGCTGCTGAGGTTAAAAGTAGTAAGCCTTAAAAAAATAACACTAATATAGTGGACTGTGCTTGAAGTATACTGTTCTTTCTCAGGCATACCCCACAGGCATTGCAGATGAGCAGGTTCAAGTTCTTGGGCCAGTTTCTCGTGTAGCCTCAATAGATGACATTAACAACTGGAATGTCACCAGTCTTGATACTCTTGCTGCTCTCATGCTGACAGAAGATGGCCAATGGGAGTCAGATCAGGTAATTTGTTGTTTTACAACATTTCTTGTGATCTTTCTTACTACCTACAGTTTAAGACACCTCACACAGTGTTAAAACATTAAAATAACGATGCACCACAGAATGTGATGTATATACACGTGCTTTGTTATGAAACACTGACATTATTCACAGGCTCCTGGCAGCTCATTTGTCCAATTTGACTTTTAGAGTAAGGCCATCATCACAAAATACTTAAGCACTGCGGGCAACAGTCTGGGGACTGCTGAATTGAATGCAGTAGGAGGGGCAAACCTGTGCTCGCTAAATACCAGTGTCCTGAAACGTATCACCCCAAGCAGCTTGAGGTGAGGATGATGCTCACTAATACGAGATGTGTGCCAAAGGTATTTGTATCTGTACTATAGCACAAATGTATTGACACATGGTCTTTCTCTTAAGCGAGGCCAATGCTTTGGACATTTCGTCTTGCGTCCCTGAGCAGAAGAAAGAGATCTACCGCATCGCTAACAGCTCCTTCAGCACTTTGAGTACTGATACTGGTGCTTTTTTCCAGCTCATCAAATCCTATCTTGGTGAGATTTTATCTTTGGCTGAATGTCATCCTCTATGTCGGTGGTACCTGAAAAACAAGTTATAATTCTTGTTTCATGTTTTTCATTTTTTTCTTTTCCTCAAACTTGTCATGCCACAAACTGCTGGACCTGCAGTTTTCATAGTTTCATATCATGCTCAGTCAGAGGAGAATAATATTTTTTTAAATTATTTTTTTAGTTTTAAAATGCTATATGTATCAACATATAAACACATAATTTTAGTTATTAACAATAAGATGTTATAGTAATATTAAATACACAGTGTATTGATAACTACTGTATATCTATCTGTATTTTACATACAGAATATTTTCCAACAATCAAATATTTTCATTTATTCATTTAGGTGGTGCCCCCATAGATGACATAAGAAAAGTGTCTGCCCAGAACCTCAGCATGGATATAGAAACTTTGAAGAGTCTCAACCAGGATGTTCTCTTGGTTAGTGTGGAATTAATTTCAAACTGTACTAAATCAAGAGATGAACACAGTTATCAATAAAATTTTATTTTTGATTTTGTCTCATGAAACAGTTTTCACAGTATATGTTGTTTTAGTGACTGTTTGGATTTGTTTACATTTGTAAGAATGTCTTGATAGTGCTATGAAATGTATAGATCAGCAAATGTATGATATAGTGTGATCAATAATATAAGAAGGCTTTTCCTCCTAATAAAATACCCTTAATCTAAAGCCACCATCAGCATTGTGAACACATTAACAGTACTAATTCAACAAGTAAGTGTCCCATTTATAATTTTCTCTTGATTTTGTAGAATCTCACAGTGGATGAGGTCCAAGGACTTCTAGGCAACAGCTTAGCTGATCTGAAAACCTTTGAGAATGATACCATCGTACAAGAATGGGTCGGATTGCAGTTTCAGTCAGAGCTCAACAGGTTAAGTCTGAATCTCATTGGTGGAAAACAAGACCCTCCCTCTCCTACAGTGGCAGGGCTCAATAGCAATGCCACGGCAATGAACAACACAACAGAAACAACAACAACAACAATGGTAACTATAGCAGCAAGCACCTCTGCATCAGGTAAGAACTCTCCAGTTCGTTTAATTCAAAAAGAGTTTACTTATGTTTTCTGGTGTCCTATTTACTGTTAGTGAGAATGCACCATTGGCTACTAGGATATGAAATACCCTTCCATATAATAATCATGGAATAATTATTTTCAATCTGTCTTTAGGCAATGAAACAAGTAGCAGCAGTACACACCCTAGACCAAGCAGTGCATTTCTCCCCTTCTTCCTGTGGTTGATGATCATCACGCAGCTGTAATTTTAGAGTACTTCAAAGTCTCTTGCTCACTGATGAACATGATAAGTAGAACAAAGGAAACCATTTACCTGAACATTTGCAAAACTGATTAATATATTTCTCTGGTTTGGGCTCTCTTCTGCTATGTATTTTTGGATGTTGCTTGTACATTGTTGTCGAATTACAACTGATTTTAATTGATACTTTCAGAACAGTGTACTTTGTAGATTAATCATCGCAGTGTGCTTTTGTGGTGTTTGCGACTCTGAGTAAAATGGAATATTGATGCAGCTCCCTCAAGAGGAAAAAATAATAGTCTTCATTCCCATATAGTCCATATGAACGTGTTCCTCAATGTTTGGTTTTCTCATTGAGTTGAAGACAAACTATAGAGCCCTAAACTCAGCTGCTACACTAAAAACAAAAATTCTGTATTGTTCTGAAATGTAATAAAGATATGTATTATTTATGATTTCTATCTTCTTCAAAGAATGAGTTACAGTTGGAGGCCCATTGTGTTAATTTGAGGCCCATTGTGTTAAGTGAAATCTCTACTATGTAATCAGTTATACACATAAAACTTGAATGATTAAGCATATGCTCAATTCCTCCCCACTCCTACTTTATAATGTATCTTTGCACATAAAGAAATAAAGGTATTATACAACCTATTAATATTTTGTATTTTGTCTTGTCCATTTGTATAGTTTAGAGACTTGTGAGCATGGTCGCCTGGAAAATAATAATACTGTAAGACCACACCTATTTGTCACAGGTCTCTAATGCTTGGCCAACATTTTTCTGAGGTTGAAATGCTGTCTACCAAGTACGGAAATACAACCATTTTAAACATATAAGCACTACTGGTGGTGCAATCGTAGTATGGATTATAAATTTTGTTTTTTGAGGATGTTGTGGAGCTATGTCTTCTATGAGCAAGCGAACATCACGTTAAAAGTTTAAACCTCATAAAATTATTCTAAGAGGCATAGCTCTGTGTTAGCTGACCACTCCCCGAACCCCTTCCTTAGTTACTGTTGCTTCCTCATTAAATCTTTTACCTGTGAAAAACAAACCCCCCACCATTGCCTCTATCAAGCAGTAAGGTTCTAATTTACCATACACAAGTTGTATTTCACAATTGCACTTTGCTAGAAGATACCTTTACTACATGCACTATCCTAATAATTTTTTTTTTTAAACATGAGTTGGGTATTAGAAACATTGTATTTCTATGGCATTTATAATGTAGCCTCCTGTGCCACCAAATTGGTTGATTTTGTGTATTTATTGCATGATCTTACATTGAAAATAGGCCTGGTTTATTTTTATGTAAACTAGATTCTAGGAAATGGTTGCATATGCATCAAAACACAATGTCCAGCTATATAAAGGGGCGTACTGATCGCCCTCTTCTCCACCCGGATTCCTATTCCCCTCTTCCACACCTTCTATCTATCCTATGTTTTCCTGCTCCCACTCCTGCCACCCCAACTGCTCCCACAGCTGGCCAAGAAACAACTGAGTGTCCACTTACTTTTGCTCCCCTATAAAGGGGGACTATGTACAAAAAAGGCTGTAACAGATCACCCAATATACATGTAAATGCGCTCAAACTAACTCAAACACTCCACACTTTAAGCCCATATTCATTGTTTTATTTCAAATCCAATGTGGTTCTCAGTATGAATTAGTAGATCCAGTAAGTAGATCTGATCTTTTTATGGATGGGACAAATGGTGTTTTGACCAATTTTCTAATATCCTAATATTCTAATATTGTAAAATCAATGGCAGAAATACTCTATAATACTTTGTTTGATGAATTTGAGTTGGAGGGAGGGTTGCCAGATTCCTATGATTGAATGTATTTTTAAACACTGAAAAAGTACATTTTAGGCATTTTTAACTCAAGAATTCTACACAAGTGTACAAATTCTCAAGTGTACAAATTCTGTTGTTACTTTATTTAGTCCTGGCTATGGTAGTGTTACTTCATGGAATTTGGGGTGAGGGGATAAAGTGCCCATTTGCCAGGGCATTGCACCTGCAAAGCTGACAAATGCTGCAAGCCACAATAAAATTCTTTTGGAATGTCTTCTTGGTAAGAAAAGGTATACTTACATATAATTTCAATATTATGGTTTAAGGCAGTAGTCATATAGAAATCGTAATTATACGCATGGATGTGATCACATTTTCCTGTTAATTCATCACCTGTAAAATTTGGGCAAATTCTATATGAAGAATATTATCTTGGAGCAAGGTTTAAACTCATATTTTGTCATTTAATAGAAACTTTCAAATTTTTTCAAACACTTTTTAAACTTTCCAAATACAAAAGTTATTTCTATCTCTGTAACTTTTTTTATTATACTAATGCAAGCAACATACGTGGTAAGTAAATGTCACATTTTACAGCAGTTTGAAACAATCTGCTGCTCCATCCACTGTAATTTCAGCTCCTTTGTAGAACTTTTTTTTTTTTGCCCCTCAGCCATACAGTTTATGTTCACAGTGAGAGAGATAAAGCAGTGTTCAAGCAGTCGCTGTCATGTACTCAGATCCAACTGAAATAAATAGACTCAAGGGAACTACAGTGCCTATAGTCTCTTGGGCAATGGAGTTACAATTGGAAAATTACTGGCCTGCCATCCATTGTACTACTGACAGTAATGAAGGTCATTCCTACAGAAATTCAAATAATTGTTCAGTTAAACATTATTTTGTGTTATGGTTGTTAATGCATATATAATTATCTATTCTTTGAATGGTTTCAAGTTTTCACCTCCAAAATTAGATAGTTCACACCCCCAGTGATCTCTTAGCCCTTTGTGTACCTCCCTCCTTTTCTAAAGTGCTTCCTGGTATCTGGGTGTCTCGTGTCACCTTACCTAAGACCACAAGAAGTGTCACGCACAGCTTTCTCTTCAAAAAGTGCTGGTAAGTTTCCACTTGATTGTCATTGATTGGTTGTTTAATAAAAATTGTGGTGTTTTTTTTATTTTTATTTATTCACTGGGTATTCTATTTTTTTTTTTTTTAATGAACAGTGCTTATTTATACTATACTTGTCTATATAAAATATATTTTATAATCTGAGAAAACAGATTATAAAACAACATCACTTGTAATTTTTTTTTTTTTTTTTTTTTTTTTTTTAAATGTTACGGTTTGTTATGGCAAAGTGCTATGGAATAGTGCAGTACATATTGTAGTTGTTGTTGACTGTTGTTGACTACAGAAAGGAGTTTCATCAGGGGATTTAATTTAGAATCAGGTTGCATGTGCACAGTGTCATATGCATTGAAAAAGGCACAAGTGCTTTGTCTTTTGAGTGAGGCCACATAATCATGTCAGAGTTTTAGAAATCAGTAAGGGGCTGAAGCCCTTAACACAAAAAGAATAAAGAGTGTGTAGGACCCTGAGCCTGAATAGATTGTAATAGCGATTATAGTTTGTTTACTGGTAACATACTGTACACCTGAAGTAGACAGACAAGTTATAACAAGTCAAACCAGAAATGAGCAGCATTTTTATTATTTGTGCAAAAGGACAGTACAATGATCACCTAAAAGTATCACATGCACATTGCACATAAGCATAGTTTTACGCCATAATTATGTCAGTTGCGCTTGTCAGTCCTTGTGGGCGTGGTAGGGTAGTGTCTTGGAGGATTATTTTCACAGTTATGTAGTACATTCTTGGCTGTCTTGCAGCTGTACACCTGTACCTGATCCCACATTAAGGAATTCATAACTGTACTTTATTGAACCTACTTAAGTGGAAAACAGCAGTTACAACATATATAGAATTCAAGCCTTGCCGAACTGCTGTTTTTAAGGACTGCTGTGATTAGGTAAGAATACTGAATGTACCTGTTGTTATTTTTAAGCATTGATTAAGAGGACCATTTGTCATACACGCAATAGAAAATATAGAATGTTTAGTAAGGATTTTGCGTATAATTTATTTTGTTGCCATGACCCTTTATTATTTTAAGCAAAACTGTTTTGATATTCATATTTGTAATACCCACTGTATCAACATATGTACTACTAGCTGTAGTTTCAGTGCAGGTTGGAAATGATGTATTCTGACTTGCAAATATATGTGATTATGCTGGTGGTTTATTATTCTTAATAAATTGTATCTGTAAATATGAATTTTGAGAGAGGTGTAATTGTGTTTCTTATAGACTAACGTTGGGAATACATGACTTAATACAGCATGTTTTATTTCAGTGAAATGGTGTTGCATGCTGATAGCAGTCTTGTGCACCAAAAATAGGTATATAAGGAAGCTTTTTGCATTCCCAAAGACAAGTTTGCTTTTTTAATGTTGGCTATCTCCAAGCAAATAATTGTCTAAAGCAGTAAGGTTAACATTGCCCCAGCATTAACTAGCTATGTATGTTAACTATTCCTTGCCCACATCTTAACAACAGATTAACTTGTATTACAGTGCAAAATCTTATTGATTTATTGAAGGGGTACTCATAGTTAAAACAGTATTAAAATATGAAAGATTCTGTAACCATGATCTGATCTGAAATAATATTCCAGAGCCTTGGAGCCTTTTTTTAGCAAGTGCATGTTTTCATTGAGAGGACAAGTATCCCCATTAATTATGATATTTTTCACAAAGTAATGTATTTATAGTTTTCAGAATTAACAGGAAGACAATATTTAGCCTATGTGTCATTTGAAGAAAAAAACAGAAAAAACAGGCAGTTTTTGCATTGCACCCACAGATTACTGGAGATATTGACATGCACACCATGTTCTGCTGTCAACTTCAATATGTTGATTCATATACAGTGTACACATTAAGTAAACCAGAAGCTTTCAGTATTAATATATGAATACATTTTGTATGTATACAAGTTGAATTTGTGAATGTTTCAAATGTACCTTGTGATAAAAAAATCGAACTGTTTTTAGGTTATTATCAAATAAAAACAAAATATTCAAGCCCTATCTATAAGTAAAGTGCTTGGTATTTTGATTAGCACAAAGTATTTGCAAAATGAACTGCTCTCCATGAATTAGAGATGTGTTGTTCAGGTGTGTTTCCATTTGTTGAATACAGAATTCTCAGTCATTCAATGACCAACATTACACTGTCATCATGTGGCCCCATTTTCTCCTCATCTACATAGGAGCCATAGGATTTGGTGAGTGGGATGTTGACTAAGTTGTCCAAGTCACAATCTTTATATTGTCACTATATTATTCCAGAATAAAAACTCTTGTCAACTTGAACATTGTTTAATATTTTTCTTTTAATCTTTTTTTAGGTTGCTTCAATAAATATGTGTCTTCTCAGGTACAGTTGGTTTATCTTATAGTAATGTAATAATTTCACTGTGTAATGATGTATTTAACTATTCTTTGAATTACTGTTTTAGGTGCAAATAATTCTGCATAAGTCCAGCTATATAAATGATGTGGAATACAGAGATGTGGAAAAATGACTTATTTTTGGTTTTGAATAAATAATGAAAGTTCAATCTGTTATTTGCTATTTCACGTAAGAGGTTTGACCTATCTACTGTTAGGGATTGGTGAGGACTAGATGAGAGTTAGTTCTGTTCCAATATGTAAAACCATAGAATTGAAAGAGGTTGTACTTTTAACATCACTGTAAGTACTATTTTCATAATTACCTTTCGCTGATTGTTTTTCGTCAAATTAAAGCCACTCCTATATGGCTGTGAATCTGGCATGTCTGAGTGTGGTGCTTCTGGAACATCTTCAGGCCAATTGAAGATTATTGTTGATGTATAGTATATTAATAGAGGGGACGTGCATAAATAATGTCTAATCATTCAAAAATCTTACTGGGAATGTCCAGCTGTGTTTAGAATAGAAATAAAAACATTGACAGACAACCAAGTGAAATGCAAGTTAACATTCCTACCCATAAGAACACAGTCAATACATTTATATAATATTACCATGTCGTGCATGTGCTGTAATGAGACCACAATGTGGGAATAGTTTGGCCATCCTTATATTGGTAAAATTGGAAAATATAATTATCTTTCATTCCATCAACGGCATTATCCATTCAATTAGCAAACAAGAAGGAGTGAACATTGTTAATGGAATAAGTTCATATATTGCTAAGCTGACAAAGGAACCAAAGATTGCAATTCCAAAACATCCAATTACCCTGAAGCTGTAAATCGGACTTACTCATAAAGTAGGGGCCATTTTGTTGAATGTCAGCAATCTGTGTTGTCACTATGGTATGTAGGAATTATTTGCATGAACAGGAGGTAACTTTAATTTAAAAAAGGTTACTCATAGAAACATGTGGGCACGTGTAAAACCAAACACTTAAAAATACAAGGCAAATTAACACCGGAGAAGGCTTTTGTATACTTCTACTTTTTTGTCTAATTTGTTAACAGTTGAATGAGAATTGAAACAAGCACCATGTACATGTGTACTTGTATGATCACTAAAAATCCGTGTGTCTTGGTCAGAAACTAACATGGATATATGTTTTATGTTCTGTTTCCTAGTGTCTCCCAATGTATCCCAATGGTAAGGTCATACACAGGCATAATTGTATGCTTTATGTTTAAAGAGCAGTTCCTTATTTAATTACGCCAATTTCCCAAATAACTATATATTTTTTTTCTAGGAACTGAATGTTCAGACACCAACAGGTGAGTCTTGGCATACCCTTGATACACTGACTCATCAATATGCAAGCAGAATATCACATCAAAAGTACAAACTGTAAATACTTTATCAAAAAATAATTGTTCCAATGATATGTTCTGTCTCACCAATTTAAAGTTCACCTTCTACCAAAATTAGTTGGTGAACTGTGTTAATAGTTCCTGAAGCACTAATTACAAATCAAACACTTTTGTTGCACAGGTCTATTCTATTGAATGCATGCAATATATGTAATGCTGACCACATTTATGGTTTCATAAAATAATGTTTAAAGGTAGCAATCTGTTTTCTGAAGTGATAATAAGTTGCGGGTGTGGGCTATTTTAACACACAAATATAACACTTGCTAGAGATTGTGGAGGGGTGGATAATTCTCAGAGAGCATGAGCTAAGCTACCTGGGATAGAAAGGGGGTGGCAGGGGAAAAAGTCCCCATTTGTGAGAATCTACCACTTTACACAATGTGACTGTGTTCTTTGTTCCAGCACTAACAATGGACATGGCACTGCTGGAATGTGCAACAGCACTGTTACACAATCTGGATGTTTTCCTGTGAGTTTGCCATTCATACAATTTACTTCTTTTGTTTGAAGTGAGTACTTGTGAATCTTGTCTCTTAACCCCTTAGCGCACATGCCAAATCTTGCCAATCCTTGCCCATTTAGGGGGTACCCTATTTAAAGCTTTATAACTCCAGATGTGAACATCACACAGACTTTAAAAAAGGCTTAAATGAAGCAAGACATTCCTGAAAGAGTCATTTTTTTCTCTTTTGCACGTGTCCATTCTATTGTGTGCATGGAGTAAATTAAATATGTCGACAATACAACTATACAGATATACAATTCTGAGAGGACATGCGAGCGACACTACCTGGGGCTGTAGGGAGGGAGTGGTAGACAAAATGCAAAACTAAAGTAAATGCAACCCTAAGTAATGTGGCCAACTGGAGAAAGAGATGAAAGGCAAACTGAATCCTTGCGGACACTCAGGCGACATTCTGAGCCTCTTTTATGTGACGCATACACGCATGATGCGTGCAATGTAGATAAGGCTTTAGACGTATGTCAAATGGCAGTTCCTGCCGCACTCCCTTTTTTAATCTTCATATTTTGTTGAATGTGAAAAGCGGTCACGCTCATCAGTCAAAATAGCTCTGACGTTTTGAGAACAGAAGGAAATTCTTTACATAGCTATTCTTCAAATTCCACGCATTGTGCATTTGTGTGCGATCAGTACATGTTGTACAATGGTAAAAAGCTTTCAATCTTTTTCCATTCTTTGTTGTACTTTTTTCCCTCAAGTCAACAACTTCAACCGTGAGAAGCTTCTTACAGTGTGTTGGACTGCCTGTCATCATGTCTGAAAACAGCGTGGATCACATGAAGAATCTGAAAGGAGTAATAGACACAGCCTTGGGTGTCTACTCCTTTATGGTAAGTTACACTGTAGCAAGCACACTCTTGTACTGTTCCATTCATTTATGAATGTGATGTTGTGTTACAGCAACACCATGAGAAATGTCATGTTATAAGTAACTACTGTCACGGCTGTTTTTCACATAGAGATCCAGCTTTAGTCAGGGCCCCATCCTGGAGCTGGCGGGCGGGATCGGTGTAAACACAGAAGCTGAGCAGTTCCATGATTTGGATTTTGTTAAGCTGTGGTTCCAGGTCAAGCTAAAGCCTCTTCTGTCAACTGTGACTCGAAAGTTTCTATCCTGTCTCAGCTCCAAAAATTTCAGCTGTGAGACCTACCAGGCTGTGTATGGTTCTCTTTATTTTTTCCACTGTTATACGTATGTTGTGTTTGCCATTGAAAATCTATATTACATTTTGCCAGTCAGGATATTTCTCTGGTCTGCTTTGGTGTATTGTGTTCAAATGTGTAGTTGCCTTTGCATTCCTTTGTGAAACAAAAGTGATCAAATGTTTTCAAGATTAAACATAATGACTCTGTTATATTCTGTATTTTCTGCAGGGTGAAAGAGTTAAGCCTTCATTTTTCAAACATGGACCCTGTCCGGCAGAGGTGGATCTACATGTTTTTCATGTACCCCTTCCTAGCGAGGAATGGTACAGCAGGTGTTTGCCACTTACAGATTTCTAACCTCATCTTTTCAGATATTGGCAGTTGTCATTCTGTAATACATTTCTAAACAGATATTTATTTAATGTGTAGCTAAATCCAGTCAAACATGGTGAGGTGGAAAAACACCCACAAAATAACAAATGGCAACATCAAATTTTGAAATCCTAACAGATGAATGAAAAAATCATTATATCAATTTTTCAAAACTCAACACATAAATATTAACAAAAGACCACAAAAACATAAAACTTCCAGTGAACCATAAAAGGATTAATGATTTGTCCTGTTGATGTCATACATTCATTCAATTTTACACTTGTGTTTTCAGGAGCCTCATTTATAGAATTTGTGCGAGTTTCATAGGAAAAAGTATAATTTACAAAGCAGGTATATAAATCAAATGTCGGTGTGGATTTTGACATAAACACAATTTAGGATGAAATATGTTTGACATTGTATTTGTTTTATATATGAGGCCCCAGTAAGAGGTGGGAGTAAGTGTCATCTTATTTGTTAAAGCAGCAAGTCACTGTTCTCTGTTTTCTTGTTAAAGGTTGTGTTGCTCATTTGGAGAACAGTGAAGACTGGCTCATGAAGAACTTTGGGTCCTTTTCTGCCATGGCCCATTTCAAAGACTTCACAGCATTGAACATTGTTTTCAGTGGAGTAAGTTCTTATAAAATATGTGTAATTTACAGGAATTTATCGGCATTATTTGGTACGAATATAAGGGCAACATACATTATTAAATGAATGGCTTGGCTTGTCCTTTCAGCTGGAAGTCCTGCATCTTCTCACACCAGAGCAGAAGGCTGAGCTGATTCTGCACCCGGAGGTCGGTGGCCTAGACAATGGGACCATCAACCTGGTCTTTGAGAGCTTGATCAAACCTCTGCAAGAAAGCCAGCACATGAATGCATCAAGACCCCTTTATAACATGACCACATCGGCACCCATTCTCCATGGATCCACACCGGGGCCCAGCCATCCCATGCCAAGTCAACATAATGGTCTTCAAACGGTACCTTGTGGGGGGCACAATTTGTGGTGTAATTATATGAACTATGCATGAGCAATCACAGGTTGGCCAATGAGCTAAAGCGATACCTGCAAACTAAAGTGTTCACTGTTGTCTAATTTCAGGCATTAAATGGCTTTCTGGTGTTCTTTAAGCCACTGGGAAGTTTTGTCAAGGAGTTCGTATCACTCACTCATCAGGTACTGTGCTTTTTATCCAGTTCACATACACACAAATGTGAAATCATCCATTTTCTTTTGCTGCCAATAGTTTTAACCTTTGAAACAGAATATCCCTGAAACCACAGGTATGTCCTCACTATAATCGGTCCGAATGGAACCACAAGCCTGACTGTGTTTATTGATAATAATTTGCCATAGCACTGCGCTGTCCAAAGAAGGCAGGTCAGTTGTTCCTGTGTAACTGAGCAGGAAGACATGAAGTGTACTCCTCTAACACAATGGCTAGCTCAGTTGGCAGACTACAGAATAAAAACAAGCACTGACTGATTTCAGGTGCTTTGGACGAAGGTTTATGCTTCTCAGCATTCTCCCAAATTGATCAAATATTGTAGCAAGAGACGGGCCTACAAATCTGAGAGAAACAAAAAAAAACTGGATAAAAGGGGGTCATAAAATGAATATACCTCCCCTTGTGTTTTCACAAACAATAACACATTCACAGAATTAAATTTCTAAGTCAGTTACACCCACACTTTTATTTTCGTCAAAATTCAAAAATGTTCAAAAACTCAGTCATTTTCTTTTTTGTGGACAATTTCCAGCATGATCAGACTCAAAATAAGTAATTGATTTATATGCATTTATATATGCATTTATATTATATTTATTTATATTAGTGTACACAAGAAGTTAAATTACTATGTGCCAAAGAGATACTTTAAACTGATGCAATTGTTCAATCATATAATGTAAATAATGGATAGAGAATAGTAGAATATAAAGGATAGATCATTATATGTAGATTTTATGGGTGATATATCTTATTTTCTTGATAAAAGATGTAAGATGATTATTGTAATTTTGTTTAGTTCAATTCCGTATTTTTAAATATATTAATTGTCCATGAAAGCTGATTAAGGCCTAGCAAACTTTTCTGCATGTCCTCCTAGGACATTTCATTTATTACATTCTATATGGTGACACCTTTACTGTTCACTGCAGCCAAACTTGACCTCATTGAAAAGCACCACACTGGCCCAGGCTATGATTAATTGGACCCTGGCAGAGCTGGCCGGACACTTCACCGAAAACGGCACAGTGGAGAATGAGATTAAGCCCACCCAGTCTTCCTCATTTGGCAACTTTGACATCACTGATATAGATGACTGGTTCCAGCAAGTAGTGGTTCCTGTATTAAAACGCTTCCTGCCTGACAGTCAGACTGAGATCCCAATGGACCTCACTGCTGTCTTCTACAACCTCTTGTGAGTATGATATGCTATGATAGAACTTAAAGAATACTATCTCATAAATCCCATTTGGCAGTTTACTTTACACTTACCTAGAGCTTCTTTTGAATACAATAACATGACGTAGCAACTATATATAACATATTAACAAAGGTGACCATAGTATTATACAATTATTTTTGGAGAAATCTTCAGTATGAAAGATTTTAGCTAAAAACTTCTCAAAGAAAATTTCAAAGACCTCTTTGCCATTAACAGAACTCGCTGCCACTTCTCAGCCTTGTCATCAGGTGAACAAAAGGCCACCTTTCTGTACACCTCTCTGTATTAATCTCTTCGAGATGAATAGTACTGTCTGTTGCATCTTCAACTCAACAAAGAAAACTAGCAAGATAGCAAGCTACTGTAGCTAGCTAGATTGTGTTTTTCTCAAAGTAGCAAGGGAAATGTGGCATGTGTAGCTAAGGGACACCGCAGTCAAACTGTATTATCGTCATGTGAAAAGATTTCATGGAGAATAAGGAGATTAGTCTTGTCTAATTTTCTAGTTAGCAAACTATCTACCTTACCATTTATTTACTGCATCATTAATATTTGTGTGCGTATCATTTTATAAAAGCAATGAAAACCTCAGTTGTCAGATTTTTTTACCTAGATTTTTAAATTCTTTGTTTGCTAAAGAATAAGGCATGTCTCAATAGCTTTTCCTCCTTGTGAGTTTGAGATACAGTTTCAAATTTTAGAACTTGAGAAGTATCTAAATTACAGTATAGTTTTGTATTTATTTGTGTTAGTTTTGTTTGTATTAACTCAGTGTCAGTTTTTATACTTTTAAAATTAATTTTCTTCTTGGGTATAACAAAAACACACAACCAAAATCATCACCCTAATAATAATATTTTCCCTAATACAAAGTCACAGAAATCCCTGTAATTCTGAAATCTACGCTTTGCTTGCATTTATTTGTTTTATTTTATTTTATTTTATTTTATTTTATTTTATTTTATTTTATTTTATTTTATTTTATTTTATTTGCAGCTCTTTGACTTCCAACCTGAATGCTGGTGAATCAGATGCACCAGATGAATGCAGTGTCACCATTGAGGAACACTCATGCTCTGTGAGTTCCTTTTCCTATCATGTTATCCAGGAATAAGTTACTAGTTATTATAGAAATGATGGCCTTACTTCACCAGATCCCAGCTTGGTTCCCTGCAGTTGTGAATGTGGTCAAATCACTCAGTTGCACTTTTGTTATAACAGTTATGACAAGTCATCTGATGCAGTCATTCTAGAACACTTCTAGGAGGATTACTGTTGACTTCCATCAATCATCATCTCCTGAGGTGTCATAAAATCTTGCGAAATGGAAACAAACATCAGCCCACACACATTTTTTTAAATTCCAGCCAAGCTAATGTGCCAGTCTCCATGTTGAAATAATGTTCTATAGTATGCACAGCATTTTGTACTTGTACACTACTGTAAACTATCCAGCATTTTTGTACTTGTACTTGTAAACTATCCAAAGAAATTCAGTGGGATAAATAAAAATAAAACTTTCCTCAAATTAGGTTCATTGATCACCAATCATGAGATAAAGTTAATTTATCTTATATTTGGTTTTAAATTAAATGCAATGTTTGCCAGAGTGAGGTTTCCCAGGGAAGTTTAATCTGACCCCGATGATAACAAACACATTTGCCAAATTCATGCACCTTTACCACTATTTGCTATTCTAAAATGGTTGGGGTGTTTCTGGGTGTGGCACATTTGAAATAATTTAGGAAACATTAGGAAGAATTGCTTTGGAGAACAAAGGTTAATTTGTCTGTATTGTTTGTTGTAACTTGGCCTCATTTTGATAACAGTACTTATAACGGCATTCCTAGAGTTTTAATTAATGTCATATAGACCGTGCTCTGTATGTGTAACTCATTATTTTTGTGCATTGAAATTGTGCTTTTATTGAAATATTGTTTCTTTTTGTCTTTTTGTACTGTGTTTGTTATGAGTAACTAATAATGATAATAATAATAATAATAATAATAATAATAATAATGCATATAAATGTATGAACCATGAGATACAAACATAGTTACAAGTTAAACTGTAGGCAATAGCTAACTGGTGTTTGGGGTTTGGGTAACTTACAGCAATAGCTTAGGTGGGTGAATTTCATGATTGGGGACGACAAAGAAAATGAGAACCTTGTCATAAATATTGTTTTTTCAAGCTGAAGTGACCGTTTATCTTTTGAATGCTTGTAGAGTTATACTTCCTCAATTCCGGGCGCAGATATTACTTTATTTTTGTTTTTTTTTTAAAGCATAGCCTATATTATTTTATGTAGAGAACATATTTTTATAGATTTAATCATTTGTTTCCTATTCCAGATTCCCAGTGCAGTAGAAAATCTGGCTTATGTCTTAAGATGTGTTAGCCACACGAATCTGACCTTAACTGAAGAAAATATGAGGGTGCTTGTAATTGAGCTTTCACAAATGCTCAACTCATTGGTTGGACAGTACTCCACATTGGTAAGATAAAAATAATTACTTCTTTTTTTGTTAATACTTGCTACGATATAAAGCATATGTAATAATCTTTGTTCTAACTAGCACTGTATCAAGGCCATTTAAAAGAACATGGAAATCAACAGAAGTTATTTTTGAGTGTTAAAACATATTTAGTTACTTCATTAGTCTGAAAGGTTGTTTCATTTCAGAATTTCAGCGCTGCTGAGTCCCACTTCATGGATTTGTTTGGAAAGCTCCAAACAGGCAGCTTCACCGATGAGAATCTTCATGATGCGGAGTACATTGGGCTGTGGTTTCAGATAAAACTCAAGCCCCTCCTGCCGTCTGTGTCAAAAGACTTCCTCTTCTGCCTCAGCAACAAGAATTTCAGCTGTGAAACCTTCCAAGTTCTGTATGTGTACACAGTGCTTTCTGTATTCCTAAGGAATCTTCTCATGTGATTACTGTGACTTAGACATGTGTCCCTTTATTAAGGGCTCAAAACCTTGCCGATGATGGTTTTCAAAACTAGGATCAGGCCTGCATGTAGATAACTGTGAACAAAGTAATGCAGCAGATACAAGTGATAAAGAAGCAGCTGGGCTTGCACAGTGCACAGTAATGCACAGTATAACTGAAAGAATAGCCACTGATGCATAATGTCACTGATTAGGAGAGATCAATATTTCAATACACATTTTGAAATCTCCCATCTCCTACCAGGGACGCTATCATTTTAAGCTACTGTTTTAGTGTGTTACAGTATGTTCTCATGCTGATTGCATGCTCTTATTACCCCATTTTCAGTGTCATGGAGCTGAGTGATCACATCTCATTAATGGACGAAATGAAGCAGCAATTAATATATACTCACTTTATTCACCCATTCCTGTTGCGACACAAATATTCAGGTATTGTTGTCAGTGGTTGTTTGTGCTCTTTATTATGCACAAAGCATTTTACCATTACAGCATGAATGTAAATTAATTTCTCACAGTAAGTAATTTTAATGTGCTTTTATTTAAGATTCCAGCTGCATTTCCTCAACAAGCAGTCTTGAATGGGTGATTGAGAATTTTGGAAAATTTTCTGTCTTTGCACCTCTTCAGCACTTCTTTGATTTGCATTCAAACTTCTCTGCTGTAAGTATTACCAAAATGCAATTGAAATGAATGAATCCCACTTAATGGAAAAATCTCAACATGCAGAAAACATCCATGGTCAAAATAAAGAATCAATGCAAAACATACTACTATACTAACATCTGATTTATTGCCACCAAAGAACTGTATGAGTTTAGTGCATTGTATGGTGTCTGTAGTCATGGTATTCTCCTTTATTCAGCTGGAAGCCTTGCCTGCTCTCTCAGCAAAGCAGATGGCAGAGCTGGTTGCATCTCCTGAATCTGGACCTCCACAGAAAAATGTTGTTATCAACACAGTGTTTGACCACTTGCTGGAATTGCCAAAGGAGGGAAACCTCAAGGAGTTCCTACATTACCTCATCCTGTTTTCAACAGAGGTAGTGTTTGTAATTAATTTTACTCATGTTAGTTCATCAGCTTTGTGGTGCTATTTTGTTTATCTTTAATTAATGCTTGGTTTTCCCAAAATAAACATTGAAAAACAATTTTAGATATTTAACAATAAGGCAATGACGAAATTGGGTTGTTTCACAGCCTCTTAAAACTCATTAATTCTTTTCAGGCACTAATCAGCTGTGAATCTTACAATATAATGTGAGTATCATGGTCAGAAACGCAGTGGTAAGTGCATTGAGTGTCTATGAATGATACATGGTTTAATAATGTTATCACTATTTACCTCATAGCCTTGGGAGGCTGGATCAGGCCTTGCCATCAGTACCAAGGGAACTTGAGCCGGTCATACGGGCCAGTATGAATGAGCTCATGCAGAGAGCTCCAGAAGGTCAGTGTGCTATATTATGCTTATGCCATCCCATTATTCATATGTAGTGATACAGTGATAATGAACAATTACTAAATTGTGCAAAATAATTTGTTTCAGCTTAGTGAAGCTGATGTAATTTTATGTATGCTCTACTGTATATGAATGTCTTTTAATTTATGTTTTTTTTTTTTTTTTGAAGATTGCATTCTTGGACATGTTGGGGTAAGCCTGTCTTTCCATGGAAGAACAACTGGAGTATTTGATATTCTTCATCAAGTCAAAAGATTCTGTCCTAAATTCTTTTTTATTTTCTCAACACAGACAAGTGCAATATTAATGCAATTATACATGCATTAATGAATAATAATTTACAATGCTTCATTGGTAATTTCATTCTTTTTTCTTTTCAGTGCCCAGTGACATCATACAACGGTAAATGACTTGTATCTTACAAGAAAATTAAGTAATATTTTTTGCCAGTATTTAATTTCAGTATTTGTATTTATTGTCTGGTATTCTTGTGCTTTTTGCAGAAACCAGAGTTTGTGCCAGCGTCAACAGGTTTGTTCCATTGATACTGCTTTGAATTTTTAAATTTTTATATTATAGGTAAAACTGTTGAATATATGTGTAAATGAAATCCAATATGAGTCCATAAACAATAATAAAGGCTATATTCAGTGAATATAAAATTGTTTTTATTTCTTTGATACTGTACAGCACTGAGCTCCAACACTTCCTGGACGCTGGAAATATAACCAACATGCTGTGTCACTTCTCCATTGGTCAATATGCTTGCTCATCGGTAATTTCAAATGTTTCACTTTTCTTCTGTCGTTTAATTAGAGGATGAAGACGAATGCCAAAAAAAAAACAACTGCAGGAATGATGTATAAGACATGAAAGGAGCTGTTTCACTATTTTGTTATTGCCCTGCTTAAAATGTCATTTTTAAGCATTTGATAGTGAATAATTATTAACTGAAAGCACAGTTTTTTTCTTTCCAAATATTGTTTTTTATTGAATGTCTTGTCTTACATTTCAAATGTGAAGCTCATGCCACTCGGAGCTGAAAATCTTGTCACGCTGCTGAAATGCAAGTTGCCCAGCAACATGATGGACTCAAAAGAAACTTGGAAAGTGTTCCTCACTAAGGTCTCTGGAGTCCTTGATGAAGCTCTGAGCATCTTCTCTAACATGGTAAGAAAAAATCATAAATTACTGTGCACCAGTTTAATCTTCTTATCACAAGCCAAACTCTGGGTTTAAAAAATAACATTTATTTTTCACATTTTTAGACGTCCCACGTCACCAGTCTTTCGACATCCCATTTCCTGGACATACTTGGCGAACTCAGAATTGATGAATTCTCCGATATACAGCTGGCAGATGTAGATTTAATCGACAAGTGGTTCCATGGAAATCTAAGACCATTTTTGTCATCTGTGTCCGGGGAGTTTTTACGCTGTCTGGGCACCAAGAACTTCAGCTGTGAGACTTACCAACAAGTGTATGTAAAGACATTATTTACCTTTTCTTAACGCTCATTTTATGTAGTAAGAGTATTTTTTCCTGTATTTTGCTCTTGGAAAGTTGAATATGTGCATTGCTTTCTGCACCATCAAAATGCTCATCTTACCAAAACATTCACACATTTTTAAATCATTTAATTTAAAGGATGAAGGAGTTCAGTTTTCAGTTCCCTCATATGGAGGAAATGAGACAGGAGTTGGTTGCCAGATACTTCATCTTTCCTTTCTTGTCCCAGAACACTTCAGGTACAAACATGTGGTTAATTCATTTCATTTTGAGAAAAGAATGCATTTAACTAAAGACTCAACAGAAGAGATGACAAATTTATTTAAATATTTCTGTTTTGATTGAAAATATTAGCAGAATGTACAGTAAAAAGTAGACTACCTTACTGTGACTGACTCAATGCTATTTATGACTGCTTTTCTTTCAGATCCTGCCTGTTTCATCAGTACTAATGGAAGTTTGGACTGGCTGCACAAGAACTTTGGAGCATTTTCTGTCATTCTGCCTCTGAAAGACCTCCTGACCTTCACTCAGGACTTTGATCCAGTAAGCCTTAATGACAGAATATGGTTCCATAATGTCAAGTGTACAAGTATGCTGGCAAACAGTTACATGTTCAGCGCAATAAAATGTTTACCCAGCATCCTGATCTTCAGTCTTTGTGTTTTATTTGCAAAGTGCATTTGTTAAGACGAGAGAATTTGGTGTCTTCTCTTTTCAGCTGGAAGCCCTGCCTGCCCTCTCAGCAAAGCAGATGGCGGAGCTGGTTGCATCTCCAGAATCTGGACCTCCGCAGAAAGATGTCATTATCAACACAGTGTTTGACCACTTGCTGGAATCACCAGATAAGCGGACCTTCATGGAGTTCCTACATTACCTCATCCTGTTTTCAACAGAGGTAGTGTTTTAAAAATTTTTTACTCATGTAATTTAATCAGATAGGTGGTGCTATTTTGATTATCTTTAATTTGTTGTTGCTTTGACCAAATTAAATATATTGCACAACAATTTCAGATATTTAACAATAAAACAATGACGCAATTTGGTTCTTTCACAGCCTCTTATAATGCACTAATTCTTTTTCAGGCACTGATCAGCTGTGAATCTTACAATACAATGTAAGTATCATGGTCAGAAACACAGTGGTAAGTGCCTTGAGTGTCTATGAATTATACATGGTTTAATAATGTTATCACTATTTATCTTGTAGCCTTGGGAGGCTGGACCAGGCCTTGCCATCAGTACCAAGGGAACTTGAGCCGGTCATACGGGCCAGTATGAATGAGCTCATGCAGAGAGCTCCAGAAGGTCAGGGTGCTATATAATGTCCAATTATTTGTATGTATTGATACAGTGATAATTAATTATTACTAAATTGCGCAAATTAATTAGTTTCAGCTTAGTGAAGCTGATGTAATTTAAATAATGCTCTACTCAATATGAATGTCTCTTAATTAATTTTTTTTTTTTTTTTTTTTTTTTGAAGATTGCATTCTTGGAAATAATGGGGTAAGCCTATCTTTACTTGGATGAAAAACTTGAATATTTATTTGTTGGAGTCATTGCTATTGGAATATTCTTTAAAAAAGTGTTATTTTCTCAAAACAAACCAGTGCATCATAGATGCAATTATACATGCATTAATGAATAATCATTTACAATTCTGCATATGTAATTTCATACGTTCTTCTTTTCAGTGCCCAGTGACATCATACAATGGTAAATTACATTTTACAACAGAATTCAGTTACATCTTTTTGCCAGCATTTAATTTCAATATTTGTATTTATTTATTGGTATTCTTGTGATTTTTGCAGAAACCAGAGTTTGCGCCAGAGTCAACAGGTTTGTTCTGTTCATATTGCTTAGATTTTTTTCTTTTTCTTTATTACAACTACAGCAGTGTTGAATGTATGTGTAAATTAAATCCAGTATGAGACCATACACAATAACAAAGAGTGTACTCAGTGAATGTGAAATGTATTTATTTGTTCAGCACTGAACTCCAACATTACCTGGACACTGGAAATATGACCAACATGCTGTGCCACTTCTCCATCGATCAATATGCCTGTTCATCGGTAAATTTCATCACTTCCTTCTACCAATTAATGATAAAATTATGGCTATTGCAAAGAAATGCATCTTTAGGAAAGATGTATTAGGCATGAAATGAGGTGTTTCCCATTTATTGTTTTGCCTAACTTAAAAATTCTTTTTTAAACATTTAATAGTGAATAATCATTAACTGAAAGTACAGTTTACTCATTCATAATGTTGTTTTTTATTCAATGTCTTATCTTACATTCCGAATGTGAAGCTCATGCCACTCGAAGCTGAGAAACTTGTCATGCTGCTGAAATGCAAGTTACCCAGTAACATGATGGACTCCAAAGAAACTTGGAAAGTGTTCCTCACTAAGGTCTCTGGAGTCCTTGATGAAGCTCTGAGCATCTTCTCTAACATGGTAAGAAAAAATCATAAATTACTGTGCACCAGTTTAATCTTCTTATCACAAGCCAAACTCTGGGTTTAAAAAATAACGTTTATTTTTCACATTTTTAGACGTCCCACATCACCAGTCTTTCGACATCCCATTTCCTGGACATACTTGGCGAACTCAGAATTGATGAATTCTCCGATATACAGCTGGCAGATGTAGATTTAATCGACAAGTGGTTCCATGGAAATCTAAGACCATTTTTGTCATCTGTGTCCGGAGAGTTTTTACGCTGTCTGGGCACCAAGAACTTCAGCTGTGAGACTTACCAACAAGTGTATGTAAAGACATTATTTACCTTTTCTTAACGCTCATTTTATGTAGTAAGAGTATTTTTTCCTGTATTTTGCTCCTGGAAAGTTGAATATGTGCACTGCTTTCTACACCATAAAATGCTCATCTTACCAAAACATTCAGGTATTTTTAAATCATTTCATTTAAAGGGTGAAGGAGTTCAGTTTTCAGTTCCCTCATATGGAGGAAATGAGGCAGAAGTTGGTTGCCAGATACTTCATCTTTCCGTTCTTGTTACGGAACACTTCAGGTACAAACGTGTGGTTAATTCATTTAATTTTGAGAAAAGAATACAGTTTATTAAAGACTCAACATAAAAAATGACAAATTAATTTAAATCTTTTTTCTTTTGATTGAAAATAATAACAGTATGTACAGTAAAAAGCAGATTGCCTTACTGTGACTGATTCCGTGTTATTTATGACTGTTTTCTTATCAGATCCTGCCTGTTTCATCAGTACTAATGGAAGTTTGGACTGGCTGCACAAGAACTTTGGAGCATTTTCTGTCATTCTGCCTCTGAAAGACCTCCTGACCTTCACTCAGGACTTTGATCCAGTAAGCCTTAATGACAGAATATGGTTCCATAATGTCAAGTGTACAAGTATGCTGGCAAACAGTTACATGTTCAGCTCAATAAAATGTTTACCCAGCATCCTGATCTTCAGTCTTTGTGTTTTATTTGCAAAGTGCATTTGTTAAGACGAGAGAATTTGGTGTCTTCTCTTTTCAGCTGGAAGCCCTGCCTGCCCTCTCAGCAAAGCAGATGGCGGAGCTGGTTGCATCTCCAGAATCTGGACCTCCGCAGAAAGATGTCATTATCAACACAGTGTTTGACCACTTGCTGGAATCATCAGATAAGCAGACCTTGATGGAGTTCCTACATTACCTCATCCTGTTTTCAACAGAGGTAGTGTTTTAAAAAATTTTTACTCATGTAATTTAATCAGATAGGTGGTGCTATTTTGATTATCTTTAATTTGTTGTTGC
The DNA here is from genome assembly GCF_013347855.1 of Anguilla anguilla. Classification (NCBI taxonomy): domain Eukaryota; kingdom Metazoa; phylum Chordata; class Actinopteri; order Anguilliformes; family Anguillidae; genus Anguilla; species Anguilla anguilla. Next base: position 45,133,179 of record NC_049202.1, read on the forward strand.
TTTGACCAAATTAAATATATTGCACAACAATTTCAGATATTTAACAATAAAACAATGACGCAATTTGGTTCTTTCACAGCCTCTTATAATGCACTAATTCTTTTTCAGGCACTGATCAGCTGTGAATCTTACAATACAATGTAAGTATCATGGTCAGAAACACAGTGGTAAGTGCCTTGAGTGTCTATGAATTATACATGGTTTAATAATGTTATCACTATTTACCTCATTAGCCTAGGGAGGCTGAACCAGGCCTTGCCATCAGTACCAAGGGAACTTGAGCCGGTCATACGGGCCAGTATGAATGAGCTCATGCAGAGAGCTCCAGAAGGTCAGTGTGCTATATAATGTCCAATTATTTGTATGTATTGATACAGTGATAATTAATTATTACTAAATTGCGCAAATTAATTAGTTTCAGCTTAGTGAAGCTGATGTAATTTAAATAATGCTCTACTCAATATGAATGTCTCTTAATTAATTTTTTTTTTTTTTTTTTTTTTTGAAGATTGCATTCTTGGAAATAATGGGGTAAGCCTATCTTTACTTGGATGAAAAACTTGAATATTTATTTGTTGGAGTCATTGCTAATTGGAATATTCTTTAAAAAAGTGTTATTTTCTCAAAACAAACCAGTGCATCATTAGATGCAATTATACATGCATTAATGAATAATCATTTACAATTCTGCATATGTAATTTCATACGTTCTTCTTTTCAGTGCCCAGTGACATCATACAATGGTAAATTACATTTTACAACAGAATTCAGTTACATCTTTTTGCCAGCATTTAATTTCAATATTTGTATTTATTTATTGGTATTCTTGTGATTTTTGCAGAAACCAGAGTTTGCGCCAGAGTCAACAGGTTTGTTCTGTTCATATTGCTTAGATTTTTTTCTTTTTCTTTATTACAACTACAGCAGTGTTGAATGTATGTGTAAATTAAATCCAGTATGAGACCATACACAATAACAAAGAGTGTACTCAGTGAATGTGAAATGTATTTATTTGTTCAGCACTGAACTCCAACATTACCTGGACACTGGAAATATGACCAACATGCTGTGCCACTTCTCCATCGATCAATATGCCTGTTCATCGGTAAATTTCATCACTTTCTTCTGCCAATTAATTATAAAATTATGGCTATTGCAAAGAAATGCATCTTTAGGAAAGATGTATTAGGCATGAAATGAGGTGTTTCCCGTTTATTGTTTTGCCTAACTTAAAAATTCTTTTTTAAACATTTAATAGTGAATAATCATTAACTGAAAGTACAGTTTACTCATTCATAATGTTGTTTTTTATTCAATGTCTTATCTTACATTCCAAATGTGAAGCTCATGCCACTCGGAGCTGAAAATCTTGTCACGCTGCTGAAATGCAAGTTGCCCAGCAACATGATGGACTCCAAAGAAACTTGGAAAGTGTTCCTCACTAAGGTCTCTGGAGTCCTTGATGAAGCGCTGAGCATCTTCTCTAACATGGTAAGAAAAAATCATAAATTACTGTACACCAGTTTAACCTTCTTATCACAAGCCAAACTCTGGGCTTGAAAAATAACATATTTATTTTTCACATTTTTAGACGTCCCACATCACCAGTCTTTCGACATCCCATTTCCTGGACATACTTGGCGAACTCAGAATTGATGAATTCTCCGATATACAGCTGGCAGATGTAGATTTAATCGACAAGTGGTTCCATGGAAATCTAAGACCATTTTTGTCATCTGTGTCCGGAGAGTTTTTACGCTGTCTGGGCACCAAGAACTTCAGCTGTGAGACTTACCAACAAGTGTATGTAAAGACATTATTTACCTTTTCTTAACGCTCATTTTATGTAGTAAGAGTATTTTTTCCTGTATTTTGCTCCTGGAAAGTTGAATATGTGCACTGCTTTCTACACCATAAAATGCTCATCTTACCAAAACATTCAGGTATTTTTAAATCATTTCATTTAAAGGGTGAAGGAGTTCAGTTTTCAGTTCCCTCATATGGAGGAAATGAGGCAGAAGTTGGTTGCCAGATACTTCATCTTTCCGTTCTTGTTACGGAACACTTCAGGTACAAACGTGTGGTTAATTCATTTAATTTTGAGAAAAGAATACAGTTTATTAAAGACTCAACATAAAAAATGACAAATTAATTTAAATCTTTTTTCTTTTGATTGAAAATAATAACAGTATGTACAGTAAAAAGCAGATTGCCTTACTGTGACTGATTCCGTGTTATTTATGACTGTTTTCTTATCAGATCCTGCCTGTTTCGCCAGTACTAATGGAAGCTTGGACTGGCTGCACAAAAACTTTGGAGCATTTTCTGTCATTCTGCCTCTGAAAGACCTCCAGACCTTCACTCAGGACTTTGATCCAGTAAGCCTTAATGACAGAATATGGTTCCATAATGTCAAGTGTACAAGTATGCTGGCAAACAGTTACATATTCAGCTCAATAAAATGTATACCCAGTATTTTGATCTTCAGTTTTTGTGTTCTATGTGAAATGTGCATTTCTTAAGACGAGAGAATTGGGTGTCTTCTCTTTTCAGCTGGAAGCCTTGCCTGCTCTCTCAGCAAAGCAGATGGCAGAGCTGGTTGCTTCTCCTGAATCTGGACCACCGCAGAAATATGTTGTTATCAACACCGTGTTTGAGCACTTGCTGGAATCGCCAAAGGAGAGAAACCTCAAGGAGTTCCTACATTACCTTATCCTGTTTTCAACAGAGGTAGTGTTTTTAATTTTTTGTACTCATGTAATTTGATCAGATAGGTGGTGCTATTTTGTTTATCTTTAATTGATTGTTGCTTTGACCAAATTAAATATATTGCAAAACAATTTCAGATATTTAACAATAAGGCAATGACGAAATTGGGTTCTTTCACAGCCTCTTATATTGCACTAATTCTTTTTCAGGCACTGATCAGCTGTGAATCTTACAATACAATGTAAGTATCATGGTCAGAAACACAGTGGTAAGTGCCTTGAGTGTCTATGAATGATACATGGGTTTAATAATGTAATCACTATTTATCTTGTAGCCTTGGGAGGCTGGACCAGGCCTTGCCATCAGTACCAAGGGAACCTGAGCCGGTCATACGAGCCAGTATGAATGAGCTCATGCAGAGAGCTCCAGAAGGTCAGTGTGCTATATAATGCTTATAACGTCCAATTATTCATATGTAGTGAAACACTGATAATTAACTATTACTAAATTGCATAAATTAGTTACTTTCAGCTTAGTGAAGCTGACTTAATTTCAATAATGCTCTACTGTATATGAATGTCTTTTAATTTATGTTTTTTTTTTTTTTTTTCTTGAAGATTGCATTCTTGGAAATAATGGGGTAAGCCTATCTTTTCTTGGAAGATCAACTGGAGTATTTGATATTCATTATAAAATGAAATGATTCTGTCCTAAATTCTTTTTTATTTTCTCAAAACAAACCAGTGCATCATAGATGCAATTATACATGCATTAATGAATAATCATTTACAATTCTGCATATGTAATTTCATACGTTCTTCTTTTCAGTGCCCAGTGACATCATACAATGGTAAATTACATTTTACAACAGAATTCAGTTACATCTTTTTGCCAGCATTTAATTTCAATATTTGTATTTATTTATTGGTATTCTTGTGATTTTTGCAGAAACCAGAGTTTGCGCCAGAGTCAACAGGTTTGTTCTGTTCATATTGCTTAGATTTTTTTCTTTTTCTTTATTACAACTACAGCAGTGTTGAATGTATGTGTAAATTAAATCCAGTATGAGACCATACACAATAACAAAGAGTGTACTCAGTGAATGTGAAATGTATTTATTTGTTCAGCACTGAACTCCAACATTACCTGGACACTGGAAATATGACCAACATGCTGTGCCACTTCTCCATCGATCAATATGCCTGTTCATCGGTAAATTTCATCACTTTCTTCTGCCAATTAATTATAAAATTATGGCTATTGCAAAGAAATGCATCTTTAGGAAAGATGTATTAGGCATGAAATGAGGTGTTTCCCGTTTATTGTTTTGCCTAACTTAAAAATTCTTTTTAAAAAATTTAATAGTGAATAATCATTAACTGAAAGTACAGTTTACTCATTCATAATGTTGTTTTTTATTGAATGTCTTATCTTACATTCCAAATGTGAAGCTCATGCCACTCGGAGCTGAAAATCTTGTCACGCTGCTGAAATGCAAGTTACCCAGTAACATGATGGACTCCAAAGAAACTTGGAAAGTGTTCCTCACTAAGGTCTCTGGAGTCCTTGATGAAGCTCTGAGCATCTTCTCTAACATGGTAAGAAAAAATCATAAATTACTGTACACCGGTTTAACCTTCTTATCACAAGCCAAACTCTGGGTTTGAAAAATAACATATTTATTTTTCACATTTTTAGACGTCCCACATCACCAGTCTTTCGACATCCCATTTCCTGGACATACTTGGTGAACTCAGAATTGATGAATTCTCCGATATACAGCTGGCAGATGTAGATTTAATCGACAAGTGGTTCCATGGAAATCTAAGACCATTTTTGTCATCTGTGTCCGGAGAGTTTTTGCGTTGTCTGGGCACCAAGAACTTCAGCTGTGAGACTTACCAACAAGTGTATGTAAAGACATTATTTACCTTTTCTTAATGCTCATTTTATGTAGTAAGAGTATTTTTTCCTGTATTTTGCTCTTGGAAAGTTGAATATGTGCATTGCTTTCTGCACCATGAAAATGCTCATCATACCAAAACTTTCACACATTTTTAAATCATTTCATTTAAAGGATGAAGGAGTTCAGTTTTCAGTTCCCTCATATGGAGGAAATGAGACAGGAGTTGGTTGCCAGATACTTCATCTTTCCTTTCTTGTCCCGGAACACTTCAGGTACAAACATGTGGTTAATTCATTTCATTTTGAGAAAAGAATGCATTTAACTAAAGACTCAACAGAAGAGATGACAAATTTATTTAAATATTTTTGTTTTGATTGAAAATATTAGCAGAATGTACAGTAAAAAGTAGACTACCTTACTGTGACTGATTCAATGCTATTTATGACTGCTTTTCTTTCAGATCCTGCCTGTTTCATCAGTACTAATGGAAGTTTGGACTGGCTGCACAAGAACTTTGGAGCATTTTCTGTCATTCTGCCTCTGAAAGACCTCCTGACCTTCACTCAGGACTTCGATCCAGTAAGCCTTAATGACAGAATATGGTTCCATAATGTCAAGTGTACAAGTATGCTGGCAAACAGTTACATGTTCAGCTCAATAAAATGTTTACCCAGCATCCTGATCTTCAGTCTTTGTGTTTTATTTGCAAAGTGCATTTGTTAAGACGAGAGAATTTGGTGTCTTCCCTTTTCAGCTGGAAACCCTGCCTGCCCTCTCAGCAAAGCAGATGGCGGAGCTGGTTGCATCTCCAGAATCTGGACCTCCGCAGAAAGATGTCATTATCAACACAGTGTTTGACCACTTGCTGGAATCACCAGATAAGCGGACCTTCATGGAGTTCCTACATTACCTCATCCTGTTTTCAACAGAGGTAGTGTTTTAAAATTTTTTTACTCATGTAATTTAATCAGATAGGTGGTGCTATTTTGATTATCTTTAATTTGTTGTTGCTTTGACCAAATTAAATATATTGCAAAACAATTTCAGATATTTAACAATAAGGCAATGACGAAATTGGGTTCTTTCACAGCCTCTTATAATGCACTAATTCCTTTTCAGGCACTGATCAGCTGTGAATCTTACAATACAATGTAAGTATCGTGGTCAGAAACACAGTGGTAAGTGCCTTGAGTGTCTATGAATTATACATGGATTTAATAATGTAATCACTATTTATCTTGTAGCCTTGGGAGGCTGGACCAGGCCTTGCCATCAGTACCAAGGGAACTTGAGCCGGTCATACGGGCCAGTATGAATGAGCTCATGCAGAGAGCTCCAGAAGGTCAGGGTGCTATATAATGTCCAATTATTTGTATGTATTGATACAGTGATAATTAATTATTACTAAATTGCGCAAATTAATTTGTTTCAGCTTAATGAAGCTGATGTAATTTAAATAATGCTCTACTGTATGTATATGAATGTCTCTTAATTAATTTATTTTATTTTTTATTTTTTTTAAAGATTGCATTCTTGGAAATAATGGGGTAAGCCTATCTTTACTTGGAAGAAAAATTTGAATATGTATTTGTTGGTGTCATTGCTATTGGAATATTCTTTAAAAAAGTGTTATTTTCTCAAAACAGACCAGTGCATCATAGATGCAATTATACATGCATTAATGAATAATCATTTACAATTCTGCATATGTAATTTCATATGTTCTTCTTTTCAGTGCTCAGTGACATCATACAATGGTAAATTACATTTTACAACAGAATTCAGTTACATCTTTTTGCCAGCATTTAATTTCAATATTTGTATTTATTTATTGGTATTCTTGTGCTTTTTGCAGAAACCAGAGTTTGCGCCAGAGTCAACAGGTTTGTTCTGTTCATATTGCTTAGATTTTTTTCTTTTTCTTTATTACAACTACAGCAGTGTTGAATGTATGTGTAAATTAAATCCAGTATGAGACCATACACAATAACAAAGAGTGTACTCAGTGAATGTGAAATGTATTTATTTGTTCAGCACTGAACTCCAACATTACCTGGACACTGGAAATATGACCAACATGCTGTGCCACTTCTCCATCGATCAATATACCTGTTCATCGGTAAATTTCATCACTTCCTTCTAACAATTAATGATAAAATGATGGCTATTGCAAAGAAATGCATCTTTAGGAAAGATGTATTAGGCATGAAATGAGGTGTTTCCCGTTTATTGTTTTGCCTAACTTAAAAATTCTTTTTAAAAAATTTAATAGTGAATAATCATTAACTGAAAGTACAGTTTACTCATTCATAATGTTGTTTTTTATTGAATGTCTTATCTTACATTCCAAATGTGAAGCTCATGCCACTCGGAGCTGAAAATCTTGTCACGCTGCTGAAATGCAAGTTACCCAGTAACATGATGGACTCCAAAGAAACTTGGAAAGTGTTCCTCACTAAGGTCTCTGGAGTCCTTGATGAAGCTCTGAGCATCTTCTCTAACATGGTAAGAAAAAATCATAAATTACTGTACACCGGTTTAACCTTCTTATCACAAGCCAAACTCTGGGCTTGAAAAATAACATATTTATTTTTCACATTTTTAGACGTCCCACATCACCAGTCTTTCGACATCCCATTTCCTGGACATACTTGGTGAACTCAGAATTGATGAATTCTCCGATATACAGCTGGCAGATGTAGATTTAATCGACAAGTGGTTCCATGGAAATCTAAGACCATTTTTGTCATCTGTGTCCGGAGAGTTTTTGCGCTGTCTGGGCACCAAGAACTTCAGCTGTGAGACTTACCAACAAGTGTATGTAAAGACATTATTTACCTTTTCTTAACGCTCATTTTATGTAGTAAAAGTAATTTTTCCTGTATTTTGCTCATGGAAAGTTGAATATGTGCATTGCTTTCAGCACCATGAAAATGCTCATCTTACCAAAACATTCACACATTTTTAAATCATTTCATTTAAAGGGTGAAGGAGTTCAGTTTTCAGTTCCCTCATATGGAGGAAATGAGACAGGAGTTGGTTGCCAGATACTTCATCTTTCCTTTCTTGTCCCGGAACACTTCAGGTACAAACATGTGGTTAATTCATTTCATTTTGAGAAAAGAATACATTTAATTAAAGACTCAACAGAAGAGATGACAAATTTATTTAAATATTTTTGTTTTGATTGAAAATATTAGCAGAATGTCCAGTAAAAAGTAGACTACCTTACTGTGACTGATTCAATGCTGTTTATGACTGCTTTTCTTTCAGATCCTGCCTGTTTCATCAGTACTAATGGAAGTTTGGACTGGCTGCACAAGAACTTTGGAGCATTTTCTGTCATTCTGCCTCTGAAAGACCTCCAGACCTTCACTCAGGACTTTGATGCAGTAAGCCTTAATGACAGAATATGGTTCCATAATGTCAAGTGTACAAGTATGCTGGCAAACAGTTACATGTTCAGCTCAATAATATGTTTAACCATCATCCTGATCTTCAGTCTTTGTGTTTTATTTGTAAAGTGCATTTGTTAAGACGAGAGAATTTGGCGTCTTCTCTTTTCAGCTGGAAGCCCTGCCTGCCCTCTCAGCAAAGCAGATGGCGGAGCTGGTTGCATCTCCAGAATCTGGACTTCCACAGAAAGATGTCATTATCAACACAGTGTTTGACCACTTGCTGGAATCACCAGATAAGCAGACCTTGATGGAGTTCCTACATTACCTCATCCTGTTTTCAACAGAGGTAATGAATTTAATTGTTTGTGCATATCTTATAACTAAACTTATGTGCTTACATTTTATAGTATATGTCTCAGACATCTTGAAAATGTTGCTAGTTTAAGTTCAGGTAAATTATCTTTCCTCACTGATCATTTACAACCTGTTAAAGGTAAAAACAACCTTTCTGCCCTTGTTCACAGCCTATTAAAGCAATCATGTTTCCTTTTACAGACCGAAATCAACTGTAACTCCTACAAAACAATGTGAGTCATACCACAGCTTTAATTATGTGTAATCAATTCTATAAAGGGAATATATTTTAATTTGCCCACATTTCCCTCATAGATTCAGTAGGCTTTACCAGGCATTGCCATCAGTACCACAGGACATAGAGCCAGATGTTTGGGCCAGTATAAATGAGCTCATGCTGACTGCTCCAGAAGGTCAGTAGGCTACATCTTACTGTCAGTTTTCAATAATTTACTGACAGGAAAACTATCATTAAATGTATGAAATTACTTACCAGTTGTTTGAGAAACAGATTATAATTATTCATATGATTTCCTTAATGGTTTTATGTTGTGTATTTGCATTCTGGAACAGATTGCATGCCTGATGTTCCTGGGGTAAGTCTATCTTTCCTTGTCATGTAAAAATTTTTAAATGTTAAAATTTCATTTTTAAACTAATGGAAGACATGATCTTCCCAATGCATTGTGGGTAATTTCATATGGGTAATGTTTCCTTTTCCTAGTGCTCATTAACTCCACACAATGGTAAGTTTTACAAAACTTCTTCATTTCTGCATTGCTTTTTCTAATCCATATTGCAATAGAGTTGTTTCACTATAATTCCTGGTCTTTGCTTTTTGCAGAAACTAGAGTTTGTGCTGATGTCGACAGGTGCGTATTGTTTATGTTTATTGTTATTGTTTTCTCCAATCACATAAATTGTTGTAGAAGGAAAAATAAATGCTGATTTTGTACAATTTTTCTGTGGTTTAACACAGCTCTGAACTACAGCATTACCTGGACACTGGAAATAAAACTGAGGAGCTGTGCCATTTTGACATTGAGCAATATGCCTGTGCATCTGTAAGTTAAAGCTCTGTGACCGGTAATTTGACATTGGCTTAATTGTTGGAATAAACAGTCTTGTGATGAAAGCCTTTATAGTGAAAACATGAAAATAAGCTGAGATAATCTGAAATAATATGCCTACCCCATTAAAACAAAGAATGATGAGTTGAAAGTAAAACATTACCTCATTCATGATGCAGTTATGAGTGTGGAAACATATTTAATGCTTCTGATTTTTCCCTTCTATGAAGCTCGCTCATTTCACTGCAGAAAACCTTGTCAGTCTGTTGAAATGCAAACTGCCCAGCAACATGACCTACTCAAAAGAATCCTGGAAGGTGTTTCTCATTAAAGCCTCTGGAGTCCTGAATGAAGCTCTGAATATTTTCTCTAACATGGTAATGAAAGAGAATTATTTACCATACACCATATTTATAATTTTATTGCAACAATTACTCCAGGTTTACAAAAAGAACAATTCTATTTTTTATTTTTTCAGTCATTCCACATCACCAGCCCTTCCACGTCCCAGTTTCTGGAAATACTTGGAGAAATCAGAATTGACAGATTCAGTGAAGTACAGCTGGCAGATGCAGATTTCATCAACGAGTGGTTCAATGGATATCTAAGACCATTTTTGTCATTTGTGTCTGGAGAATTTTTGCACTGTCTCAACACCAAGAATTTCACCTGTGAAACCTACCAACATGTGTAAGTGAAGACATTACTTATCATGCCATAACTAGAGCCAGCAGTTTTTTTTTTTTGCTCCATTATTTGACCTGCAGGGATTTAAACTTGTGTTTCAATGATTATCATCCAGTGCTTTCCAGAAGCACTCCAATGGCACAGTCAATTGACTAATCATACAATTGGATTTTTAATTGAGATAATTAGTTGATCAAATATGGGGATAGTCATTAAGGAAAGTAAACATGGATGGGGGTTTAAGTGCTATGAAAGGCATGGTTTTGAGACAATGGTCCTCATTCTTGGTCCTGGAGAGCCGCAGAGTCTGCTGGCTTTCCTTGTTACTCAGAACTTGAGTAACACAGCAATCGATCAGTTAAAGTAGTTGATTACACAGTAAACTCAGGTCATCAGGTTTCTTGGGTTGGAATTGGTTTCTGGTCTTAAGGGGGGGGGGGGGAACAAAAAAAAAACAGCTGGCTCTGTGGCTCTCCAGGACCAGGACTGAATATCACTGCAGTAAAAAGCAAAATGCCTCCATATAAAGCAAGGGTGTAAAATCTTATCCAAAAAAGGACCAGGGTCGGTGCAGGTTTTTCTTTTAGACCAGCGTGAAGACACCTGATTCCACTTAAGGCAGTGGTCTCAAACTCAGTGCCATGGAGGGCCGTGTATATGCTGGTTTTTATTCCAGCCTCAGATCTTGATTATATAAGTAGTTCAGTAATTTGCTGAATTAGGGATGCAGGTTTGCACATAATGATGACCCAACGTCTATGGTGACCCGCATTGTTTAAATAAAAACTTGATTATATTCTATGCTTCAATGCAGTTAAATGCATATGGCTGAATGAGTAATTGGAATCAATTAAGGCAGGATTAATTGGTTGGAATGAAAACCTGCGTACACACGGCCCTCCATGGCAATGAGTTTGAGACCACTGACTTAACGGCTTCGTCGAAGGCTATGATTTGTTAGTTTAATCGTGAATTTCTTTTTTATTTAACTTGTGCTTGCATGTTAGATGTTTTATAACTGCTCTCATTTTTTATTTGGGCATTTCCCACTGCTTCTAACCAAACTTAACATGCCCCTGTACAACAGTTGGAAGTACTGTAGCATGCCCTCGATAGTAAGTAATCAAACTGCATTTAACATATGAGTGTCGCTTGTAAACATTGCTGTCAATCATCATCTGCACCTAATTAGTGGCAATTAATTTATCAACTTAAATTTCTGAGGTGGTGCAAATGGGATAATTATTTGAGAAGTAGCTTGACAAAGACCTTTCACAACCTCTAGCTGGTGGAGGAGTGAGGTACCATGCAAGAAAACTAAGGGAGACAAACTGGTGGCACTAGTCATAACTCATTTTGTGATTGGAGAATATTATGGATTTGCAACACTGTAACAAAAGTGCAAGATGTGTATTTATTTTTCATACTACAATAATCTGTTACCTCTCATAATATTCACATATTTTTAAATGATTCATTTTAAAGGGTGAAGGAGTTCAGCTTTCAGTTCCCTAACATGACCCAGATGAGACAGAAGTTGGTGTCCAAATACTTCATCCTCCCTTTCTTGTCACGCAATGCTTCAGGTGTGGACACAGTGGTTTTCTCATTTACATTTGCGAAAACATAATCCTATATAATTTGCCACAGATTGTATATGTATTATATATGTTTTTAATAAAGTTAAATTATAATGGCACATGAGTTTTACTTCCTTACTGTTACTAATTCACTGTTACATGTTTCTGATTTCCCCTCAGATCCTGCCTGTGTCTCCAGTACTAATGGAAGTGTGGACTGGCTGCACAAGAATTTTGGACCATTTTCTGTCTTTGTGCCCCTTAAAACCCTGCTGGCATTAAATCAAGACTTATCCCCTGTAAGGGAAAAACTGCTTCCCTCTTCCTTTTGACATTCATATACTGTAGACACAATGAATGCTTAAAGTTTATCTTTGCATGGACATGTATAAATAAAACCCAAGTCTTTATACCGTTTATAAAGCTTCTACTCATTTTAACATTTTAATGACCCAATATGATTAATGAATCTTAAAAACATTGTATGAAGTGTCTTTTTGATCATTTTAATAGGTTTTTCTTTGATAGAGGCATTTAAACCCTAAGAGTGCAAACTCAGATGCTGAAAGTGTGACTTTTTTTGAAAATTTTGTGTAAATATTTGAAGTTTTTGTCTCCTCTGTTTTTTTCAGCTGGAAGCCCTGCCTGTTCTTTCAACAAAGCAGATGGCAGAGCTGGTTGTGTTTCCACAAACTGGACCTCCACAGAAAGATGTCATTATCAACACTGTGTTTGACCACTTGCTGGAATCACCAGATAAGAAGACTTTCAAGGAGTTCCTGCATTACCTCATCCTGTTTTCAACAGAGGTAATGCTTCCATTGCTTTATGCACATCTTTTTTCCCTAAACATACAGTAAGTGTTTATAGTATGCAGCATACAGTATGAAGGTGATATCTTCAAAATGTTTCTAGTGTAACTTAACCGGCTGTAGCTTTCTGCCCTGATTGTTCACAACCTATTAAAGCAATCATTTTTCTTTTACAGACGATTATTAACTGTGACTCCTACAAAACAATGTGAGTCATAAAACACAATTTTTGCATCACATTTTGCACCTTTAAATATATCTGTAATACATTTCTATAAAGAGAAATATATTTTAATTCATAGAATCACTTTTCCTTTTTAGATTCAGAAAGCTTTACCAGGCATTGCCACTGGGACCACAGGAGTTAGAGCCAGACATTTGGGCCAGTATAAATGAACTCATGAAAACTGCTCCAGAAGGTCAGTAGGCTACATCTTGCTGCCAGAGTTCAATAAACGAATGTAATGACAAGCAAACTACTGTGAAATATGTTAAATTAATTGTTGTCGTTAGTTTGAGAAACATATGCCATTTATTCATGAGATTTACTTTATGGTTTTATATTTTGTGTTTTTACATTTTGGAACAGATTGCATGCCTGATGTTACTGGGGTAAGCCTACCCTTCCAAAGAAAAAATTATGACCTTTCATAGTATCACTTGAAATGTTCTATGATAGGTTTTTTTTTTTTTTTATAAATAGAAATAATATTCAGTATAAAATTCTACTAAAATTACTTGGGTATTATCACTGCAAGGATTAAAACTTATGGAGATTTATTGTTTTCCAAATTCACTATGGGTAACATTAATTCTTTCCTCTGTTTAGTGCTCAGTGACTCCACACAATGGTAAGTTAAGTTTTAACTTAATTTTACAATTATGCATTGTTTTTCTGGTTTATGTTGGCATAACATAATGTCAACCTTATTTGTGTTCTTTGTTTATTATTTGCAGAGAGTAGAGTTTGTGCTGATATCAGCAGGTGTGTATTGTTTATCTTTTTCTCCATTCTCATAAATTGCTGTGGAAGGTGAAATAAATGCTGATTTTGTACATTTTTTGCCATCATACAGTACTGAACTACAGCATTACCTGGACAGTGGAAATAAAACTGAGGAGCTGTGCCATTTTGACATTGAACAATATGCCTGTTCATCAGTAAGTTAGAAATCAGTGACCAGTAATGTGACAGTGGCTTAAATGGTGGAATATACACTCTTATAATGAAAGCATTTAGAGTGATTACAGGATGTGAGAAATTAGCGCATATAATATCAGTCTTCTATGTATAGTGGTATTGACATTTTGGGCAACCTTGCATGTGTTGTTGAATCTCTATGTGAAAAGAAGTTAAGACAACTTCTGGGTACAAGGGATTTTATCGATTCTGGTTACCGTTCCGATTCTTCTTATTGAATCCTGGTTGCGATTCCTGTCATATTTTTTGAACACAAAAAGAACTCCAAATGTGTTGTTTGCAAAAACCACCTTTATTTTCAGCAGATGTGGGCTTCCATTAAAAGTACATTGTCATTTTGGTAATAAAGTAAAATAGAGACAGTGCATAACACATCACACAATGAAGGCCGTGCTCACAATAGGGGTAAACAACCTGATGCATTCCACAGAGTTAATATTTAAGAGTCAGTGGATTATCAAGACTAAAAATGCCACAATGTCGTTGTGTGGCGGGCTGTCTGAAAAACAAAGACAAGAACCCCGATTTGAAGTTTTATGCGCTCCCATGCAAAAACGTCTTTTAACTAACATTATTATGATAGCTGCTTTTATCTAACATTAACACTATGTGCTTACATATCTCACTGCAGAGGTTGCTTTAACATTTTTTCACTTAGAAAATCTACAAAACATGCAATTTGACCCAGGGTGCCAAACCTTTTGCATGCCACTGTAGCTAATTCATTTTTAACCCTTGGCAGTGACTGAGAAGTGGAAAGTAAAACTGTACTTTTATTCAATGCTTCTGATTTTTCCCTCCCATGAAGCTCCTTCATTTCACTGCGGAAAACCTTGTCAAGCTGTTGAAATGCAAACTGCCCAGCAACATGACCTACTCAAAAGAAACCTGGAAGGTGTTCCTCACTAAAGCCTCTGGAGTCCTGAATGAAGCTCTGAATATCTTCTCTAACATGGTAATGAAAAAGAATTATTTATCATACACCATATTTATAATTTTATTACAGCCATTACTCCAGGTTTTAAAAAAGAACAATTCTATTTTTTTATGTTTTCAGTCATTCCACATCACCAGCCCTTCCACGTCCCATTTTCTGGAAATACTTGGAGAAATCAGAATTGACAGATTCAGTGAAGTACAGCTGGCAGATGCAGATTTCATCAACGAGTGGTTCAATGGATATCTAAGACCATTTTTGTCATCTGTGTCTGGAGAGTTTTTGCACTGTCTCAACACCAAGAACTTCAGCTGTGAGACTTACCAACAAGTGTATGTAAAGACATTATTTACCTTGTTATAACTCATTTTAGGTAATAAGAGTATTTTTTCCTGTATTTTGCTCTTGGAAGGTTGATGATGTACATTGCTTTCTACAAAACAAAAAATGCTTATGATACCAAAATGCATTCACATATTTTTTAAATAATTTCCTTTAAAGGATGAAGGAGTTCACCTTTCAGTTTCCTCGAATGGAGCAAATGAAGCAGGAGTTGGTGTCCGAAAACTTCATCCTTCCTCTCTTATCACGGAACACTTCAGGTGTGAACACAGTGGCTTGTTTATTTATGTTTGAAGATTATTTGTCACAGATTAGAAATAGAGGGTGTCACGTGAGTTGAAATGATTTCCATTGGGTTGAGGATAATCACAGTGGTGACCAATTATCTTTTCATAACTTATTCACTGTTACATCTTTCTGATTTCCCCTCAGATCCTGGCTGTGTCTCCAGTACTAACGGAAGTGTGGACTGGCTGCGCAAGAACTTTGGACCATTTTCACTCCTTGTGCCCCTTAAAACCCTGCTGGCATTAAATCAAGACTTATCCCCTGTAAGGGAAAAACTGCTTCCCTTTTCCTTCTGACACTCAAATACTGTAGACACTATCAATACATAAAGTTCATCTTTGCATGGACTTGTATTAATTAAACACAAGGCTTTATATTGTTTATAAAGCTTCTACTCATTTTAACATTTTAATGATCCGATATGATTAATGAATCTTAAAAAACATTGTATGAAGTGTCTTTGGAATTTGGTGTCTTTTCAATCATTTTAGTAGGTTTTCTTTAATAGAGACATTTAAACACAAAGAGTGCAAACTCAGATGTTCAGGTGTAAAGTGTTACTTTTTTTTGAAAATTTTGTGTTAATATTTGAAGTCTTTGTCTCTTCTGTTTTTTTTCCAGCTGGAAGCCCTGCCTGTTCTTTCAACAAAGCAGATTGCTGAGCTGGTTGTGTTTCCACAAACTGGACCTTCACAGAAAGATGTCATTATCAACACAGTGTTTGACCACTTGCTGGAATCACCAGATAAGAGGACTTTCAAGGAGTTCCTGCATTACCTCATCCTGTTTTCAACAGAGGTAATGCTTCCATTGCTTTATGCACATCTTTTTTTCCTAAACATACAGTAAGTGTTTACAGTATGCAGCATACAGTAAGAAGGTGACATCTTGAAAATGTTCCTAGCGTAACTTAACCGGCTGTAGCTTTCTGCCCTGATTGTTCACAGCCTATTAAAGCAATCATTTTTCTTTTACAGACAATTATTAACTGTGACTCCTACAAAACAATGTGAGTCATAAAACACAATTTTTGCATCACATTTTGCACCTTTAAATATATCTGTAATACATTTCTATAAAGAGAAATATATTTTAATTCATAGAATCACTTTTCCTTTTTAGATTCAGTAAGCTTTACCAGGCATTGCCACTGGGACCACAGGAGTTAGAGCCAGACATTTGGGCCAGTATAAATGAACTCATGAAAACTGCTCCAGAAGGTCAGTAGGCTATATCTTGCTGCCAGAGTTCAATAAACGAATGTAATGACAAGCAAACTACTGTGAAATATGTGAAATTAATTGTTGTAATTTGTTTGAGAAACATATGCCATTTATTCATGAGATTTACTTTATGGTTTTATATTGTGTTTTTACATTTTGGAACAGATTGCATGCCTGATGTTACTGGGGTAAGCGTACCCTTCCAAAGAAAAAAATATGACCTTTCATAGTATCACTTGAAATGTTCTATTATAAGTATTTCATTTTGTTTATAAACAGAAATAATATTCAGTATAAAATTCTACTAAAATGACTTGGGTATTATCACTGCAAGGATTAAAACTAATGGAGGAGATGTATTAATTTCCAAATTCACGATGGGTAATTTCATTCTTTCCTTTTCATAGTGCTCAGTGACTCCACACAATGGTAAGTTAAGTTTTTGTTTAATTTTACAATTATGCGTTGTTTTTCTGGTTTATGTTGGCATAGAATCATTTTAACATTTTTCCTGCTCTTTGTTTATTATTTGCAGAGACTAGAGTTTGTGCTGACATCAGCAGGTGTGTATTGTTTATCTTTTTCTCCAATCACATAAATTGCTGTGAAAGGTAAAATAAATGCTGATTTTGTACCATTTTTTTTTTTTTGGCATCATACAGCTCTGAACTACAGCATTACCTGGACAGTGGAAATAAAACAGAGGAGCTGTGCCATTTTGACATTGAACAATATGCCTGTTCATCGGTAAATTAGAAATCTGTGATTTGACTTTAGCTTAATTGGTGAAATAAACACTCTTCTAATGAAAGCATTGATTGTGGAAAATATATTTTAAATGAGCTGAGAACACACTAAACCAAATGAGACTATGTAGCCAATCAATTGTTGAACCCTTCACAATGAATGATGAGTTGAAATTAAACGTCTACTTCATTCATGATGCAGTTAAGTGTGGCTATTTGTGTGCAATGCTTCTGATTTTTTTCCCTTCCATGAAGCTCATTCATTTCACTGCGGAAAACCTTGTCAGTCTGTTGAAATGCAAACTGCCCAGCAACATGACCTACTCAAAAGAAACCTGGAAGGTGTTCCTCACTAAAGCCTCTGGAGTCCTGAATGAAGCTCTGAATATCTTCTCTAACATGGTAATGAAAGAGAATTATTTATCATACACCATATTTATAATTTTATTACAGCCATTACTCCAGGTTTTAAAAAAGAACAATTCTATTTTTTTATGTTTTCAGTCATTCCACATCACCAGCCCTTCCACGTCCCATTTTCTGGAAATACTTGGAGAAATCAGAATTGACAGATTCAGTGAAGTACAGCTGGCAGATGCAGATTTCATCAGCAAGTGGTTCCATGGATATCTAAGACCATTTTTGTCATCTGTGTCTGGAGAGTTTTTGCACTGTCTCAACACCAAGAACTTCAGCTGTGAGACTTACCAACAAGTGTATGTAAAGACATTATTTACCTTGTCATAACTCATTTTAGGTAATAAGAGTATTTTTTCCTGTATTTTGCTCTTGGAAGGTTGATGATGTACATTGCTTTCTACAAAACAAAAAATGCTTATGATACCAAAATGCATTCACATATTTTTTAAATAATTTCTTTTAAAGGATGAAGGAGTTCACCTTTCAGTTTCCTCGAATGGAGCAAATGAAGCAGGAGTTGGTGTCCGAAAACTTCATCCTTCCTCTCTTATCACGGAACACTTCAGGTGTGAACACAGTGGCTTGTTTATTTATGTTTGAAGATTATTTGTCACAGATTAGAAATAGAGGGTGTCACGTGAGTTGAAATGATTTCCATTGGGTTGAGGATAATCACAGTGGTGACCAATTATCTTTTCATAACTAATTCACTGTTACATCTTTCTGATTTCCCCTCAGATCCTGGCTGTGTCTCCAGTACTAACGGAAGTGTGGACTGGCTGCGCAAGAACTTTGGACCATTTTCACTCCTTGTGCCCCTTAAAACCCTGCTGGCATTAAATCAAGACTTATCCCCTGTAAGGGAAAAACTGCTTCCCTTTTCCTTCTGACACTCAAATGCTGTAGACACTATCAATACATAAAGTTCATCGTTGCATGGACTTGTATTAATTAAACACAAGGCTTTATATTGTTTATAAAGCTTCTACTCATTTTAACATTTTAATGATCCGATATGATTAATGAATCTTAAAAACATTGTATGAAGTGTCTTTGGAATTTGGTGTCTTTTCAATCATTTTAGTAGGTTTTCTTTAATAGAGACATTTAAACACAAAGAGTGCAAACTCAGATGTTCAAGTGTAAAGTGTTACTTTTTTTGAATATTTTGTGTAAATATTTGAAGTCTTTGTCTCTTCTGTTTTTTTTCCAGCTGGAAGCCCTGCCTGTTCTTTCAACAAAGCAGATTGCTGAGCTGGTTGTGTTTCCACTAACTGGACCTCCACAGAAAGATGTCATTATCAGCACAGTGTTTGACCACTTGCAGGAATCACCAGATAAGAGGACTTTCAAGGAGTTCCTGCATTACCTCATCCTGTTTTCAACAGAGGTAATGCTTCCATTGCTTTATGCACATCTTTTTTTCCTAAACATACAGTAAGTGTTTACAGTATGCAGCATACAGTAAGAAGGTGACATCTTGAAAATGTTCCTAGCGTAACTTAACCGGCTGTAGCTTTCTGCCCTGATTGTTTACAGCTTATTAAAGCAATCATTTTTCTTTTACAGACAATTATTAACTGTGACTCCTACAAAACAATGTGAGTCATAAAACACAATTTTTGCATCACATTTTGCACCTTTAAATATATCTGTAATACATTTCTATAAAGAGAAATATATTTTAATTCATAGAATCACTTTTCCTTTTTAGATTCAGTAAGCTTTACCAGGCATTGCCACTGGGACCACAGGAGTTAGAGCCAGACATTTGGGCCAGTATAAATGAGCTCATGAAAACTGCTCCAGAAGGTCAGTAGGCTACATCTTGCTGCCAGAGTTCAATAAACGAATGTAATGACAAGCAAACTACTGTGAAATATGTGAAATTAATTGTTGTCATTAGTTTGAGAAACATATTCCATGTATTCATGAGATTTACTTTATGGTTTTGTATTGTGTTTTTACATTTTGGAACAGACTGCATTCCTGATGTTACTGGGGTAAGCGTACCCTTCCAAAGAAAAAATTATGACCTTTCATATTATCACTTGAAATGTTCTATTATAAGTATTTCATTTTTTTTATAAACAGAAATAATATTCAGTATAAAATTTTACTAAAATGACTTGGGTATTATCACTGCAAGGATTAAAACTAATGGAGGAGATGTATTAATTTCCAAATTCACGATGGGTAATTTCATTCTTTCCTTTTCATAGTGCTCAGTGACTCCACACAATGGTAAGTTAAGTTTTTGTTTAATTTTACAATTATGCGTTGTTTTTCTGGTTTATGTTGGCATAGAATCATTTTAACATTTTTCCTGCTCTTTGTTTATTATTTGCAGAGACTAGAGTTTGTGCTGACATCAGCAGGTGTGTATTGTTTATCTTTTTCTCCAATCACATAAATTGCTGTGAAAGGTGAAATAAATGCTGATTTTGTACCATTTTTTTTTTTTTTTTGGCATCATACAGCTCTGAACTACAGCATTACCTGGACAGTGGAAATAAAACAGAGGAGCTGTGCCATTTTGACATTGAACAATATGCCTGTTCATCGGTAAATTAGAAATCTGTGATTTGACTTTAGCTTAATTGGTGAAATAAACACTCTTCTAATGAAAGCATTGATTGTGGAAAATATATTTTAAAATGAGCTGAGAACACACTAAACCAAATGAGACTATGTAGCCAATCAATTGTTGAACCCTTCACAATGAATGATGAGTTGAAATTGAACGTCTACTTCATTCATGATGCAGTTAAGTGTGGCTATTTGTGTGCAATGCTTCTGATTTTTTTCCCTTCCATGAAGCTCATTCATTTCACTGCGGAAAACCTTGTCAAGCTGTTGAAATGCAAACTGCCCAGCAACATGACCTACTCAAAAGAAACCTGGAAGGTGTTCCTCACTAAAGCCTCTGGAGTCCTGAATGAAGCTCTGAATATCTTCTCTAACATGGTAATGAAAGAGAATTATTTATCATACACCATATTTATAATTTTATTACAGCCATTACTCCAGGTTTTAAAAAAGAACAATTCTATTTTTTTATGTTTTCAGTCATTCCACATCACCAGCCCTTCCACGTCCCATTTTCTGGAAATACTTGGAGAAATCAGAATTGACAGATTCAGTGAAGTACAGCTGGCAGATGCAGAGTTCATCAACAAGTGGTTCCATGGATATCTAAGACCATTTTTGTCATCTGTGTCTGGAGAGTTTTTGCACTGTCTCAACACCAAGAACTTCAGCTGTGAGACTTACCAACAAGTGTATGTAAAGACATTATTTACCTTGTCATAACTCATTTTAGGTAATAAGAGTATTTTTTCCTGTATTTTGCTCTTGGAAGGTTGATGATGTACATTGCTTTCTACAAAACAAAAATGCTTATGATACCAAAAGGCATTCACATATTTTTTAAATAATTTCTTTTAAAGGATGAAGGAGTTCACCTTTCAGTTTCCTCGAATGGAGCAAATGAAGCAGGAGTTGGTGTCCGAAAACTTCATCCTTCCTCTCTTATCACGGACCACCTCAGGTGTGAACACAGAAGCTTGTTCATTTATGTTTGAAGATAATTTGGCACAGAATCGAAATAGAAAGTGTCACATGAGAACAATATAATTTGTCATAGATTAGAAATATATTGTATATAACATAACATTGGCTTGTTATTTTCTGTTTGAAAGAAAAATATCTTTATTTAGAAATCTATCATGAGTTGAAATAATTTTCACATGACTGAGAATTATTTTAGTTGAACAAATTTAACTTCTTACTGGTGATGTAAGTGTTATTTATTTCTTATTTTCTCACAGATCGTGCCTGTGTCTCCAGTACTAATGGAAGTGTGGACTGGTTGCACAAGAACTTTGGACCATTCTCTGTTCTTGTGCCCCTTAAAACCCTGCTGACATTAAATCAAGAGTTTGCCCCGGTAAGGCTTCAGGGTAAATTACAAGGGTAATCAGGGTAAATTCAAGGTAAATTTATACATTTTCTAGATGACTAGAGCGATGGAAATCTAGGTGAAGTGAAGTTTTGACATGAAGGGACTAGGGTACCCCAATATAGCTCAGGTTTTAACAGAATTTAACCTGGCTATGTCCTTTCACTTTTCAAACATATGAAGCCCGGTTTTCACCTGAACACCTAGAAAGTGTTTGAGTGACTTGTTTTCTTGTACAACCCGTCGCTACACAAAACAGTCATTTCGGTGTCACCCCCCTCTGATGGTGTCGCCCGGTGCGGTCCGCACTCCCCGCACCCCCCTAGTGACGCCTCTGAGTTTAATAACTGAATACTGCAATTAAAACCAAAAAGTTGACCATGTGCTCAGATGTAAATGATGATCTTTTGCTTGAAAATTGTATCTATAAACATTTGTTTCTTTTCTTTTCTTTTCTTCAGTTGGAAGCCCTGCCTATTCTCTCGGCAAGGCAGGCAGCTGAGCTTGTTGTGTTTCCTGAAACTGGACCAGCACAGAAAGTTATCATCAACGCAGTGTTTGACCACTTGCTGGAATCTCCAACAAAGAGGAACCTCAATGAGTTTCTACAGTACCTTGTCATGTTTTCAGCAACGGTAATGGCCTCTTAAATGAAACGGTGGTTTATCTTTTGAACCAATTTTTTACATTTAAATTCTTTCATATTTTGGTTTGAATGTTTTCACATTCTGAAAGATATTTGTATGTAGTTTTCAAAACTATCAAATATACATGAAACTTGTAACTCTCCAGTAATGTGTATTTTCATAAAAAGGGTAGTTGATGCTTGTTTATGGGATTTGCTGCCTAAAATAGAAAACTTCACTGAATACATTCACATGTATATGCATTCTAAGATACTGAAGTATGCTACTTGCATTAACATTGAAATGTTAGTGTGCATGTACTGTAAACATAGTCATTTATTATTACATCTTGACTATATGACTGATATAGTTCTGAAACCTGACCAAAATCAAGTGGTTATTTTTGTTATTTCAGGCAAATATCAGTTGTGATTCCTACAAAGCAATGTAAGTTTACACTTGTTTAGGATTTAGTAAGAACTTTTGAATCATAAGAAACTTATATTTGATCTTAATAATGACATAAAAAAATTTTCTCCATCAGTTTCAACCAGCTTAACCAGGCATTGTCACTGGTACCAGTTGAATTAGTGTTAACCATCACATCCAGCACTGAAGCGCTACTGGGAATTGTTCCTCACAGTAAGCTTTTTACTCAAACATAGCCTTTTTTTTAATTGCGCCACCTCATAATACAAAAATATCATGTATATAGTGTATATTCATTTGGCTAAACGTTATTCTGATAGGACTAAATATTTTTCCTATTCACCAGCTGTACTTCGCTTTAAACATTACAATAAAACATGCAACATTTAATGGCTTTGTTTTTTTTCCCTTTAGATTGCCTGGCAGTGGTTTTCAGTGGAGAGGTAATCATATCCTTTGATAGGTTTCATGAATTAAGTGAAAGTTTTTGAGACGAAAGTTGAGTAGGCCACCAGGGCCAATGTCAAACTCTTCAGCAGCATTAGCACAATAGATATGCCTTCAATCAAGGAGTTGGTGAAATTGTGCTTTAGAACTGGTTCCAATAACCAGAAAATTATGTCTTTTAGATCAGCACAGAGTTATAATTAGCGTATGGACTTTAAAGACAGTGAAAGTTGCATCTGTTCAAATTGAGGAATTTTGACTTTAGTCTTAAAATTCCGCCTATTCTTGAAAAACAAGCATCTTTCCTTGATAATGGTCCTATTACTCTTCCATAGTAAGCAGATTTAAATTGCATTTACATATTAAACTGTGTTCTAATGCCCCTAAGTTGATGACTGCTTAGTTGCCACAACTTGTGGGGTTTAAAAACACTATTTAAACAGTGCAGGATGGTGAGAGTAAAAGTCACCCTGTATTAAGCTTAAAATACCAATTGCAAATATGTAGTTGTTCTCTCATAAAAAATCAATTGATGGTTTAGAGATTATTGATCTGGCTTTATTTCCATTCCTTTTTAGTGTGACATAACACCAGTGAATGGTAAGTCTCACACTTTGTCTTGTCTGCAGTAGATACATTAATGTATGCACATATTTTTTCACTCAGTAACATAACATGAACTTACTATTTTATTTATAGAGACAGTAAGCTGTGCTGGAGTGAACAGGTGTGTATTACCAAAGCCCAGCCCATTTCTGTTTGAATAGTAAAAAGAAATACATGCAGCTCTTGTAAATTTATATCATTATTATATTGAATTCACTTAAGTGATTGGATATTGTTATTGACCCAGAGCCAAATATTTTTATAATGATTTCTGAATATTTTATTTAATTTATCCACAGCTCTGTCCTGCAGCGCAATATTCGAGATGGATCAATAACAGAAGTGCTCTGTAGTTTCAGCATTGAACAGTATGCCTGCGTTTCGGTATGATTTCTTTTAAGAAGTGATTGTGTTTTGAGAAGCAGTTTTATTTAGAAAATACAATTTAATGACAGATTTACTGTTACACTATAACTAATAATCATAGACATATTATATCTTAGTCCCCCAATATTTCAACTATTCTCGCTGATATATTATTTGTTAACAGTTGAACTATTGTCCCATGAGGCTCAGCTAGCAAATTAAAACAGTCGTTAAAACATTTTTCTTTCTGTTTAATGTGACATTAATAAGTTTGTCATTTGCACCGCTGCAACTAACACACAGATTGAATGTCCTCGATCTTTTTGTATGTGCTTCCAGAAATTATATTTGTAAAGGAGCAGAATAATTAATATTTGAATGCCTCTATTTTCCAGAATAGAGATACAGATAACATTACGTTACGTAAGGTTAATATTTTTTTAACAGCAATTTCCTTATTCGTTCAATATGTGTTTGCATAAAGTATGTTGCAAAATAGAGGGATCATTTATATTTAATGATCAGAACAGGCTAGAGAGCTAGTGAGTGTTATTTTTCCTTCTGTTAAACATCATGTTTTTATATGCTGTTTCACTTTATAATGATAATACGAAGTAACCAGTTAGCGATGTTCTTCCACATTTTTCTTTGTTCCCATTCAAATAAATTCAATGTTATCTTGTATTTTAAATTGATAATGAAATGTGTTATGCAGTAGCATTTGCATTTCTCCTAGTTCAACTGTGACTATTTTGATGTTTTTCAGCCCATAGGTTTAACAGCACAACATCTGGTGACACTACTGCAATGCAAACTGAAGAGTAATGTTACCAGTTCAAAAGAAACCTGGAAGCTGTTTCTCACAAAGGTGTCTGGAATACTGGATGAAGCCCTTGACCTGTTCTCTAACATGGTAACAGAATGTAAACATTTATTTTCTGTTTGTATACAGTTATCATACTGTCACTGAACTTTAAAAAAGGCCTTCATATAAATTATATTTATAGATGGCCAGTTCCAGCAACCCATCCACATCCCATGTCTTAGAAGTGATTGGTGAAATCAGAATTGACAGCTTCAGCGCAGCAGAATTGAGAGACCTGGATTTCATCGACCAGTGGTTTCAGATGAAGCTCAAGCCATTTTTACCATCTGTTTCAAGAGAGTTCCTGTCCTGTCTCAGCACCAAGAATTTCAGCTGCCAGACCTACCAAGCTGTGTATGTATGGTTTTATGCATTGTGTATTTTCATACAAATCTTATATTTTCTCATTAATCTTTAATGATTAAGCTGTATCAGCTGGGGTGTTGCACGTTTTATTATTTTGAATTGCCATTGCTTAAATGGCAGCTTGCATTGTGCTATTTACCCATTGTAGCTCCCACTTTACACACAATTTACTGTGAATTTGAAGTGAGTGGTGGGATGAATAAATGGCCAGTTTTCATCATCATCTTTCCCATGGTCCTTCTACTTTTCAGAGTGAAGATTCTCGGGCAACATTATGCAGAAATGGACAGATACCAAAAGATATTGATCTATACTGAATTCATTGACATATTTCTATCCCAGAATGATACATCAGGTATTTGCTTCATTAAAACTGAATTATATGTTTATTTAAAAGCTGAAGTGTTATACTGTGCCTACTGCTTTCAGCAACATAAAATATACTATATTTGTAAAATTGAATTTTCATTGAACATTTATTTTTAAAATGAGATTAAATTAGTGCTTGGTTCTATTTTATATGTAACATGTGCATGTATGACATTCTGCCAGACCCAGGTTGTATTTCTGGTACACATGGGAGTGCTGATTGGCTGGAAAGAAACTTTGGACGTTTCATTGACTTTGCATCTGTCATGGATTTCCGAAGACTACATATGGGCTTTTCACCGGTACTATTTTGTTTATTGATGATTCACACACTTAAATGTGCTGCAGTGCATTCAGATAGCGAACAAAAGGAACATTTTAACATAATTTCACAAATATGCCAAAATTTTAAAATACTGTCATTTATATGAAACGTAATGAGATTAAAAACAAATAGACAAGTAGAATTCCTGCCATGTGTTTCTTCCACCCATGAACTCACCCAGCTGATTTCACTGATGAAATCTACCAACTGGTTTTTGTGAATTGTGTGATTAGAACAAAGTACAGACACAGCCACCCACAAATTTTGATCCAGCCCACATATCAGTCCAGATAATCAATGAAATCTGGACCGTGAAATAGAGCTGACGTTTGGTTCATGGTTCATTTGCATGCGGTCACAGTGAGCAGCATCGGTGAAGTGAAGAGCATGCCCCCCTGCTCTCATTGTTAATCTAATAGACCTTTCACACATAAGTGCTGACAACAAGTTTATGAAAAGTATCATAACAACACTTCAGCCAGCTGTTTACAATTGGAAAATTGTACTATTGTGTTCAACTAACAAATTAAAACTGCTGTTTTTGAGCTTTTGCACTTTAACACATTTGCCTTCTGTTTCACCTGACATTAATACGTTTATTGTTTGCACCACTGCAACAAACAGACAGGAAAAACTTCTTTGATCTTTCAGTATGTGTTTCCATAAATTGTGTTTGTAAAGTAAAGAAATCATTTATATTTTAATGTTCATAATGATCAGAACAGGCTAGCCATCTAATGAGTGCCGTTTTTTTTCCCTTTTAAACATGATGTTAATAAGTTTGTTGCTGTTCGTACTCATCAGAACAGGCTAGCCATCTAGCTTGTGCCATTTTTCCTTCTCTTAAACGTGACATTAACAGACTGTTACAAAGACCCAAACAATAATATTGCATTTGCGCATTCAAGATTTACTCTGTTCCTAATAAACTTACAGTGAGGCGCAACTTTTAAATAGCTGCTAGCCTGAGAAGATGACAAGTACTTATTTTTACATCTTCCCGATATTGAGCAGCAATGATACTTGTAAGTTTAAAATTATCCAGTTATCTAGCAATAACTAACAAGCAAGCTATATACTGTAAATAGGATGTTATGGCTACCTGTGTGCATTGTAACCACAAACACATTCACAATCTCATCCCCACCACCCATACCCCAGTGATTTGATTTAATTTACTATTCTTTACATAGCCCTCACTTTTGGTTGAGTTTGACACCTCCATGTAGATTGTAATCCATGGTTTTGTTTATTTGCTCTGTAGATGGATGCTTTGTCTCGTTTGAGCCTAAATCAACTATCAGAGGTTGCTTCTACTCCTGGACAGTTGAACAGCCCTGGCGATGTCACTGAACTAATGGGCCATGTAAAAGCTATTGATCTAGCAACTTTCTTTGATATAGTTTCTCCAGCTATTCAGGTGAGATAATACTGATACATATTGTTATGTATTTGTATATCACATGCTCTACAGGTCAGAATGTAAGCATCTTCAAGAGACCTGCTGGCATAGAATGAAATCCTCTTCATTTGCACTTGGATCTAAACTTAGAATTGCAAATATATGGTTTGGGTTATGTTAATTTTGGCATTACTCAAACAATTTGGATGATTTTCAAAATGAATGTAGGGATATGTACAGTAGGTCAGAATACTACATTAATTTTTTGGTTCACTATTTTCTGAAACTGTAATGTAGCTAATTTGTGAGTGCAGATGAGCATACTCTAGTTGCAGCAAATGAGCTGTATGTATTTTTAAGGCTTATCCAAGGCTTCACTCATCTGGCCTTCATGGTTGCCGACAAGTGCTCTCAGGGTGAGAATTTCACACCCAGGCAAACAAATATGAAGTATCCTCATTTTTAAATGAACTTATAAACATAAAGTTGGAAAAAGGAAAAAGTAACTCTACATAAGAGTATGCCAATTCAGCAGCTCAGTATTGTTTGGCTGAGGGTTGTAGACCCAGTAGGCCTGGTCAGAGTAGAAAGGTTGTGTGTTTGATTTCCAGACAGCCTCTCAACATGGACGGCACCATGTCAGACCAACCTGGATAGATCAGGTAGCACAGTGGGGATAAAGAAACTGTGTCATTTATCTGTTATCCAATCAAATTCCACTGTGTCTCTCTTTTAGGGTCATGAAAATGTGTTCCCAACATCAGTTCGTTCAGCAATGCTCCAGCAGGTTTTCGACAGGGGGAACCTTTCATCTGTCAGTGATGCTGAGATACTAGCCTGGCTCCAGAACAGACTCAGGCCCTTGTTGGCAAATTTGTCATTGAATCATGTGGCACCCTTCTTTACCATTGTAAAAGAAAGACAATGCGTCACAAGCCAACATGCGTAAGTTCAACTTGTTTGATCTGCATGTTTACAGATATATACATTAAATTGAAGACATTAAATTTACCAAATACTGTACATGCTCTCCATTTACCTGGCGCTGCATCATTTTCTTCCACGCCTGTGAAGTTGCTATTATATCTTAAGACCTGATACAGTTTGTTTTGACTTATTGATTGATTCCTCCAGGTTATTCTAGACTGACCTGTCAACGAATTTGGCGATTTAATTGATAATTGTCATTTTAAATAATAATTATTTAATTAATTCACGTAAAATATATTTTACATGTCAGTTAAGTCAGGGGTTCTAGCACGCAGTACCACTTGTGTTCGGTATTCAGTGTGCTGAACATTTTAACAAGGGCTTTGACAGTTGTAACTGCTGGATTCAGAAAATAAAACATATCTTTACTTCCCCAACACAACATAGGCAACACATGTTAAAGGATAATTTCACCCAGAAATAAAATAAAACTATATTTCCACTTACCCTGAGGTTCCTATCCATCCAGATAGAGATTTTATGAGTTTTCTAGATATTTACTGCAGCTCTCCCTGTTACAACGGACCTCATCAGGACCAACATTCATGGCCCTCAATACGTGCATTTTGTAGTGATTTTTTTTGTTTGTTTGTTTTGTGGCTCTTGAGTGTGATCAGTTGGCCTTATTTTGCTGTTAAGCTTTTCAAATGTAAATTTTTGTTGCTTTGAGCCACTCTTCATGCAATTTGAATTGACATCAGATTCAAGACTATTAGTTTCTCATGGGATATATTTCAATTTATATTTTTTTACTGATTTCAGAGTTCAGCTGCTGAATTCCATTCGCTCTACCCTGCACAGTGATACACAGAGAGAGGTCTACAGCCACATACTCACTTCACTCAAAGGTATTAACTTATAGTGCACATTCACTGGGTTATGTGCCATGAATTTCACTCCTTCCCATTTCCCTTGGGCTGAATTTGAAGTGGCTCATTTGCTAAAAGCACTTATGACAACAATAGGCCTGTAGGCACAGGTTGAGTGTCAGGCAAGTATTACCAGGGGTTGAAACAATGATTTGGGAAATTGTGAGAGGACACTACTGTATTGTCTGAGGAAGGGTGCATTTTATTAGTCATTTGGGTCACCACTTTATTAGGCCCTCTTAACCAGGCAGTTGTGATTCTGGTCAATTGAATATTTAGACAACAGGTCAGTTGCACAGCTGAGTTGATGAACCGAAGAAGAAAAAGAACTAGTGCATTTTGGAAGACGTTCATACTAGTCTGCGCCCTTCCCAACAAGACTGCAGATGTTGCGGGAATGGGTCAGGCTTATAGTTAGGGAGTCTAAATTTTGAAACAAAGATCAAAAAAGAATGTTTGAAAATGCTTGAAAAAGGAATAACTTTTCTTTTGAAATTGTTTCTTCGCAGAACCAGTTCCCCTACGTTGTTATACAAATGGCAGCTTCTATTTGTTCTTGGAAAGGTCCTTCCTCAGCTTTGAGTTCCCAAATTTAACTACGTTCATCTCACTAATGCCAGAAGGTCAAAGATCAGAGGTAAACTGAAAGCACACTTACCATTTTAAACAAGACACTTAAGTTTCTTTGAACTTTGGTTTGACAGTTGTTGGATGTTTGACTCTTTTTCACCCATGCTCTGTGTTCTCTTACAGTTGATTAACTCCATCCCGCCCTCTGACCTCACCGCCTTTTTCATGCGACCCAAAGTTGTTGACAACAGTGAAGGAATCTGCACTATTTTTAATAACTATGATAGCACTCCTAACTTCCTGGAAACTGTAAGTGCTGGACATTCAGTTTTACAATCAAATCACGCACTGATGGCACATGGAATATGGAGTGATAATGTCCCAACATGCAGCTAAAAACAGCTTACCTTTAAAGTGCCTTATGCTCAAAGGCTCATCTGTATGGATTATTCACATTATTTATTTGCAATGAAAGATTATTTGCAATGCAATTTTTGTGTTTATCTTGTTTAAATGTTATTGTGTCATACCATCATGGTTTCATTGCTGTTTAACTTTTATTGCTGTATTCCATTTTATATTCGGTGATTAATGAAGCATAATCTATTATGCTTTCTTTTGCCTCTTCCAACTTTGTGTTTATTTTCAATCACAACAACTGTTTGAGCTTTGCATAGCAATCTGTAATACTACATGTTGTCAATGGTGAATATTGAATGATGCTATACAAAATTTCATCAATTGGTTATTCATTTTTTTTGTCCTTTCAGCAGGGGGATATTCCTGATAATGTGAGAAGATCAATCTTGCCCTGTGTCTGGCCTTTAGCTCTGAGCAGTGAGAATGAAACAGAGGTTGATCTTTGGTTTGAGAAGAGACTGAAGCTCTACCTGACATTCCTCACTAAGGATCTCATCAGCTCCACTGAGACACTAAATGCCAAATGTCTTCCCTTCAGGAAAATGTAAGCCTCAGTGTCAAATGTTCATGCAAACCGAAAGCAGCACAATTCACACGCTAATATTTATGAGGTTTTTTTGTAAATTACTATGATTGATGTTTTTTCAGTGTCTTTGCTCTTGGAGACAGTTACAAGTAT
Organism: Anguilla anguilla; assembly: GCF_013347855.1. NCBI lineage: Eukaryota > Metazoa > Chordata > Actinopteri > Anguilliformes > Anguillidae > Anguilla > Anguilla anguilla. Next base: position 45,164,142 of record NC_049202.1, read on the forward strand.
AACAATGCAGATTTTACAAGGGAAGATGTGTATGGCACCATCAAGACTTATCTCAACACTGGTAAGTTATTTTGAGAGTGAGTGTTTTTTCTTCCCCTCCAGTATACTCAAGTGGACAGTTACCATTTATATTACCAGATTTATTCCAGGGTTCAATATGGCTTGCCCACTTACCTAGAGCAAGTGAAACCAGGTGTCAGATAACCAAGTTTAGTAGTTTAGGGCTAATTCACAATTCAATTTGTACTTCTAAGCACCATGAAACTAGCACAGAAGCTGAGTTGTGTGTGAAGAAAATCTAAGGATATGAGGTCTGGGGTCGTGTTGGTTATTAAGACCACTGACAAGTCATAGAATTAGACCAGTAGTACAGTAGACTCTTGCCTCATAGTGGTTCATATGACATCTCATCCATTTTTAGGTATGAGACTAAATAAAACAGTGTACTAAACTGTCATACACGAAAGGAAATATTAGTACTTTTCATTTATTATTTTTCACTTACTGTAAGTTCATTGACATTTGTCACTGCCTTTATTGACTTGCTCAATTATAAGGTCATTTAGCTAGCTAGTTGGCATACAGTAATACTAGTTTCTGTTTTAACCTGCCCATGGACTACAAATGAAATTAGCACACTAATTTGAGCGCATTAACATGAATGTGAACACTAAAATGAAACCAATGTGCAATGTTCCTATTAAAGAAATTGCATAAATTAACAGTTTTATGATGAGTGTAGTGACAGCAAAGCAAGCAGTCTGAGAAGGCCTTCATGGTGAACTGTGTTTTCAGTGGCTGTGAGATACAAGGGCAGTAGCCCACATTGTACTAATTATTTTGTTGCTAGTCCTGACCACTTTTCCACAACCACAGAGAACAACGTGAGACAAGGCAAAGGTCAACTTTTGAATGAATACCTTGCTGATTACATGGAACACATGAATACACACATTTTAAAAGAACCATGGGCAGTCCACCCATGCTTTTGTATTTTTCCTCACTTCATTCAGACAGGGGGAAAGCAGAGAGGGTTACAGAATACAAATAGAGATGCAATCACAGTACAGAAAGTGCCATAGCTGGGAATCGAATCCTGGGCCTCATGGTGGTTTTGTGTATTGGTTGAGAGTGCTTCATGGACTGTGCCTCACAAAATTACCCGATCACCACAATTTTCTGGCTGGGAACTTCATTTGAAGCATAAACCATTTTACCTGATTTCTTTTTTGTTCTGATCGCCACCAAAAAGAAACATGTACGTTTCAAGTATGCTGACAGAATCATGGAGGTTGTCTTGAAGGTTGTGGCACCATGAAGTAAATGGATGGTATTTAATGTCTCCATATGTTCTTACAAATACAGAAAAGCATATATGGGTTATGTGACTGTTTCATATTGGATCCAGAGTCTGCTTATTTTTGTTTAGTAATTTTCAGGACATTCATATATTGACATTATTCATTGTGTACATTCATGTTTTTTATCATTTAGGAACAAAACCCAAGTGTTACAATGCTACTCATCCACAACTGAACTCTAAAGCTTGGTTTGCCAATTACATTGGAAGGTTCATAGCATACATTACTCTGGATGATCTCAACACATTTTGTACTACAGAACAGGTAATGCATGATCTCTCTAACAATATGGATACACCCATTCAGCAATCACTGATGAGATACCAATATGTAAAAAAAATGCATTGTGTTTGCCTACCAATATAAGTGAATAACAATATAACAACATATGAACAAAAATAATAAATATAATTAAGGATTATATATACTCTAAACTTTCAGGATAGCTATCTGAAAATATTAATCCCTGGGGGGATTAATTGTGACTGTATTGTATATAAACTTCAACAGTTTTGCCAGTGTCTGCTTTATTTTGACTGTTATTTGCCAGTTAACATGTTAAATATAAATTATACATATTCATCTTTTTTTCATCATTTATATAACAATGAATGTGCGTAACCTGTATTTTCCTGTTCCCTATATTTATCCATTACAGCTTCAAGTCTTCTCTACCAACCTTGCCAATGTGGAGCTCTTCAATCATTCCAGCATTCCTGAGAATGTCACATCCTATTACACTGAGCTCATTTACTTGGAAGATAGCAACTTTAACCCCTTGTTGTGAGTGTGGTTCACAAGCCATCTCTGAAAACCTAAAATTGAAAAGCAAAAGATTATATTCATTTATCACCACTAATTCTACAGTGCTACTCTATTTGCTACTCAGACATGAGTTAAAATTGAGGAAAACTTGTTGCCCTATAAATGTTTTCAAAATGTGTTTACGCTCTACAGACTTCCAATGCATTTCCGATGTGGTGCCCCAGGCTCAGCATTTTCACAATTAAACGCAGATGAGAGCATGATCATTCTCCACAACCTAACCCAGTCCTGCAGTGAAGTTGACCCAGAGGTGAACATCTCTCTCTTTAGAAAAAGTGAAAGCAATCCATAAAACAATCGCTAAAATGTACACTTAATCAGGATAACCAATTCAAGAACGTACTGAAGAAAGTGAATAGACAGTGTACAGATGTATGCAGAAATGTAATGAAGAAACCAATTCCTAATGATCATATCTCTTTCAGGTATCCACAGCTCTGGCTGGAAATTTCCAAACCATCAACTCGGATATAATCACAGCTCTTGGAAAAGAGAGTGTTGGGCTCACACCTGGACAGATTTCAGCAGTTCCACCATCTGATATTGTATCATCTCTTCCAACACTGAGCACTGTGACTGACTGGAACCTGGGACAGTCAATAACAATAGTAAAAAAGTTGCTGAAAGCCAACTTTGCGGTATTTATTATGCTAACTATTTTCTCTTCACCTCTACAACGATTAATGAAATATTAATGACTGAATATTATTGTTAAGTTGTTCTGCACCACCCTTTAACCACCCTTTCAATATTGGGAGTGGTATTAATAGAATATTCAATTATTATTCCCTCTTGTAGTTGCTTTGACATAGCTATTTGAATTGTGTAATGTGTCATGGACTGTGAATGGATATAGTGTTAAAGTCCCACCCACCGCAAAAAAAGTGACTGGACTAGGGAGTGGTTTGAAACAATAGAATTTGCCCATAGAAGAAAACTTTTTAAATTATACCTTCTTATGAGAAAACAATTACATAACCTCTTTCTCCAGACAATCTGTTTCATATATTAGTTGATTATAAAAATTATATTTTAAAATGTTTATCGTTAAAAAACTTCAGTTGTTGGCTAGAGACCAATTGCAAAATGCCTCACATATCCTATATCGAGCCATCTAACAACAGTGCAGCAAAGATTTTATTTTGAGCAGGCAAGCTGAACTTGATGACATAAAATGCTGGCTTAGACCTACAATTATAAATGTGAAAGAATTTTTGGCACATAGACCTTTAGTCACAATAGCTCTTTAAAATGGCTCTTTGTGTTCTTATTTCCTTTAAATGTCTTCTTTTTTTGCCAACAGATTATCACTGGTTTTCAACTACAGCAACTTGGATCACTAGTGATGGGTGTTCCATCCAATGTAATCCAAAATATAGACTCCACTGAAATTCTACTAACATCTCAGAATCCAGGCTTCATCACAAACATTCTGGCTGCCCCACAAATCATACAACGAACCTATGTCAGCAAGGTAAGTAAATCTATATTGTGTGACGCAGTTCTATGGGCATCTTCCAATATACTTATACATCTTACAATATAGATACATACAAATATACAATATACATCTTGTAATATACTTTTAGAAAGTATATTACAGCTTGTCAAATATGTATGCATTCAGACTCATATCCCTCATGTATTAAATTACATGCCAGAGAGGAAGGTGGGTTCTCAGTAACCCTAAAGTGGTGTCAGATTTATTTGCAAAAAGTATGCAACATGATCTCCTGAAGGGAAGGTGAATCAGTATCCAGGCATCCCGCTGTATCAGTAAAAAAAAAAAAAAGACCAGCAGGATGTTGGAATATAAAACTTTGAAAACCCCATAAATCAATAAAGTATTTATTGATATCATACATTTAATCCTTTGTTTAATCAGACTATAGTATTGACTGCAGTTTTGGTCACCACGGTACAGGAAAGATAAGTTATTTAGTAGGTTTAAATAAGGGTGACTAAATCCGTTCTTGGTGTGAACTGTAGAAAGTTGTGTGGTTGTAAGATTCTGCACAGATTTCAGGTACCGTGTGTGAGTTTAGTGGTTATTTGGCCGGTTGAGTGAGCTTGGTCTCAAGCGGTGACTGTGACAGGAGAATCACAGACAATGTGCTCTGAAATCATGGCGTGCATTAGATTGCAGTGTGTATGTGGAAACTTTGGCTATTCAAAATTTCATACAGTATTGTTCTGGAGTACAATTTTGAGGTCCATATACCTTAGGGTAGCAGTTAAAATGGGATATCATCACTACCACTTTGGTTAGGCACATAACTTGGCAGCATAACCGCTGCTAAAACACAGAGAGAGAAAAGGCTTCCTTCCTTTCCTTTGTCTTATGAGATTTTAAATCTTATTTTTATAAGTTCTCAAGTACAAAATATTAGCTTGTTTTTTAAGTTACTTTTTGTTGGACAAGTGAAAATACCCCATTGGCAACTCATGAAATTAATCAAACTCTCTCACCTCATTGGAATTTTTCTTCTTTTTTTTTTTTCTTTGCTGTATTTAGCAAGAAGTAATAGAAATTAATTATTAAGACTAAATATAAGACAAAAATAACTTTTCTTTTTTTGGTTTTTGCAGTGTACAAGTACAGTATATCCACTGACAATTTGTGGAAATTGTGACAATTTTGCATAATGACAAATTATGCAGAATTTGTGGAATTGTGTTTCACTTCAAAATCTCATATGCATTTGTTCCTTCCTTCACTTGCAGTGACTTTCCTGAAATTCTCTCTTTGTCTCTGTTTTGTTATAAAAGATTATCAGTGTCAGCAGCACGCCAGCAAAACTACTGGAAAATGTTCCAGATACGATGGGAACAGAAATTCCACGGACACTGTTGGAGTTTTCCCCTGAATCATTTGAAAAAGTTAACTTGAAAAAATGGAAATATGAACAGGTATTGTACCATTTGGTAAAGGGTATTGTATATTGTGAAATCACATTTTAGAGTAATGCTCATTGGTATAATTCTATAATATTCAGTTATATTAGCTCTGGCCAGTTAAAATACACTCCACTGAGAGCTTCTGAGTGAGTCATTCTGTTAAGGCACTGTTCTAGTGCATGGATGGGCCAAACAGTTGTGTATCTTTCCCCATGCCATCGGTGGCTGACAGCCCCATGGGGACACACAGTTGGTTCTAGTGTTTCCCAGGGATGGGAGGGTCTCTTTTTGGCAGGATTAAATCACTCACTAGTGACTTGTGCTGGTCAGTAAGCTGCCTGTTCCTCCGCACATGGAGTGCCTTCCTCAAACTCATGTCTGTGCAAGCTTAACTTGTGAACTGGTGGTGGGATAAGAAGCAGCAAATACTTAATAATAATTCATAATATTTGGTTGCTTTCTATTTGGAAAACAATAATGACAATATTTATGGTAATTTATCTGGCTATGAAACTAGCATGTCAAATATTTTTTTGCAAAGTTTTTGGAAAATTTTTGGTTTTTGTTTTGTTATTTATTTGCTAGCTACTAATATTGTGGCTTCTTCCTGTTAGTCAAATCAAATTCACAGATCTAAATATGGCACACAGTGTCTTAACTAACTAGCTTGCTGTTTGGCCAGCATTTAAAGCCACCCCAAACCTGGCAAAACTTTGAAGACTAGATAGGCTCTTGCTATATTCTCTTTGGTTGGGTAGGGACTGGAGTTGCTTGTCCATTTTCAAAAGCCATTTCCATTACCCTTTTCCCTTTCTGTTCCCTTTACATTTATTTATTGTTACGGTCTGACCTAGACCGGGCAAGTTACATTACAATGCAGGTATTTAGTATTAAAATACAATTAGTATTTAGTCCTCTTTGACTCAGCTGGGGTTTGTGTTCTTTGCAATATAAGCCATAAATTTGGGGACCAGAGCTGTCAAAATTGCTATTGCAGACTTGTGTAAATGTTTCAAATGTTCCAGAGAGGAAAGATGTTCCATTCAGTTTGTTGTATTTTCTGTGTTAGTACCGCAGGAATGCAAGGTAATTGAGATGCTTAACAAAAAGCAAAGTTTACTGAGTCATAGACATATGTAAAGGCTTCATAGAAGGGTTGACATTTGCCACCTGGTATCATTATGCTTCATACTTTGTTTTTTCTTTACAGGCTGTTCTGTTCTTTGATGTGGTGGCTACAGGTTTCACTGAGTCAAATAGGTATGTGTTATTACTTCACTTTAGCACATTTTGAGCAATTATAAATGACCTTCTCACAATCATGCTATGCTGTGCAGCATCTGATTACTGATACATTTCCTTTTAGAATGTCAACAGCTGTGTTACAAGGATTCACATGCACCCGAGTGCAGAAATTCTCAAGAATTAAAGTCAGAAATCTTATCAGAGCCTGCAGACGATCGGGTGTGAACAGGGTGGTTCTAAGAGAGACGCAAGTAAGTACACAGAGTAAATACAATGCTGCACAGTTGTTTTAAAAAAAAAAAAATAATAATAAATTCACATAACAGGTACATGAGTTATAAGTAGAACAACTGTGACATAAACATACATGTTTATGAGAGTAATGAGGTTGTGGATTAACAAATGCTTCTGTTCTATAGTTAACCTGCATGTACAACTATATCAAAGACTTTGACACAGACAGCTTCCAGCAATATCCACCTGATATGCTGCTGTATTACAAGTAAGTCCCCTTGACAGTATTTTCCAGTGAGTATATATATATATTGTACACCTAATTTACGATCTGAAATACAGTTAATTGTGAAAGTTTACTGTAGCTGTTTATGTCTCATCAAGCCCTGTCACAAATGGTGCACAAATATGGAAATATAAAGATTATTTATATTCATTATTATTTCACGTCTACTCAAAATATCAAAATAAATTTTATGTAAAAAAATATATATTGTCTGTGCCAGGATGACACAAATAGCATAAATATGATAGTATGGCATAGCATTTCATTCCAGTCCTTCAAAAGAGAACAAGACTGAATGATTCTGGTCAGGAAATAATACAAATCTGCAGTACTAAAGAAAACTGTTAGGCAGGATATACAGTTACCATTAATTCCCCTGAATACTTTCATTGATTTTGTTCATTCATTGGTAAAACCAAAGGCAAAATTACTATTGGCCTAATTTTAGGTAAAATTACTACTAGCCTAAACAGGATGTTTTTTTTAATCAAAAAAAAAAAATTCTGTCATGTTTTTATTTAGATGCATGAAACTGGCTTGTAACTCACTCATGTTTAGCAGGCTGAAGATTCTCCACAGGGGGATGCTATTAGCACTCAAGTAGCTGAATGGTGCATTGCATCAATGACACTATATGTCCTTGTTTCAGGACAACAGAAATTCTAACTGAATATGTTGTATTGTAATTATTCTCCTAGTTACAACACTGTGCAGGGAAAGTGCAAAGCATATTTTACAGAAACTGGAGCTGCGGACTACTCTGTTCTATCTGATGCCTTAAAGGCGAAAAAAGACGCCTTGCTGGACAATGCCAAGAGCTGCCTCGTGAGTCGCATGGATTTACTTGCAATTCCACAATGCCTGTAATGCTTCACATTTGTTTGAAAAGCCCTTAAGATTCTAGACGACTACTGCAATCATGTTTAATACAACAGACTGTTGTTTTGTCTGGGAACTCTATTTATTTCAGGGTATAAGAGGAACAAGCATCAACAGAACAAATGTGGAAATACTGGGCAACATGTGTTGCACACTGGACGGGTCCTACATTGAGAACTCTGACCCCTTGATCCTGGAGAAACTGAAGAACTGCAAAGACCTCTCTGAAGTACAGATTTCATCTGTGCAGAAGGTTTTGTTGACTGGAAACACTCAGTATGGGTATGTAGACATAAACGTTTGTAGTACAAAAAAAGAAATTCCGCTGAGTAGATACTGTATACATAATACTGTATGTCGTTAGGTGAGACCTCACATTTTAAGGAAATTCCAGAAACACTGCTAAAGTTTTATCGAGGTTCCATACTTCTTCAGGCCAAGCAGAAGACACATTTGTCTTGCAAGCCAACAATTATAACAATTATGGATATATAAAACATACAAAAATACTATGTGTTTATATGATGATGTTCTTTTTTACAGACACCCTTCAACATGGGATGTACAAACTTTGAAAGACCTGGGAATTCTACCATTGTACATGAAAACTGACTTCTGGAGTCAATTCAATAGGGTGAGTTTAAGTTAATTATATGTTTGTTACAGTTGCTACTGTTAGTGGGCCTGTTCAACTGTTGCCTTTTCTTTGATTGACTCTGCAAATACTTACTTTGTCTTTTTTTCCAAACAGAGAGTCAAAAAAAGATTCCTCAAGTATTTCATGAAAGCACAGAGAAGAGACAGAAGAGAAAAGAGAAAATTAAAAAGAATGTTCAGAGAATGTAATAGGTCTTTACGATCAAAACGTGCAGCAGGTCAGTAGGAACAGTTGTTGGTAAATCATGACAGCATAATTTTCTTTGAGAAATTTCATGTATAATTTACATTCCTAAAATAGCTTGAATTTATGCCCGATTTGACTACCAAAGTGCATTTTCATAATAGTTTGAAATAACTACAAAATCATTTTAAAATAATTTTTCATGAAGGAAGTACTGCTATAAGTAAGGTGCATAGTAAATATGCATGATAAACGTAAAACCTCCCTTTGATTATTTGGGGATCTGGTAAGATACCCTGCTGAAAAAACAATGAAGATTGGCATCTCACACATATTAATCAATTTTGTGCCATAATTAAGGGGAAAACTGCAAGTTATTGCTTACCTTTACACAAGAAAAATATACTGCCATAAGTTTAAAAGTATGTTACAGACCAAAGCAGCAATAACTGGCATATTGTACAGTATACTTCTATATATTATGAAATCATTTTATCAGTACAAAGTCCAAACATAATTTAAAGAAAGATTCTTATTTCACAAACAAATCAGTGTTATATATTGGTTTGTGTTGTGAAATGCTGAAAATAATATCAGAACAATGATTGTGATTCCCTTTATCATTTGTACCAATAATGAGTTGGTCAGTCATGACCTCTAAAATCGGGTTGTCTCTAATCTCTTTTATTGACTAATTGTCTTTTAAGCAAGTGACTGCACTGCAGGCAGTATCACCCAAGTTGTCATAAGCGATGATGCCTTCCCCTTTGGATATGATGCCTCACAGTTCAACGCTTGTTTGAGTGTTTCAACTGTGAAAGACAATCTGGCAGGCCTCACTATGAAAGTGGACGACGATGATTTTCAAAGGATCATTTTGGACAAATTGAATCAGGTATTCTCATCTGCGCTTTAACAAGTAGGGGGGTTTACAGCGTACAGAGGTAATAACAACTTGAATTAATAAACTCACAATGTAAAGTGATTACTGTTACATTTATACAAATGTCTGTAATGTCTATAATGTCTAATTTTCTCTTTACTGTTGAGTAAGATTATGTATATTTCTCTCGAATTACGCATGCATGAACATAAACCTTTCAGCTCACCTGGAGCATAAATATTCCTACACATCAGAACTAGGAAACACACTTCTGCCAAGCAGCTGAGAATTAATACTTTGTTCACATTTGTTTCTAGTTTACAAGTTCACTCGCTCAAACATGATGTCACTATGAAAAGTATATTCAATAATGCCTGTCTGTTATACATTTGCGTCAAAGATATTAAGATGATATCAGCATACACACTGGGAATGGTCTGCAGGGGACTACCATGCACCCAAAGTGCCATATTTATGTGCTGTTGTTCTTCTTTCTCAGGCATACCCCAAAGGCATTGCAGATGAGCAGGTTCAAGGTCTTGGGGCAGTTTCTCGTGTAGCCTCAATAGATGACATTAACAACTGGAATGTCACCAATATTGACACTCTTGATGCTTTGATGGTTTCAGATGATGGCCAGTGGGAACCAGATAAGGTAGCTCGCTAGCAATATTGTGTCTCTGTGAGATCCATAATGCCTGGAAATTATAATCCAAAAATTCACATATGGTCAAAGTGCATATTCTCAGCTTTTATTAAAATATATAGGGGTGCACCCATCATTAATTTTTATAGCCGATTCTGATTGCCGATTTTTTAAAGCGAAATAAGTCAATTCCAATTCCAATACTCAATTTTTTAAGTTTTCAAATGTTGTGGGTATGTCAGTGACTTCAGAAACAGAACTACAGAGGCTACAGTGCAAGATGTAAAAAAAGGACAAAATGGCCAGTTTACAAATTGCTCAGAAGTAACTAAAAAAAGCCACCAAGAGCATCTTAATATTCTCAAATTCAAGAAAATGTCTCAAAACTCATTGTATGCCAAGACAATGATCCAAAACATACTATACTGCTAAAGCAACAAAGGAGTTTTTCAAAGCCAAAAACTGGAATTATTGACTTGCCAAGTCAGTTACCCAATCTAAATCCAATTGAAATGTGTTTCATATGCTGAAAAGCAAACATAAGGCAACTGGCAGGAGCTGAAAATGGCCTCAGTACCGGCCTGGTAGAGCATCACCAGAGAAGATACTCAGCACTTGGTGATGTCTGTGGGTCACAGACTTCAAGCAGCCATTGCTTGCAGAGGATATGGGACAATATTCTAAACATGACTATTTCTAATCATTTACATAACATTAATATGTCCCATTATGGTGCCCTGAAATGGGATGGCTATGTCTGCATTTATTAAATGTGTGTAGAATTTACTTTATGAACAAGACTAGAAATCTGCAGATGAGGACCAGTGAATTGAGTATGTTTGTGTGTGTACAGTGCAGTCTGTTATTGTTTATACAGTGACATGATTGTTGTTGTTTTGGTCCTGTACTCCAGCACATTGGATATACTGTGTACAGTATGTTTGAAGAAACTATGCATCATGGAACATGAACTTCATTCACAGACTCTCAACAGCTTATTTGTTTAATCTGTCTTTTAGAGTAAGGCCATCATCACAAAATACTTAAGCACTGCAGGCAACAGTCTGGGGACTGCTGAATTGAATGCAATAGGAGGGGCAAACCTGTGCTCGCTTGATACCAATGTACTGGAAGGTATCACTCCAAGCAGCCTGAGGTGAGAATGGTATACTGAACCTCCAGTCTTTATTGTCAGTAAGAATATTTACAATTAAACAGATAGGAAAAATATCTTTATTCATCTTTGTATGAAAAAGTTTATAAAGCAAGACTCCAGATGAACTAATTCTTTGTTTTTTATTTGGTTGGTTCTTAATTCTTTTCCTGCAGGAATGCAAATGCATTGTCCTTGTCAAATTGCTCTACTGAGAAACAAAAAGCCTTGTTCATTATTGCCAACCAAGCTTACTCAAACCGAAATACCATCTCATTGACAGAGTACCAACTCATAGAACAGTTTCTTGGTGAGTATGAAAAATGTGAATGCACAATATATGTTTTTGTATGGCACATTTGGAAACATTGCAAGTATTTGAAAGAACCCAATGCAATAAAAGCAAAGTGGCAGGATTTTGAGTGATGAAGAGAAAATCCATTTCACTTTTGATACTATTGTTTGCATTTGCTGTGATTATGAGACCTTGCTAAGCTGTCACTGTAGAACCTTGATGTGGAATCCCCTGATGTTCTTTATTCGCTGCAACTATGTAGGTGGTGCTCCAGAGGCATACATAAGAAGACTGACAGCATCCAATGTTAGTATGGATATTTCAACATTCACAAGTTTGGATGAAAATGTCATCAATGTAAGTATAGACATGACAGGCTTTATACAGCATATTCTTAAACATGACATAATGGCATGACATGGACCATACATAAGTAAATATGATTCATAAAGGGGGACATAATGTCTTCTATCAAATGTGATCTAACCTATAACATGCGACCAAAAGGAGTAGTGGATGTTTCATGAAAGAAATGACAACATAAGTTATAACTCTGGTATTAGGGTGGAAAGCCATACATTTCTTAAACAAAACAAGTTCATACGTGGTGCAGAGTCAGGGACATCACCTCAGAGTCCAGTGGACGGGTGAATTGTGGAAGGACTGAAGGTTCATGTCACTTTGTGAGCCAAGAGTAGATGAGAGCATCTAAAGGGCATTTTCATCACTAAGTACTATTAGCTATTCAAGGGGACTAACTTCCCTTAGGTTGATTTGGATTGCTTCTTGGCTTCAAGTGACATCATGAGTTGGACCACCAGTTTGTTTCCCTCTGTTTTCTCACATGGTACTTCAGTCCTCCGCCAGCTGGAGGTCATGATATCCTCTCTGACAAGCCCCTTCACAAGCAATTATCCCATTTGCACCGTCTCAACAATTTAAGTTGATAAAGTAATTTGCATTAATTAAGCACAGATAATGATTGACAGCAATGTTTATTTGCGACACGTTAAATTCAGTTCAATTTCTTGATACTGTGAACATGCTGCAGTATTTTTAATGTTGGACGGGGCATGAAGCAGTTAGAAATGCCTGCATTAAAAATGAGAGCAGTTATATAACATTTAACTTGCGCAAAATTTAAAGTTTAAAACAACAAAATAAATTAATAATTTAATTAATTACACTAATCATCGTCTTAAATCTTAAATAGAATCAAGTGTCAAGGGTTGGGCTAAAACAAAACTGGCACCCACACTGGCTCTCTTCAGATAACACTGGGAACACCTTGCTTTATATGAATTCACATGTCTTTTTACTGAGTGATATGCAATCCTGGTCCTGGAGAGCCACAGTCTCTCAGTCACAGAGTCTGCTAGGTTTTTTTTCCTTAAGATCAGTGACTGATTCAGAGCCAAAAAACCAGATGACCTGAATTAAATGTGTAATCAACTCCTTTAACTATTTGTTTGCTGTACTACTCAAGTGCTGAGTAACAATTAAAGCCAGCAGACCAAGCGGCTCTCCAGTACCAAGAGTGAGGACCACTGGCTCAAGGACATGCGTTTCACAGCATATAAACTTCTATCCGTGTTCACTTTCCTTCCTGACTCTTCCTGTTTATAAATGTCTCAATTAGAAACTCAATTGCATGAATAGTCACTTTACTGTGTCGTTGGAGTGCCTATGGGGACCCCTGAGGATAACCATTGAAATGCGAGTTTTAATCCCGGCAGGTCACACGGTGAAGACAAACTGATGTCCCTAATCATGAGTTATGTCAGTTAGCCTAGTATCCTCTATCCTATATGTTTTATGTTTCGCCATTAGCCAGGTGACATTGTTGATTATGTCACATTTGGCATACCATGTTGCATAAGAAATTGTTGTCACCCTTTATTAAGCATGACATTTGCTTATGTATGATTTAAGCCATTATGTCAAGTTTATGAAGGCATTATGTATGCTATATTAAGTATTTATGAGATATATTTTGTTTAAAGTTTGACTGATTGTTGGGCTATTAAGCACTGTTTGATGTTTCTCCTCACACATTTTTTCACCTCACATTACACAGGACCCATTTTTAGTGATATTTAATTTAATTGTAATCTGTAGCAGTTTTTCTGATTGTGTTTTAAAATATTAAAGAAATTATTTCTCCAACTTTACAGGCTCTAACAGTGAATGATGTAAAATTGCTTTTGGGTGTAAACCTCCCCGATTTGAAGAACTTTGAGAACCAGACTGTTGTTGCAAACTGGATTTCAAATCAATTCAAATCTGAATTGAATAGTCTTGGTTTGGATATCATTGGGGGCAGAGATGACCCAGTCCCAACAGGAGTTGGTGTTATCAATACCACAACAACAGCAACGGGAGGGTCAACGTCAACATCCACAACAACAACAAGTGGTAAAGTTCCATCAATCAGTTTCCACAAGTTTTATTATATTCCATGGCTTTTAATATCATTGTAAATTAGGCAAAAATCCAGGTAATCCGGTGCAAATGGAGGAATGAATGAATTTGTCATGAAATGATAATTCATGTATTTAAAATAGTTTTGGTGTATTACATCATTAATTATTACTTCTGAACTTGCTTTTTTTAACCTTTAACTGTTGCTCATTGAAATAGCTGAGGAACAAATTAATTTAACCATAGATTCCTAAGAAAAGTCCAAATAGCAATAATTAATAATTATTAATTCAGTTTTTTCATAACCTAATCTCTACCATATAGTTGAGATGTCACTTTATGGTAAAAGAATTGTGCTAATAACTGCCCTGCCCCTTGGTCATTTCTACCTTTTACTCACATATAACCCACATGGTTTAACATGTTTTCGTAAAATTCAGGTACAACAAATGTTTAACCTTTTTCATAATTACCATCATATTCCTATTCTTTAAGGTCTCTTCTACATGAAAGACATCACCGTTTATCCCTTACCTAACAATTTTTTGCTTTGCGCCCTAAACTCTGGGGAGTGATTTGTGGTGCTCTTTCTTTGTCTTGAAAGTGGAGAAGTGTGGGACAAGGAAGAAAGAGTCAAGAGTCAAGTCGACTTTTATGTCCTGTGGCAGAATATCCTGCAATAAGCTTTCGTATTTAGTGTTATTGACCTGTGTTTATTGATGTATTTTTTTCTCCTTTTTAGGTCACGATGGATCAACTAAAAAACCATCTCATGTTCTGTATCTTTTACTCGCCTTGGCCTTCACTACCCTGCAGACACTACCGTGATTTATAAATAACATTCACTTGAACATGACAGTTTTTTGTTCTTTACCTCTGTTACTATAATGAAGTATTGTACATATAAATGAGTAATAGCAGTACATGTTACATATATTCTCTTAGTAGATGTTAAAGATTTTTAAATTGTTTTTAAATAATAGTTTACCTTTCTTTCTCTAACCTGGCTGCTAAATGGTGTAAAATCAGCACTGATTACAAAAAAAGAGTAGAATTAAATCAGTTTCTGCTCAGGGAACATTTGCACACATTGTAGCTCTGAACAATATTGAAGTTTCCACTAATACTGAGGAAAGACTTGTAATTCAACAGTGTTTCAATGTAGATAAATGTTCAAATTACATTTTGAATTTAAATGCATTTGTGTTTATATTAACACACAGTGAAATGTCCAGTGTTAATTCAGCTCTAACAGTGTTAATTCGACACTTAACAGACAACATTCTAGAGAGGGACCACATGTTATCTGTTAATAGTTGAATTAACAATGTTAGAGTCGAATTAACACTGGTCATTTTACTGTGCAGTTCCTTTCTCATATAATAAAAAAACAGTATCAAATAAAGAAAGCTATAAATTGACATGCATGACCTCTCTTCTTTAATGTTATCTTGGATTGTTTAAATCTGCCATTTTGAATGTGATGTGTGATAGTTCAAAAGTTCAAAAGGCTGTGAGGACAATCTGCCCATGTTTATTGCAAGAAAGTATCATTTTTACCAATAATAATTTTAGAGAAACTGGTATTTGGTAATCTCATGGGAAAATAGATAACCGAGTCTTCACCAAAAAGCCTACTGTCATGGAGGTTACGTATTATGGTAGATTTGGAGACTTTGGGCTGGAGTCAAATGCACTGTTTAAGGTCATATGCAGTCAAAAGATCCAGATTAGTCTGGAACCATATCTCAGTAAAGTCTGCTTTGTTGGTTTTACTGAGTGGTGGTAAAAGGAAGTAAGTGCTCCTGAAGTGGTGAAATGGTGCTCCTGGTTCCTGGTGGATCAAACTACTTTTAAAATACCTTTCAAGCTAAAAGGTCTGTTTGGGTCACGTGGTACATTCTGTTTGTGTTCTCCATAGCACAGAAAGATATCAAACCTTGGGAAAACAATTGCTATTCAGTTCAGGATGTTGTCTCAACTTCTGCTCTTAATTATGTAATTAGCTCAATCACATCTTGAGCTGACATTTCTGTCACAAGAAAGTTCAAAGACCTTAGCCATCCTCAGAACAGATACTTGGGTCTCACAGGTCAATTAGGTCAAAAAAATAATGTGTAGAAATTCTACATAATGGAGCAA
The DNA here is from genome assembly GCF_013347855.1 of Anguilla anguilla. NCBI lineage: Eukaryota > Metazoa > Chordata > Actinopteri > Anguilliformes > Anguillidae > Anguilla > Anguilla anguilla. The sequence goes on from NC_049202.1 coordinate 45,180,251, forward strand.
TATTATATTACATTACATTACAGGCATTTGGCAGACTCTCTTATCCAGAGCGACGTACAACAAAGTGTATAAATGTAACCAGTTACAAGTGCGCTGAAAACCCTAGAGCAAAGTACAGTTCCAAGTGCAGGGAGCAACCGCATAGTTTAACTTGGACCCTGTAGGTAATCTTGTTGACACAACAAAAAGTTGTCTATAAAAATAAAACAGGCAGTAGTTAAGCGAGTACTGTAACTACAATAAACTAAAAAACAGCTTACCTAGCTACATTCCTAAGGATACATAGTCAATTGGATGCTACAGGGAGGTAGGGAGGGGTGAGGAGAGGTGCAACCTGAAGAGGTGAGTCTTCAGTCGCTGCTTGAAGGTGGTCAGGGTCTCCGCTGTTTTGACTTCCATGGGAAGGTCATTCCACCATCGAGGAGCCAGAACAGGCAGGAGACGTGACCGTGAGGCGCAAGTGCGAAGACAGGGAGGTGCCAGACGTCCTGAGGTAGCCGAACGGAGGGGTCTGGCTTGCATGTATGGTTTGAAAATCTTACGGAGGTATGCTGGAGCTGACCCCTTGACTGCCTGGTATGCTTGGACCAATGTTTTGAATTTGATCCGAGCCATAGCAGGCAGCCAGTGGAGGGTAGTGAGCAGGGGAGTGACGTGGGAGTGTCTGGGGAGGTTGAACACCAGACGAGCTGCAGCATTCTGGATGAGTTGCAGGGGTCTGATGGCGGATGCCGGAAGGCCAGCCAGAAGGGAGTTGCAGTAGTCCAGGCGGGACAGTACCGTTGCTTGGACCAGGAGCTGGGTTGATATTAACCTTGAAATTCTACAGATTTGTTCAATAACTGTTTTACAAATCTGCCTGTTGGTGTGTGCTTGCCACATGAGTGTTTCTCATTTACAATTTCTGACAGATGTAGCCCCTTGTTAAAATAAAATGAGTTTCCTGATAATACGAGGACATCTTGATTGCACTGATACAACACTGGTTTGGACCGCTAGATGTTGTTAGCCTCAATAATAATTCAATAAGCATAGGAAATACAAACAGAGAAATGTGATACGGCATTGAACAGCATTGCACACAATAAAATGTGCGGTGTTAATTCAACTCTTTACCAAGTTGGGCCACATGTCATCTGTTACAGTTGAACTAACACTGGAAAATTTACTGTGGACTTTCCTGCAGCAGATATGAAACAAAGTACACATTGGGATAAGTTTGTACAATAATTACTATAATATTTTCCTGGAAATACTTTTCATTAAAGTTGTTTTGCCATATATTTTGTCTGTGAAACGATGTTATCATTGGAGTGTAGGATTCTTAGTGAAGAACAGATTAAGCACTGGATAGCAGGAAAAAATCTATTCTAGTTTAACTCCTGCTTTAATAAAATTTGTAATGAAACGTCAAATAATTATTCAATAACTCGGGTGTATTATTAATTATTTAAATCAGGGGTCCTCAATCTTATCCAGAAAGGGCCGGTGTGGGCGCAGGCTTTTGTTCCAACTGGGCAGGTACACACCTGATTCTACTAATCAAGGTGCTTAGCAAAGATTCCAAGTGGTTGATTAGTAGAATCAGGTGTGTTACTGCTTGGTTGGAACAAAAGCCTGCGCCCACAACGGCCCTTTCTGGATAAGATTGCAGACCCCTGATTTAAATGTTCACTTGTGGGTTTTCACAAACTTGTTAGGACAAGATGGCAAGATGGAATATATAATTTGTGTTCTATTTCAATCTTGTTATTTTTATTTAACTTTTCAAGTTATTATTCTATATTTTCAAATCAGTGTGCTACAAAGCTTAATACATATGTCCATTGAACACTTACTGGGACGTAGCATTTGGAAATCTCCGCAAATATTGAGTCTTGGGGATACGGTAGCTATCCTCCACGCTCATCTGGCGTGTTTTGTTGTCAAATGATTCCTTAAGTTTCATTGGCCATTGGTTTGAATTTATGCATGATCTCATTTCCTGTGTTAGGCCCTTCTTTATGTTAACGAGCTGCTGCTACTTTTGCCGTTCTTATACTGTTCAGTGCTTGCCGCACTATCGTGCTTCGACGCCACAGACCGGGGGGCGGGTCGTTGATCGGAGAAGTCAAAGCATGAAGGTATATTCTGCAAAAACGTTGACTACAGAAACGTGCGCTATTTTATGGATTACAATCAGCCTAGGATATAATGGATCTATAAAATACAACGCATTGCATAACTAGATAAAGTCATTAACCTACAAGTCTACGTGAGAGAAATATAATAGCAGTATATGGAAAACCGTTTCCCAAGCAGTACTCTTCTGGTACAAAAAGAAACCCAAAACACGGTGAGCATTTTTTTTTTCAGCTGCGAGCTATTGCAGATAATAATTTTGCTTTTCGTTTTTATTTCGCTATTTGTATTTCGTCAGATGCTGACTGTATATTAACACTGAATTCACAATATTTACAAAAGGCCTATATGATACTCAGTTTTTGCTTGCTAATTTGATGGCTACTACGTTGATATCCATATTCACGGAGCCTTTGACACTGGAAGTATACTGTAGGCTACATTTCTGTAGTGTTGTAACTGCAAATCTGTGTTACCTGCAGTCAAACTGAGGGAGTGCCATTTGATGCATTGTAAATTCTCATGTAAAGTTTGTAAATGTTTATTATTTATGTAGAGAGTGTACCATGTACGATTCACTGGCCAGCAAGGCTAACAATGATGGAATATTCTATGCTTTGGCAAGTTCCTGTTAACGCAACAAATACATTCCATCGAGACCGAGACGAAGTAATTTCCGTGTCCCACTCGTTACAATGTGTGACGCAGCCAACACGTCTGTCTGTAGGTTTAATTTTCACACGGATACAGATTATAAATTGTAGCCTACATATTTTAACTCGTAATGATGTTATTTCATTTCCATAAATCACAACATTTGATATGCAGTTCAAACATTCAAATGCTTTTGTTGTTTTTTAAGCATTTTTGTCCTAGACATGGTGTATTGACATTTTTGGTTGTCTGTACTGAGCTTTTTAGAAATATTCTCCTGTTTAAAGCATGTTTCAAGTGTCTTTCTTTAACCAGTAAACAATCGTGTAGCCTATGTGATTTGATATGTGTAAAACGTCAGGAGTTACCTACCAGACATAAAAGAAAACAAGAAATTTGTATCACTTTTAAAATGACCTTAACACAACTTACTGAAGCACTACGTATATAGACACACCAGATCATATTTGCTTGTTTGAGGTATTTATAGTTGAGGCCAAAAGTTTACATACACCTAGGCTAAAGATATTCAAACTCAGTTTTTTTTACAACTTTGCACATTTCATGTTGCCATACATTTCTTTTGGAAAGTCAATTAGGGCATCTACTAGCACATCAGAGGTAATTTTAAAACAATCAATTAGAGACAGATTTATTTCAGCTTTAATTCACTACTATCACTATCAGAATTCCAGTGGGTCAAAAGTTTACATACACTAAGTTGACTGTCTCATTAAACAGTCTGGAAGATTCCAGAAATTGATTTAATGACTTCTCATTGGTCAGTTGTCATAATTAGGAGTTGGAGTTGGCACCTGTGGCTGTATTTAAGGGCCTACCTTTAGAGACACTGCCTTTTTGCCCTTGATACCATGGGAAAATCCAAGCAACTTAGCCAAGACCTCATAAAAAAATTGTGGACCTCCACAAGTCCGGTTCCTCCTTAGGAGCAATTTACAAACAACTGAATGTACCACAAGCATCTGTACAAACAATTGTATGCAAACATAAAAATCTTGGGACCACACAGACACTGCATCGTTCAGGAAAGAGGCACAAATTAACTCCGAGGGTTGAACAAACTTTTGCCTGAAAGGTTCAACTGAACCCCAAGACAACAACAAAGGAACTGGTGAAGGAGTTGGAGGCATCAGGTACCAAAGTATCTACATCCACCATTAAGAGAATCATACATCACCGTGGCCTGAAAGGCTGTCATGCAAGGAAGAAGTCTCTACTGCAAGACTGGCATACAAAAGTCAGAATGAAGTTTGCAGGTGATCACCAAGACGAAGACCTAGCCTTTTGGAGGAGTGTTCTCTGGTCAGATGAAACAAAAATTGAACTGTTTGGCCATAATGATCAGCGCTATGTATGGAGGGAAAAGGGTGAGGCTTTCAATCCAAAGAACGCCTTCCCAACTGTGAACCATGGGGGTAGCAGCATCATGTTGTGGGGGTGTGTTGCCGGAAAAGGGACTGGTGCACTTCAGAAAATAGATGGCGTCATGAGGAAGGAGGATTATCTATAAATACTGAAGCAACACCTCAAGATATCAGCTAGAAAGTTGAAACTTGGTCGCAACTGGGTCTTCCAGCAGGACAATGATCGTAAGCATACCTCCAAAGTTGTAACATGGCTTAAAGATAATAAAGTGAAAGTATTGGAGTGGCCATCACAAAGCCCTGACCTGAATCCCATAGAAAATGTGTGGACTGAACTGAAAAAGCATGTCTGAGCAAGGAGGCCCACAAATCTGACTGAGTTACACCAGTTCTGTCTGGAGGAATGGGCAAAAATTCTGGAAAAGTGTTGTGAGAAGCTTGTAGAAGACTACCACAAGTGTTTGATTCATGCTAGGCAATTAAAATACAATGCCACCAAATACTAACGAAGTGTATGTAACCTTTTGAACCACTGAGAATCTGATACAGTACATAAAAGTAGAAATAAATCTGTCTCTTAGCTATTATTTTGAAATTACCTCTCATGGAAATAAAGTAGATACCCTTTCGATAATTTTAACGAAAGACAGTAATTATCAAAAGTTAATTATTAAAAAGCCTCAATGAAATAGATACTAGAAGTATGGTTATATTAAGAATTAATATATGGGGTAGGTTATCCTTTCACAATGGCATAGACCTCGACTACCCATACTAAATTATGGATTTCAGCTGAAGTGGGTTTTCTTCTGTTTGTTGTAGGCTTCACAACAGGACCTGTAAGAAGCAAGAATCAGAATAGCAAACCCTTTTGAGACCACACGATCCACACTGAGAAATCCAGCTCATCCCAGCCTGCCCTCTGTATCTGTCCAGCCATGTCTATCATGGACCACAGTCCCACCACTGGGGTGGTGACTGTCATCGTCATACTCATTGCCATTGCTGCCCTGGGCGCCCTCATCCTGGGGTGCTGGTGCTACCTTCGCCTGCAGCGCATCGGCCAGTCAGAGGACGAGGAGAGCATTGTGGGAGAAGGTGAGACTAAGGAGCCCTTCCTGTTGGTGCAGTACTCTGCCAAGGGCCCGCGGGTGGAACACAAGACCAAGCTCACTCCCAATGGCCCTGAAAGCCACAGTTAACCCAGTCTGGCCTGTTCCAGAACACATGGGCCCACATGTGCACACTGTATGAACTGCTTTCCAACATTTCATTGTAAAGTCCTCTCAGGTCCTTTGTATGTGTATGTGTATGTGTATGTGTTTTACAGTGAGCAGCACTAGATGCGTTCATAAGTTGCTTTTTCACATCTCACACTCCCAAGTAAATAGGAAAGGCATGTCTTGAGGTAGAGGTGCCTCTCAACTTTGTAATCAATGCTGAAACAATTGCATGCACTGAGCAACCCTGTATTTATCAATCACACCTTTCTTTTCATGGTTTCTTTTTATCATTTTTAAATACATTTTATATGTAATGTGAAGCACTAATGTATCTCTGTGAATTCAATCTTTAGTTGAACATTTTTGCTGGAAAAGCAAAGACGATGTGAAACCTGCAGATTATGTTGCCATGCCCAGAGCACTGCATTGACATGGAATCAAAGTGAATGGCTTGCACTTTTCAAAGAAGTGAATGTCAGAATTGGTGTTACAGAACTTACCTGGACAATATTAAGATTGTTGTCAGACAATTATGATGAGACCTCTGTGATGGTATTAAGACTTTGTGTTTGTAATGGTAACTGGCACATCCTGTTTGGATTGACCCCAGATGGCTCGTTCTGTGTTTTTTTGCTGTGGTAAAATATCTTTGGAGACTAAATGTTAATCAAAGAGATGTTTTACATGCACAACAGCTGCCCTTTTGGCCAATAGCTGGCAGCTTGTTTGTTTCTCCAAAAGTAAAGGATGAGCTCATGATGGATTTCCAAGTTGCTGTTTCAAGCAATGCTAGAATATCCAGAAGGCTCGTCATTTGCTGAAATCGTGCTGCTTTATATTTGGATGTTTCAGTCAATGAGATGTTTCATTTACTCCTCTCAATTAACTTAAGAAAATGAATAATTAACATTTTTTGTTTGAACTGTACAGTTATCCTTAAAGTATTGCTGTGTTATATTTAAAAATTCATTGTTCACAGGGTTGTGTATTTATTACTTTGTTGCTTTCCATTTGTAAGCTAGAGAAGACTTTATTAATTGATAAGGAAATGTATTTTTATACGGCGCTTTGGTAATATTGCCCATTTATTAATTTCCTGTGTCTCGTCTTACTGACAGGATGCTAGTCAAATTTAAAATCTGAAACCAGTCACATTTCTGATGATTGTGTCACCTGCCAAGTTTATACATTAATGGGTACACGAATGGGTACGTGAATTTAACATTTAGGGCATTACAGTATAGCGTGATGCTCCATGGCTGGTGGAAGTTGCAAAGCAGATTTGCCATTTCATTCCTGGAAGCCAGCATGTTCAGGAACTGTGTGTTTCTATGTGCCAATAACTGCCCTGCAGCTGACGTCATCCCAAGTTATATTTATATGCTAGAGATTGTGTTGCAAAAATTTATGTGTAATGTTCATGTGATCCCCATTTTCATGGTGTGCTGGGTATTAATAAACAGGACAACAATTTGCTTTCCCTAAAATTAAGTGATGGCGACTGCCTTCTGTGATCATTTGACCATAATGTTCAGACATTATTCTTAAATGCCTGCATAAACTGAGCCTAATTTGTGTCTTGCACCTACGCAGATTCACTTCAATAAATAACTCGGGTGTAAATTAAATTAAACAGTTTAATCTGTAAAAATCTGTGCAATATTATTTTTGTAAACAATGCAGCATCTTTTTGTTCTTCATACCTGAATACTCACATAAGAACATATGCTTAGTGATTTCTGAAGAATTTGTAAAAATAGATTAATTTAACAAAAAAAAAAAAAAAAAAAAACATTCAAAAGCTTCTTGGCAGGAAGCAACTCAAACAGACAGACATTTTCTAAATGTACATCTTGGGCGTCAAAAGGCCCGTCATTTAAAAAGTCAGTGTGTGTCCCGGTGGCCTTCAGGAGTGGCCGTGGGTCCTCAGGTCCTGCTCAGCCCCCTCCCCAGTGAAGTCCCGCTCCGCGCCGGGCTCCAGGTGGGCCTTCTCCTTAACGGAGGCCAGCAGGATTTTGAGCAGCGCGTTCTCGGCGAGCAGGCTCTCGGAGGCGTCGGCCAGGGCCCGCAGCTTGCCGACCGCGTCCGTCAGCTGCTGGCTCTTTTCCTGGTAGAGCGCCTCCAGGCGCCGGCCCTGCCGCTGCAGCTCGGCGTTGTGCGACTCCAGCGCCAGCGTTTGGAGGGAGAGCCGGAGCTTCTCCTGCCGCAGCTGGGCCAGCTGCTCTGACAGCTGCTCCCGCGCGCCCTGGAGCAGGCGCACGTCCGCCTGCAGCCGCCGCAGCTCCGCCTCCACGAGCCCCGCCCGCGTCCCGTCCCGATGCAGGAGGCCAGAGTGGCGCAGGACGAAGCGCACCAGGTTCGGCAGGGTGACGGGTAGGTCCTCCGGGAACTTCACGCTCAGGTGCTTCCTGCGCAAAAAGGACGGTGTACACAAATTAAACTCAGTTCACCCCAATCAAATGTGCAATATCTCATTACAGACATCACACCCAAATGGCTTTATGTAAGACAAAGAGCAAAGATTGAACATGCAACTGGCTCACATTTACATTACATTACAGGCATTTGGCAGACGCTCTTATCCAGAGCGACGTACAACAAAGTGTATAACCATAACCAGGAACAAGTATGACGAAACCCCTAGAGAGAAGTACCGGTCCAAATGCAGGGAACAACCGCATAGTTCAACTTGGACCCTGAAGGTTAATCTGATTAACACTAACAACGAGAACGGCAACAACGCAGTCTATGGAAAAAATACAAGTAGTAGTTAAGACATTTAGACTTTAAACGTAAGTTCACTCTCCATAATAAGGTATTTCACATCTTGTACAAATCAATAGCTACAGTAAGGACATGAACGACACAGGGCTCACTGTGACCTCATTAGCTTACTGCTACGGCATCAGTGTACCTCCATCACCTAAGATGTACGCACATGGCACAGATACACTTGATTCTGTCCATGGGGCCAGCCTCTGGTACTGCCATGCACCACCAGGCACTCATTCACCTGGGACTGACATTTATTAGCTGTATTTCAGAGTTTATTTTGTAATCCTACCATCCAATGTTGGAACAGAAAATGCATGTTCCATTTTGAGCAAGCAACGTCAACCACTTTCCCAAGAACTGACTCAGATTCTTAAATCAGACATTACACCAGTTATTTCCTTACTCCTCCCCCTCACTTCACACCCCATCATGCCATGGGCATCTGTTTCTTAGCAACACAGGCAAAATCAAGTATATTCAAATCTGGAAAAGTGAACGTTACCATTTTAGTCGACGAATCATACATTTCACTAACTGCTTTCTAAGATTATTCTGACATTTTGAACAGTTCAGAAATACAGATTTTGTTTATTATAATGTCATTTACTCCAGGTAATTAAATACAAGGCAACATTCCCAGATATTCATAATATCTGCTTTGCTTATGTACTGCATTCAGGTTGGGATCCACCAATTATCCCATGAACCCTTGATTTTTAATTTGATTAACCTTTAACTAACCAGGCTGGTTAATTAAAAAATTCTTATTTACAATGACAACCTGACAAAATGCAGATATAATATTGAGGGCAAGGGATGGGATTAAAAATGAACAAGGATAAAAAGGTGCACGCACGTACACGCATACAACATAACATCATGACCAAACAACAATCAACTGGCAAAAACGGGCAACAACCACAGCTAAAAGAATCTGACTCTGCTGTCAAGACAGAACAATAGCATATTATGTCCTAACTGCACTGGTGTCTCCAATTACAACAACAAATAAAAGCTGCAGCTCAATCCCACAGATCTCATACAGGTATACAGGCAATAAATTAACATTTATTAAAGTTCATCAACAATAGCTGACATTCAGGATGTAATATCAAAGCAAACGTAAGCATGAGCTTTCATGAATTTGATTGTACATTTAACATTTCAAAAGCTAACCACAGAATTAACTGCCATTTTGTCTGAGAAAATTATAGCAGATACAGTTTTAAGAGAGACAGGATATACTGGCTTGGCATAGTAATTAATAAATACGTGATGAGACATTACACGATCCTGATGCTGCCCTGCCATGGCAACAGCCCTATGTTTCCACTACCTCTAAAAGGAACAGGACAACAGCTCATTAAGGCCCGGACTAGGACAGCCAGACAGACAGAGTCCTACACGTGTGCAACAGTCTGCTACTTTGGGAGATAAAGGAGAGAATGATATCCCAATACCTTACACTTTAATCCACATTCATCTGCCTCTTGTATGACAGGATTCTACTATGTGGATGTACCCAAATTAGCCACAAAACATGGGACAAAGCCCTTATGAAGACAGTGCTTGAAACTAAGAACATCACAGAATACTTCACCAGGAAATGACAAAATCTGGAGAGCCTTACCTGTCCCTGGGGAAAAAGAGAAGGGTGGGGAAGTGGTCAACCATGAATTCCCATGGAAGGTCATTCTGGGCAGCATTAACCCTAGAACAGAGTGACATTATAGAAAAATAAATTACTTTTATCGCTTTAGGATTTCATCTGAGAACGCACCAATACAGAAAATCTTGGGTGTTACGCAAAACATAGGTCATCAGTGTAAAAAAAAATCTTTTTTGGCAAATTTGTCATGTGAATAAAATTGAGTCAAAGTATTTTTTTCTGTAATATTCCCAATATCTGTTATTCAGGAGACCTCATGAACCCTCACAGATCGTTGCCAGATTGCCGTGGTAGCAGGGCATAAAGCGCAAACCTTGTAAAGTCTTCATTTTGAGACAAATAATGTTCTGGAATTGTACAACAATGTAATAACAAAAAATATTTGTTCTTGATGTGCAAATAATCATTACATTGTAACACAATACTTAAAAATGTTGGCCAAAAGAAACTGATCAGTATTTTAGTTTGGAAAACACTAGATAAATTTAAATACACTGGGTAGGCAGAATGTAATTAAATACACTACTTCAGCTCTCTTTGCCGTTAGCTGCTGTCTTTTAAGGTAGTCATCTCCAGCCCTTCTGCAGGGAGGCATTGTATTAGTGCTGTTCACACTCTTCCCAGATAAGACAATGCTGCATCACTGCAGTGTGGCAAACTGCAAAGGAAGAACTTAAATTTTACCGGCTACTGCAAGATAAGGGGGAGGGTACCGTTTACAGTTGGAACAGCACCTACCCCATCTAACTCTCTGTGAGTTTGCTCAATGCCCCCTGTGCCTAGTATTGGAATTCTCAAAATTCTAATGACCCACCCTCCCAAATAAGCAGAGGTCATAACATATACCTCCACTAAATTTGGCTGCTGCCACTATGTCTGTGCAGAGATCGTTTTGGCCAGCCACTAAGAGAGACTCAGTTATGCCTTGTTCTGTTAAATATTAATGCTGTTTTGCGGTGGAATTTCCCTTTGACCTAGATGTCAATCAGAGAATGAATCTGCCCTTTAAAGTTAAGGAAGGAAGGTGCAAGGGATTCTATGACCAATCGACTTTCTGTTGAGAGGATGATTATCTGGCAAGTCTGAGAAAGTCAGCATGTACTTTAAATCCAGTATGGATTTTCCAAGGATGGAAGGGCACCACCCCTTCTCGTTTAATAGGTTTCATGAGCTCGTACCACAGTAAGTCAAGACCTCCTACAGTACAGAACACTGGGGATCTGGATCCAGTTATTAAGTCCAGAGGGAAGAGTTGTTGCTGTGTTACTAGCATCAATTCCAATAACAACCTGGTTTTCCCAGGAGGTCCCTCATGCAAGTCATAACCAAGCAACACTGGCATCAACAGGCTGTGATCACACACCTTACATGCTTGACTCTGCAGCTTTTTGCATGTCAATTCCAAATGAATGAACTGTTAGTTGTAGCTTTAAAACCAGACAGAATATTTACAGCCCAAAAAAATCCTGGTGGTTGCACACTATTTACCTGGCAACGGTGACTTTGCTATTCCCCTGGAAAAGCCTAGCGATCTGGATGATAATATGGTTGAGGACTGTGCAAAACCCACACCAGTGCGTGTAGTAGAAGAGCAAGACATCCTGAGAACAAAGGGAGCACAGACATCAGAGTTTAGAGATGCCTCTAAATCATATTGTGAAAGAATATTTCACACATTTTATTACAGCATGACACAAATGCACTTTTGTTGAAATAATATTTGAGGGGCTATCAAATTCTGTCACACATGCACACCTTCCTCAACTGAGTCAGAGAAGGAGGGCCCCCAGCACCTAATTTTCTGATCTCAGGTCATTCCATGCAGAATCAAATCAAGCCTAAATATATACTCTGCAGGGCAATTATACTCACTGAATTATGTAAAAGAAAACAAATGAAACCATCATATAAGATTTGTATTGGGTAACATCTCCATAATTGAGTACAAAATCACATTTTCTTGGCTTGTATGTGCAATCTGCTATTATTTACTTAGTTGTTTTCATGAAATTTGAAGTATCACTGTATAAGTGGCAGGGGAGGATAGGTTTGTACCCATGAAAACTTCATTCCACAAGCTTCAATGTTAGAATTTTAGATTAGAATTAGATTAAAGCAGCCAAAGGCAGCCATTATGTATAGCACAACTCCATCCGTTCAGTGCATACAACTGAAAACAATGTCAAATCAAGCAACAAGACAAAACAAAGAACTAAGAAAAAGAGTTAAGACACCCAACTGCAACAACCCACTGCCATTTCAGACAATGTCTGCATTTCCTAAAGCTTGAAGGAAAGAAGTAGCACTTCCTGCTTTCTGTTGTGTGCTGAAGCTGCTTTAGTGCAGCTTCAGCACACAATTTGCTGACCGGTTTACAGTCAAACACCTCCTGGTTAAATAACACCATTAAAGCCTAAATAGGGTCATCTAGGACATTTTGTCTATGCAATCCTGTTCTGTCTGTCTTCATTACACTATGTACTTTCCATCAGCAACAGCAACATCGACACTGACATTTTTTGCAATTCACACCATGTTACATTACACAAGCAACCCTTTCACAACAGTCATAGGATGCACAGTACCACAGTCACAGTAAGGAAACAACTGCATGTGCAATGGAATAAATTGTGACACAAATAAATTTTGTTGCAAAACATTGTTTTTGACTACAATGGAAATAACTGTGATGACATGATTAATATATCATGTATAGGTCAGAGAGAAAGCCGGAGGAGACATGCATATGCACAGAGACGGATCACCTTCTCAGGGTCCATGACTGTGCTGAGGAACGAGGCCGTCGTCACTTCTCTGATTAAGGAGTCCGGGGACTTTGGCACGGAAGCACCTACCAGGTGCCTCTTCAGAGGACTGTAAGGAATGCTGTAGTTCCAGATGAAATGTTCTGAAATACAAAAAGGGGAGTGAGAGAGAAGGTTTGCCGCTCAGAAATATGCACTTACACCACTGAGTAGCCTCTTACACCAGATCATAATTTCTCGGTCAGTATTCAGGGATTATACATATAACCTTGCACCACGTGACCCATTAAAAAATGTCCCATACCACTTCATTAATGCAAGACTCTTTACAATACCATCAGATACTAATAAATGCTACACACAAGCACAGCGCATTCAAACTGTAGCAAGGTAATGATCTTTTCAAACCCCACCACACCAGCTACAAAATCAGCTGTAACAAAACACCTACCCAGAGTATCTTTGAGACTTTCCCTGTGGTCAAGAATGTAGTGCACTTCATCTGGCAGATCCACTATAGTAGCAAACACGTTATGGCGGACGTGGTCTTGCGCCCCCAGCCTCACTGCAAATGTCCAGTGCAGGTGGGAGTCCAGCACGTAAAACCTCAAGGTCTTATTAGTCCTGCACTTCAGCCCTGTGATATTGGCAGCCTGGGTGCCTGAGGCCTGAGGAGGAGGCTCTTGTGAGCGTGGGGGGTAGGAGGTCATCCTGGGAGCAAGGGTCTTGCAGCAGGCGCTGAAGCGACTGAGGGGACTGTAGGAGTTGACTATGTGGCTGCAGGCCATGCTCGGGGCCAGCAGGCGGGCGAAGGAGCTCTGTCTGAGGTAGAAGGAGTCCAGGGCGGCCTCCATCCGGTGGAAGGTGCAGCGCGGGGACTGGGCAGCGCCGGGCTCCGCTCCGGCGGACCGGTCGAGGCAGAGCTCGCACACGTTGTGCGTGCGCGAGAGGGAGTCCAGGCGGGGGAGGACCACCGTGTTGCAGCAGAGGGCGCTGGGGAAGGGCAGCTGTCCGCTCGTCTGCCACAGGCCGTCCCAGGAACTCTGGTGTTCTCCGCTCTCCCACCACTCGCTGTCATTGCAGGTGTGGTACTGCAGCGCAATATCTGCTATCTAAGAAGAGGAGACCATGATAGAATCCTATTGGCAGAACAAGCAAAACAATTTACAAGCATTTTTGTGAATTGAAGAAAATACCTGACAACTATATAATCATGCCATGGTTATACAGCAGAGTGCACAGAATGTAGAACATGTAAGAATATAAAACTGGGGAGATTAACAGCGTAATTTTTTAAAATGTAGTTTTTTCTTTCAGTAATTTTTCTTTCAGTAATTAATACTTGTGAACATTTTACAATTATGAAAGGGAAAATAAAATAAATAAACAAATATTCATCCAGGGTTCATTCACAGCATCCAAGAGCCAAATGTGATATAAGACCAAGCCTCTCAGTCAGGTATGTTTATACATCAGCATGCACATGTAAGCACCGCACCCTATATCCTGACATGGGGCTGAAGTTAATGCAAGAAAACAAGTAAAGACAAACTGGTGGCCCTAGACATGCCCTACATAATGTTGTGCGTGAGTTATACTAAGTAGGGTTGTCTTCAAGTCTGAGAGTTCAGTGTGGAAAACTGCAAAGTCATCTGCAGATACAGCAGGTAATGGCACAGCTGCAGAAGAAACGCATGTGATTAACATCGCTCGCCCTTCAGAGCGACAGCTACCCGCACCGTGTCTCAGAAGAGGGGCGCTGATATTTTTAGCTTAGCAGGCTGGTTCATGCAGTATTGGCAGGTTTCCGCTTGGTAAAAAAAAATACTGCACTAAAACTCATATATACTAGGGTTTTGAGACATTATGGCCTCAGCAATTGTACAACATGTGAGACTGGTTTCCACGACCAGTACTTTCAGGTAAGGGTTTTCTCCTGACCTTCGAGATAGCAGCGAACATGATGTAAATGCGTACAAAATACAACAAAGAAATGTGCCACTCGACAATAACTGTAGTGTCCCACTATTCCAGGTCAAAAGCGTGATTAATTAGTGGTGGCACAATGTAAAATGTACTTAAGATGATTTGTACCATGGGTAATGGGACACAAACCAGAGCTGATCAATACTAAGTAAATAAAATGATTATTAAATAAGACAAACATGCTCAGAACAGACATTCAGTTGAGCTCTCAGACCTTTCACAGCATCATACATTGATTCTGAACACACGGGTTTTATTTATGTTTCATGGCATAATGGGTTTTGGCTGGCAAGTTCTACTGGGTTTAAAAATATTAAATAATACGACGTTGCACTTAACAGTCTTTCACCACACCTAACCATTGAAACATTTCCCCGGCTTCTTAACCACTCTGCTTAGACTGAATTGTTGCTACAAGGCTATACTACTACTCCTGAAAAAAAGTGCACTCGCCTCAAAAAAGCATGCATCATGTTATCATATGGAAATAGGACGCATATGTTGCAGTCATCATAAAAAATCGTCACAAAGTGGCCTGAGAACTGGTGGCCACCAACACATGTATACGTGACCACACCAATCATGTGTGCTTAATATACAACAGAATAGCATGGGGAGCAGGCTATACCCTATAAATTTCGTACTTTAACCCATTAATGCCCAGATTTTTCCCAGAGATTTCTTTTTAAAGCATCTATAGTCATCCAAAAAATAATCACAGATGGAAAAAGAGTGGTAGAGACTTCAGCAACTTTAGTCGCCCACAGGCTTAAATGGGTTAAGGGACTGATAAAACGGACGGAGTGCAGGCCTGTTGAAAGCCCAACAGGAAGCCAACTGACCAGCTGGAGGAGGGGCTGACTTGCGGCCAGGGGGTCAAAGGGCAGGAAGAGGAGCAGCGCGGCGCCCTTGCTCAGCTCCTGCTCCATCAGCCGGCTCTTGGCCCCGTGGGGCTGCAGCCAGCGCAGCACGCTCTCCCTGTGCTCGTACGCCCAGCCGCAGATGTTCTCCGACGTGAAGTTGCGCTCGGCCCGCGGGAAAACCTGCAAGCAACCAGGGAAACATTTCAACCTGCAGCCGACACGTTTACTGATAACCCAGGAATGAGCGACGGTCGCGTGATAAACAAAAAAAAACTGACCTCAAATGATACAAATATTTCAGTATTAAAACGGGCTTTCATCTTGTTTAAACTGTTCACCGATCTCTAATTAGAATGACGCAGAGGTCTTTTCAATAATACTTAAAGACAGCGGCTTAGATAGATCATGAAATATGGGGGGATATGCCATCTAGTCACTTCAATTGCTCCATATTCATGCATTCAATTCAAAGCTGACTAACTCTAAATCATGTAGCCTACTACACTTTTCATGATGCACTGTTAAAAACACTGCAGTAGGACTTGAATGCTGCCATCTCTCCACATTTAATTTTTAGCAGCTATAGGAAATCACTTCAAAATAAAAATGTCAGCTATAGGTAGAGCTTGTCCTGCTGCCAGTGGAAAACCAGCAGCATGACGCGAGCAGCACATTCACCAGAGACTTGTTGAAGTGTCGGTGCAGGTAGACCATCTCGTCCTCCTGCAGTGGGATCGCCTCAGCCACGTGCTTGTTGGTCACCACTCCAAATCTAACACCGCCTCGGTAATCTGTGCACAGCACAATGTCACAGTTAGAAGGGGCCATGAAAGCATTCTTTGTGATAATTACATTCTCTCTCGTGCTCTCTTTCTCACACACACACACACACACACACACACACACACACACACACGGTCAACACAAAATATGTATGAGCATTATGTATTTCCAGTATTTTAATGGGAATTGCATTCCTTCTGAAAAGCAGGTGTGAACACTTCAACACAACATGAACATCAGAGCAGTAGAAGTTTTAGTATGTATAAACTAAAAAGTACTGTGCCACATTACCTCCTAAAATTAAGACCACTAGATCAATAAAACAAAAATAATGAAAGGCTTAAAATGTATTATCTGTGTAGGATAAAATGGTGAGATGAAAGCCAGCAAAGAAAAATTGGCTTTCCCCTCATAGTGCTCATTTTGAAAGCAGGCCTGGAGATTTCAGGAGCATTTCAGTCCTGACTTGTCACTTCCCTTCAAATCATCACTAATCACCAGCTTACTGCCTGTGGAATATGTCTCGACCTCTGTTCTATATTTAGACGCAAAAACATCCTTTACCCAATTAACTTCCAACGTAGTACTGCTTAGAAGTACTTAGTTTATACAAAACTATGAAATATAATTCAGTCACTTTTAAAGTTTAGTTGATTTTTCATCCTTTGTCTGAGTTGAATCGTTTCAAAATAGCTAAACCCTCTTGTGCGAAAGGGATGTTGAATAGACAGTGATTACCAGTAGAAAGTACAAAATTACAAAAATATCAATAGATTCCTGCAGCATAAATCATAAAATATCTCAGGCAGTCAGAAAACAGCCTATACTACATTTTCAAGCTATATGCCCAACAAATGTAATTCAATTAAAGGCATAAGCTCAAGGTCTCACTATAATTTTTGGAAGGCATTAAGAAGTTATGTTATATGAAATGCCTTCTGATACACTGTCAAGCTATGCACCTTGCACAAAGGCCTATTCTCAACGAACACTTGATATTGTGCGTTTCTCATTACTTCTCAGTGCACAGTAAATGGCCTCCACGTTCAGTGGGTGAGGTCCGGTGACGTGGCTTACCCCTCCTCAGGGACTGCAGAGCTGAAGTGAGGAAAACCGTATATCCAGGAGGCTGTGGCGAGGCGTTGAACTCAAAATACCCTATTACTCCAGGCTGGAGAGGGAGAGAGGCTGCGTCAGACACACATACCTGACATGGCCATTCACACGGGGGCTGATGAGTGGCACGTATGTACGTCTGTCATGTCACTGTTAGATGTGGAACACTATATATAGTGTTCCACATATGATTTTTCAGCATGTGACTTACTACAAACCTGGTTGAATGGTCATGCCGTGTAATGCATTTAGAGACCAACAGCAGACTCATAAATTCCTATATGTTACAGCCATACTTTACAAGTTTATGAGAATCTAGGGCTCGTGGGTATTAAAAATAAAAAGGGTCCAGGATCAGAGAGGCTGTACACCCATTTCCCTCTCATATGTGAAAAACAGCTCACACATAGCCAGGTATAGGAAACTCAAGCACCAGTCACCCATGTGTCACAAACATCTCTGGATAGCTTAGTCTTTCCAGGCAGACAGTACCTCATCACTGTTACCTGACAAGAACTTTTAGCAACACCGTTTTTACAGCCTTACCCATATAAATTAAAAGACCACAACAATGTTCTCTGAAAGGTTTAAATTATAAATATAGCACTGACTGAACTCACTAAATATTCATCAAAAACCATTTGTGGGTCCCAGGGCCCAACACTGAAATATGACTGCCAAGCCATCTAACTAGTAACCAGATTTTGGTGTTCAAAAAGCACAATATGATTACTGGGTTTTAAAGCTATTTACTTGGACCAATTGTCATATTTAATGTATTGACCATGTATTAAAATTGAAAATGAATGTTACAGTTAATTTTCAATTTATCTGAAAATTAATGTAAACTGAGTAAACAGAGACATCTCCTGGTCAAACATTAACATCACATTCTCTAAACTATCACTGAACTGTCACTGGAACGTTCAGAATCTTCAGGGCACTGTATCCACAAAACAAATCATTACTGTACTTGTTCAGTAAGCTATAGCAAAGTATAGGCAGATGTATAGAAACAGATGTATGGGGGGAAAAAAAAAATATATATATATATATACACATATATATATACATACACACACATTTCTAAAGGACAGCAGATACCCGTCCTTATGTTTTTTCCCCTTCATTCAGACAGGAGGAAAGCAGAGAGGGTCACAGAGAGAGATGGGCTTGCAGTACATAAATTGCCACAACAAGGAATCGAGCCTCTGACCATAAAAACTTAAAAGCTTGACCACAAGCTCAACCACAGCAGTCCATGCCACAATGGTTTTAAAATGTGAAAGGAAGAATTGACTGAACAGAATAACGTAATGCAAGTGAGATTATATAGCTTGCTAACATTCATATAATTTATTCAGCTACCTCAGTTAGGCTGTGTTTGCACAAACAGTACATAAAGAACAAACTATAAGCCCACAATAACTGGAACTGTTGACAGGATACACCTGTCATCCAGTTTGCTTCACTGCTGATAGTGCAGTCTCAAGAGAGTAGCTCAAACAACCACAGCCCTCATCTGGTATGTGGAAGACTGATGCCAGCTCACATTTAGAAAAAAATCTAGTTGAGCAACTTCTGTGCACAATAGCACTATTTATGTTGGCTTCGGAAGCTATAGAAAAAAGCATGAATTGTTCTTGCCCTGTCAGTTTTCATTGAGGGAAAAATAAGACAATAAGAAAGAATATGCAGCAGTGTGTAATACTATATGCTGCAGTTGTTATTGAGAAAAAAGTTCTGCCCTTGCTGTTTCTAGTACTGCAAATAAAAATAAAACACTACTTTTTCTAAATATTTATAAGTAAATCCATTCATCCATCCATTATCTTTCTTAAGAGTTAACTTGCATGTCTGTCCCATCCAAAATTAAAATTCCATAGTATTACAAATTTAGAAGGCCCAGTCCAATGTCCAGAAATTGATCTGGCATTATGTCCACTCTAGCCTCTCGTCACTCTAATATCATTAGTATTTTACACTGCCATTTCTATTCACATATCCAGATCCCAATAATAACACTCAGCCAGTAGGGTCAAGCCTTTTCTTCTTCTGCATTTGAGCGCATTGTCCGTGACATTTTGGGACCATCTGGGTCTTGGTGACCACAGAAAACTAGAAGGCAGAAGTTCAAGTGCAAGTTCAAGACGTGATGAAACTGTTCACTTTGGGTATTACAGCGCAGAGCAAGTCTATGATGTTGAAGTTTCAGGCCACACAGATCCACAGGAAGCCATTATTGAGGGGTACACATCAGAATGATGTCAGGTTCATTCACAGCCTGAGAGGTGCTCAGCTGGCTCCACTTCATAAAGACACACAATTAAACACAAGTTCACTACTAGCATCCAGTCATGCAGTGGATCTGTTCTTGTTGCATAATCAATCTGGTTAGACACCAATAATTGGCACCAAAGCACTTACCTCATGATAGGAGAGGAAGTCTTGTAGTGTGGCTCGAGACGGAAGGTAAGTGAGTGGGGTGATGACCCTGTGGATAAACCTCTCTAGATAGGCCGCTGTGTAGGGCCCCTTGTACTCAATTGGCCCAAATCTGCAGAGGGAGAAGGATGTCATTGGCAATACAGTGTGTGGGCTTTTATGGCCGGACCTATTTATTTTCATGTAAATATTAAAGAGAATAAAATGCGAGTAATATCTATCAGTGTGAAGGGGATGGCAATAAAAACCCTTTTGTGAAACTTTCAAAGTTTAGAAATTACAGCATAAGCAAAGACACAAAAAAGCAATTAACAAGCAGTATGATAAAAACATATAAAATAGGCCTAGTAATCAACTATTCATGGATAACGGCCCAAATTCACTGAGAAAAAATGACTCTGATCATTAAACTGAAATAAGGACAGACTAATGAAATGGGAAATGATTTATTCAAAATTTAAGGTCTTCCGTAACTCCTGATCATCAATAAGAATTATGTCAAACTATACAAAAATCCTATCACCTATTTGAACATTGGCTAGCCAAATCCCATTCCAGTCTACATATGAAATGCATGTGTAAACAGCCCCTAGCATTACCAGTTTTATGAGCCATCAGTACAGAACTAGACATAGTATATGCATTAAATCTCAAAAGCTCACGCTGATACTAAACAGATATGTGTAAGCTACAGTATGCGAAGAACAACCAGGTAGTTTGTCTTAATGTGAAGAAGAAATTTCTGTGATTAATGGTTAACAACTAAGAAATCTACACCTGTCTACTGGTCAGCAAACATTTCCCCAGACAAAGAATAATGGCATGTAAAATCAGCTATTGTTTGCAATGCTTATACCGTGAACGTATGACAGGCTAAAACGATCTCTTTAAAGATATTGGTCATTTACCTTCTGTAAAACAGATGTATAACTGGGTACTGATAGAGGTTTTGCTGTTTCCTGCATTTACCATGATGCCACCAGCAATTGACAGCAATAAACTGCACCTGAAACACACAGAGCAAAGCAAAGTCATGTTGGTTAGTCTAATAAATAATATTACCTCAGAAATACAACCCTGAGAGTTACAGACTGACCGATCAAGTGAACAGGGCATGAACCCGGGAGAAACATTAGCAGTTATGCTTTTTTAATCTCCTTATAATACAATACATAGATTCTCTTTCTAATTACTACTGATGCAAAAAAAGGTGAGCATCAAATAAATGTATTTATTGTTAATTATGCTTTATTTTTTATTTGAAAGTATGTAAGTAAAGCACAATGCATTGGACTCTGGAGCAGTGGAAAAAGTTTCTCTAGTGTGATGAATCATGCTTCACTACCTGCCAGTCTGACAAACAAATTTTGGTTTGGCGAATGCCAGGAGTACGCTACCTGCCCGAATGCACAGTAGCGACTGTAAAGTTTAGTGGAGGAGGAATAATGGTCAGGAGCTGATTTTCATAGTTTGGGCAAGGCCCCTTCATTCCAATGAAGGGAAATCTTAATGCTACAGCGTACAATGACATTCTAGAGAATTGTGTGCTTCAAACTTTGCAGCAGCAGCAGTTTGGGGAAGGCACTTTCCTGTTTCAGCATGGCAATGCCTCTGTGTACAAAGCGAGGTCCATATAGAAATGGTTTGCCAAGTTTGGTGTGGAAGAACTTGACTGGCCGGCACAGAGCCCTGACCACAACCCTATGGAACACCTTTGGTATCAATTGGAACACCGACTGCGAGCCAGGCCTTACAGCCAAACATCAGTGTCCAATCTCAGTAATGCTCTTGTGGCTGAATGGAAGCGAATCCCCGCAGCCATGTTCCAAAATCTGGTGGAAAGCCTTCACAGAAGAGTGGAGGCTGTTATAGTAGTAAAGGGGGAACCAACTCTATATTAATGCCCATGGTTTCGGAATGAGATGTTCAACACACACATATGGGTGTGACGATCTTGTGTTCAAATACTTCTAGCCATGTAGTGTATATAGCAAAATGTACATGGGCACTGTATAGTGCACTGTTCACTTTATAGTGCACTATTCTGATGTCACATAATTTGTGGTACACATGGTTTCACTGTTCTGTAGCCTTTTCTATGCAGCCCCAATATACCTCTTTGGACATCCTCCTGGCAACTTTCTGGACCTCTTCTCTGGCAGTGATAGAATGGGCACACCAAGGGGCATACAGAAAGATGAGGGAGACCTCAGCCATGCTCCGCAGCCTCTCCACCTGCTCCAGCTGCCCCAGGAAGAGGTCCACCACCGGGACGTCAGGGGAAAAGAAGCGAACAGGAGGTCGTGCTGGGGCAACCACATTCTTTGCACGGCTGCAGAGGTTTAAAAAAAAAAAAATCAATTATGCAACACATTAGAATGATCACCACTATCCAGAGATTGACTACCTTTTCGCAAAATACTTCACTCCGATTATATCCGGGTGCATTCGTTCAAAGGTTCTGTTCATTTAAATATTTGGTTCAAAAACTGATGGAAGATAAGTTAAAAGCAGTTATATAAAAAGTTATAGTTTCAATTTATTTGCCGGATTTATTTCGTCATCATTACACAAAATGCGCTATTCTAAATTAGTAATCCGAGTTATTCGTCAGTTAGTAACTGATGAACCTACAGTTCAAATGAGTGAATGGCATACAGCTAAAATGAACAGCCTGAAAAGGCCACGTCAGTCAAATAAAACTTCATAATAAAGTACATTACTGTTACAATTTTGGGAAAGTTCAAGTTCAGTCAGATCGAGCGCCTAGCTAGATAATGTAGATTCTGGTTCATTTATTCATTCTCATTAATTTATCGATAAGAAATAGGTATGGTGAACTAATCTAGCTATAAATGTACAATTTGCTTATTGACTGAACGGTAAAAACAAAAAGTCAAGCACTATCTTATCTGTCAGCAAGTTCACTGTATATTCTAATTTAAAAGAGTGGGGTCCAGTTGGAAATTAAGCTCGTTAGCTAGTTGTACCAGCTATAGTACAAGACACTGTTGTCTAAACTGAAAAGCTAGCCAGCAAACTTTCATTCTATTTAGTTGTGCCATTAAGTTTAGCCACAAGAGTGAAAAAACATTCATTCGCTCTTGTAGCTAAATAACTAGGTATCAGATAAGTAGCGTTACACGGGTTTGATAGTACATTTCAGTTATAACTACTAGTCTAGCTAGCTTGCAAGCTAACTTTAATTTAGCTAGCTAGCTGACTTACTGTGTGAATTTGTGTTTGCTGCACAGAACGCTGGCTAGCAACAGCTGACTAAACTGTTTGTCCGGGTTTTGATGCTAATGTAATTTCAACAACACACACGGCAATGGGGTTACCTGCAGGTTAATTTGATAGCAAGGATAAGAAGACAGCTCAGCGCTATGGCTCCACACAGAAGATCAGGTCTCCGGGCCATCTGATTGACCACCTGCCGGTGAGACACCCGTAACCGGCGCAGCATTACAGATGCTATCCTGTCCCTCCCATTTATATTCCCAGGTTTACACAGCAAACATACACTTGACCAGGGGGGAGGGATACAGCCTTATCATAAATGGGAGAGTTTCAATTGACCCACTTGATGTGCTCTTTGAAATACACACTAAGCAACCCTCCTTCGCCACGTACTCTGAACACTTCCGCTTTGAAATCCAGGGTAACCGTATTAAGGGACTGTCGCAAAAGAAACTATGTAATGTTAATTCATGAACTACCAGGGATGGTAGCTATTTTGTCATCACTTACATCAACCCATATATTGTTCGTTGCCGTCAAAACAACTCATCTGAAATGGACGCCGTTTTAGCGGGGGAATAGCCGCGCAAGTCACACGTGGAAACAATGCTGAAGTTGTAGGTGGTTACGCTATCAAGGTATCCATAACCTTAGCGTACATACGATTTTCTCGGCAGAGTGAGTTAGGGTAAGCCTTTTCAAATTGGCATGTTAATAATTGAATAAAACAAGGTATAGGTGATTATACTGAATGGAATGCAAGGTTCTGAAATTGGTGTGCTGCCTGAGATTATTAGGGCCCAAATATCAGGCACATTTATGAAATGCACCTGAAGAGCAAAAGGCTGTGAATTCTCCAACGATCTTAATGGCACATGGTTGTGACCATCTTGGTCAAATTGCATATTTTCTTTATTTTATAAGTTAAAAGAAATCAACATGGCCTACAATGTCTGAAAATTTTAGGTTTTTGTCAGCTCAAAGTATTTATCATACTTATATTTAAAACAATGTTGTTACAATATATAATTTTAATTGAATTCATATGACCTCTGGCCACAAATATTACAGGCATTTAGCACACTCTGGTTGTTGTCCTACTTGGGAATCAAACCAGCATCCTTTTGTGTTAAGCCCTCTTCTGCATTTAAGAACAGACCACTCACCCATTTCTCACCCATTTCTTGCTGGACCATCTACACCATCTACACCTTCAAATCGACAAGATTGTGGGCATAGAAGCAGTCACAACTGCAGTCACAACGTGCCTCATGCTGACACACTTTGACACACATTTTACATTTAAAAAGTAACTAGCTCTAAATAACTCCATTGTGAAGGTGTTTCCATCGTTTCAATATCTTACAGTGTTAAGGAACAGTGATGATATGTTACTGCTATTGTAGTTAAATTAACTTTATGTAAATCATGATAAACACAATTGTGAGAGAGAAAAAACACTGGGAAACAAACTTTTAACTGGTAAATTGTTTTCTTATTGACTCTAAAGATGTTTAATTTAACTTTCTCAAAAACTGAGATATCTAAAAAGGTTGGAGTTTTAACGGCGTGAAAATATTTCACCTACACCATTTCAGATGCACATTATTTTCAGGACTTTCGGGTACACGTGACAGAATGTTGAGGTAGATTTTGGGGAGGAAAAAATGTGTCTGACATTTTTGTATGTCTATTTGATCTTTCTTTATTACAGCCTTGGCCCTTTAACATAGGCTACATGCATTTTTGTTGTTTTTTTTTAATCGAGAGCTGCAAAAGACAACTTCAGTGTCGTGGTAAAGGATGGGGCAGGAAAGACTCAGAAGTGTGAATAAACAATGCCTCAGTGGAGACATGAATGTTCTCCTGTGTTACAGTCTATAAAACAAGCTTGATACTGGTGATCAGCTCTTGACTCACACTTAATTCCAGAAAATGATTGCTAGCACGTAGACTAGGCCAACAGTATATTAAAATTTTGAAAAGAAGTGTATCCTGGAAAGCGCTGCTATAGGTCCCTGCTTTTTCGGGGTTATCAAATTTTACTTTCATGTAAGCAGTCTTGAATACTACAATTGTGTGAATAAAAATAAAACACAAACAATTACCTGTGGAAAATTGGTGGTATGTCCATTGTTGACTCAACTCTAACAAAGTAGCCTACATGAGTTCAATAGGGACCATATTTAGCCTATTCTGTAAAAGTTAATTTAACAGTGATCTTTTTACTGGGTACAGAATTGTACTGTATAATCGCATCAAGTTCAGGTGCATTGTTGAAGCCAGCATTAATCTGCGTTTCAATACCTTTTACATACTCACTTTTTCTTGTGTAAGTGTGATGCTATATGGAGCGGTTCTAGGAGACGTCACTGGACTTCATTTGTTTTTGACGTATCATGGCTGTTACAAAGGGAGTGATGCTCAGGAGCGTCCTAAGTAGTTTACCGACGGAGTATAAAACCTTCACAGAACGCTTCTGTCAGCCCGTCGTAGACTAAATCAGTTAGTTTCTCCGCGAACGGCTTCCCTTTTGCCTGAGTATGACCGCACTGTATCTGCTAATCCTTCTTTGCAGCGGTAAGTAGCCTATTGTTACCGTGTACGATTACATGACAAGATAAAAAGTGATTTGTAGAAACAAAAACATTGCTATCGCGATGAGCTGGCTTATGTTCTTAATTTTAAGTTACAGATGAACACAAAACAAGTTTTCGCCTCCAAATATGTTCGGATATTCACTATATGTGTGTCGACATTATTCCATTTATTTTGCCCAAGAAACTGCACGTGAGCCAATAATGTAAAAAAGAAAAAAAAAAAAAAAAAATTCCAAGCCTGAAAAATAAAGTACTTTTAAAGATTTTACTTGAACTATGCGCATCTGGTGAGGTCTACGATGAATAGCTATCAAATAATGAACTTATTCAAAATGAATTAATAATCTCACACCAGATTTAAAAGTAACTCAGTAGGGCAATTTATTTTCTTTTACGTTTGGGTAATAGTAATAGTTTAAAAGTTTCTTTTTAAACGTGCTCATTGAATACCTAGGTCAAAAACAAGTATTTTATTTGAAATGCACTTTTCTGTGTATTTCAATATTTTCCTATAAAATGTTCCGAAACATATAGTTCTATCTTCAAAGTTTAGAATTCTATTTGGAAAAAATCTGTTCAAATGCATTTTGAGTACATCCCAGAATGCCATTTTAATCTTCAAGTATTTTTTTTTAAGTGAATTGAAAAACTATGTTCTCAAATCTTGCTAATTTCCTGTACATTTGAAGTACGTAAATATTTACTTACATTCAAATTATATAAAGTGAATTTAGTCATTCGAGATAATTGAAATTCAATTAAACTATGTAATCTTTAAAAATGAAAACTACTCGTAACCCGCACATTGTGCTGGATGTGGATGGTTTAAGACAAGACAGCAAAACACAACTGAGATGACAGTGCTTACCAAAGCTGTTTTTAAATTTTGGTAGCAATCAAGAGATGATTCTCGTTGGGCCATAATACACATGTAAGGGAAAGGTGAGCAGCAGCCTGCAGACATGAAGGAGGCTTCTGACTACCCAGCTGAACTTAAACCATTATTTGTACTGATAATCAATAAATACATCTATCAATATATGTATTAATTGAGAAATTAATTAAAATACATGCGCATCACCATTGTTTTCTTTTCATTGTTTTCACTTAACTCCTTAAGGTTACTTTAGATGGAACCAACATGCAGTTATAGAGTGAGATGTGTATTTACAGTTTTTCTTATCATTGGAAAGTGTGACTTGTTTCAGTTTAATACTGACTTTTTGTGCAGATTGTAGGTTCTTTAACATTGGATTTCCATAACTGTATTATCTATGCATTATCAGTGCGCGATCAAATGGGTTATTCAGATTTGGATATACCCCTAGCGCCTTGATTGCAATGTTAGTTGATCTTTTTCTGTGGGTTACAGTACACATGGCTTCCTTGGCTCCAGAGAGGTCCCATCGGAGTAAGAGGGGCTTGCTGGAGCTGGCTGGACTCATTAAGTGCAGCACAGGGCGGCATGCTCTTGCCTATATGATGTATGGATGCTACTGTGGCCTGGGTGGTCAGGGCTGGCCTAGGGATAAAGCAGACTGGTATGTAAGTGTTGGGGGGGCCCACCTGTATTCACAGGCTTTTCACAGCCACCTGAAACTTGTCTTATTCACTATAAACAGAACATGTGCATGTGCTTGAATGTTAGGGAAGAGGTCTCCAAGCTCCTTTAAACTTCACAACTCTATGTCATGTACCTCATACTGGAAATTAGTAATGTTTGCAGCACATATGGTGGCCTTGCATTTATGAGTAAGATGGAATCTTAGATGACATCTCACACAAATGAGTACAACAGACACGCCCTACAGTTCCACACCGTTTAGCTCAGTCAGCAGTTCTTTTTAGTCCTGAAAGCCGTTTTATTTGTGTGTTATGCACACCAACCACTGAGCTAATAATGCTAGGTAAGAATTTTTAAAAGAAACAAAGTACAAAGTTCATTAAAGTAAATTTGGATCTGAATTTTCATCATGTTCCTTTCTGTTTCATACCTTGTCTCATTTGCTTTGATTAAATCCCTTCATTACATAGATTAATAATCATATTATAAGCATAGCTACTTTCACTAGCACTTCTGTGATGTTGCATCTTTACCTTCTGGTCTGGGAATGCTGTTAGCCAGATAGGGCACTATTGCATATATTTATCAATGAATACACTTATGTTTCTTCTATATTCTAGTTACTCTGGAGAAGAGTTTATGATAAATTAATGTAACAATATGTTAATTTACACTGGACAGATTTTCCTCAGAAAGGGTAATGCACTTAATTACATCAGAAGAATCCAATTGAATCTGTAAGTTTTTTTTCTGTGTTTGCCCTATTCCTGAGCTGTGGAGTCCAGGCTCACCTGAGATGTGTGGTTGAAAGACCTGACTGAAAGTTAAGCTGCGGTCATTGGCCTTGTCCCACTCTCCTATGCTACAGCTACAGCCTCAGAGTTTACCTCTAATGAATGGGTCTTGTGCTAATGTACACCCTCTCAGCTGGAGTGATTGCAGACTAGTATGGGAGGTATCTGCAGGTAGAGTGTAATGAAACCCAAACTGATGGTATACTAGTATTTATGGGAGCTGTGGTGGATTAAATAGTATTCCTTCTCGGTTGGATAAATATTTCTTAACAGCTCTGGAAATTTTTTGATGATAGTCTTCTCATTTGAAATGAACCCAAGTTTAAAGTGACCCCAGCATGTAATAATTCAGACATTTTAATTCATGGCATTACATGTATTTTCAGTCGTAACTCCTGTTTTCACTCAAACATAAAACACAATGCTGGAAAGTGAAGGAAGTGGGAAGAACAGTTAGTGATGAGAAAAAAACCATCCTATAATATCAGTTATAATGATGAGAATCATTATGTCTGATACACTTAATGGCAAAACACATTTTTTTTTCTCCATCTGAAGGTGTTGTCATAAACATGACTGTTGCTATGAAAAAGCTGAGGATGCAGGTTGCCACACAAAGACAGACAAGTACCAGTGGTCGTGTGAGGAAGCCGAGACAAACTGTGGTATGTACATCGCAGGGACAAAGTGCTGCATTTCACTTTATTTGTCTTAGCATTGTAGTCCGGAACATTTAATAAAGCACAAAGACTAATTTAATTCCACGTAAAATAAACAGCATTCTGTATAAAAAAACACGTATTGTGAAGACTAATCAAGGGTACTGCAATGTACACATACAGAGTACTTAGAATGTAAAGCATAATCTAAACTATAAAATATGGCTTGCAACCAAAAGTACCTCAGCTAAAGCATGCTTGTGTTGTATTGTTCATCTTGTTCAATGTACTCCACCATTCACTCCCGCACCCACTCCACTGTCCCTCTTTGTGTGTTTAAATAGCAGTCAGTAAGCCGGATTCAGAGGTATTTTCTTTCCATAAATAAAATTTAAAAAATAAAAAGCCCTGCATCCATTGTGCCAGCATGTGAGATTAGGATCAGTTATCAAATCCATTCACACCAATGGTCATTATTTGCAGGATCTAATTCGGTCTTCATCTTTTCTCTTATTCCAGATGCCTTGAAGGACAAATGTGAGAAAAGGCTTTGCAAGTGCGACAAGGAGGCAGCCAGGTGTTTGCGAAAAGCACCATTCATACCAAAATATTCTGTATGGCCAGACTTCCTATGTGGACCTGAATATCCAACATGCAGTTATTACTAATTCTATAAATACAATATTAAAATCTGAATTATTCAATAAACGTGGCTCTTTCATTTCAAAAAATAAAATACATAGATAAACATTTAGTGCAGTTTCTTTATCAAATGAAATTTTTATGGTTTGTCAGTGTATCTATAGCACAACTCAGTTTAGGGACATTTATTTAAATGAAATGGTGCCCTTGGATATATCAGAATAATTTTAAGTATGAATTTCTGAAATTCAGAAAGCTTGTCTTGTGTAGCCACAGCCCATAGGTGTATAGCTGGAAGTACTCCTCATTATATAATTATGAAAATACATCTGTTGATACCAGATTCCCAAATGTAACTTTTTTCCGTTTTTCTTCCAATCTGTAATGCCCAATAATGATTGCAATACCCCCTGTAAATTCAGGTACAGCATAGACAAAAGGCCTCAATCTTTCCTTTGAAACATTTAGTGTTAATTTTTGCTTCTTTTTGCTCTGCCTACCAGTTCTGCTTGCACAGTCATGGAGTCAGAGGACACATCTGGTGTAGCTTGCACAGACACAGTATAGATGCCCAACTGGCCAGGGGTCACTGGTCCATGAGACATGGTATGCTGAGACATGGTCTTCCTGTCCACTACATCGCACCCTGCTAGCAAAAGCTAATTATGCAGCAGTCTGCATCACTGTTGCATCATCTCTCAATTAAAATTGTTAATTGTACACAAAGTAAGTGATTCAAAACTGTTTTCTAAAAATTCAAGTTTTTATTCATATTTTCAAACTTTTACTCATTTTGGAAAACAAAGTACCCAGGTGCATGAATAAGTCACAGTTATATCAGTATTTAAGTGCAAATATAATCAAAAGTTAAAACAAAAAAAAATTAACATTTATGATTAACAGAAAACCTCTGATCGTCCCTTGAACAATTTCAAAAGACAATGGAAATTGCAACTTTTGGTAGACATTCAGGAACAAGTATAAGATAGGCCTTTACACTGAACAATTGCATAAAATTAACATGGACAGTTAAAGAAACTTCTAAAACTCAATGTATTTTCTTAATGCTTTAAAAAACAATAAAAATATTGCATGAAGGATTCAACGAAATGATGAGTCATCATCTTTTGTTGCTTATTGCGATAAGTTAGTTTTCAACACGGGCTACGAAAACTGTTTTTCAAAGTCATACTAACACTTATATTGAGCATTCCAGGCAAATATATATCCTTGTTATGTGTAATATGCCTTCCCTTAAAATAAAGACTGTTGCTCATTTCATAACAGAAACCCAAACCAAGAGCTTAGCAGTAGCCTTTCATGTATCTCAGGGAACTTTCAACTTAAACTCATGAGAACCACACTCTTAAGAATCAAAGTATACAGTTTCTGGGGACTCCTTGCAACACTGATTTTATCAGCTAACAGTGAGCAACAAATTCAATTACTCCTTTAAACCTTAATTTTAAAAGCTGCCATTGCATGTTACATGTTGAAGCTAGTCAATAAAAACTTGATGTATCACGTTTTCTTCTACTGTGGCACAAGTAGAAATATCAAGTGGGAACTTGGAATTTGATATTGATTTCACATTGCGTTGCTCTCTTATTAAACCTTACCAGAATACCTCCAGCACGAGCTTTCTTATGGCACTTGAGTTTCGGGACGAAGCAGTTGCTGAACCACAAGGTCAATGTTTATGATGGGGTTGAAGTATAAGGCCCAGTAAAACAAGCAGTTGCAGACAAACTGAGGAATGACTGGCCAGAATATGGCAACAGCAAACCCTTGAGTTGACACTTTCCAGAAATGGCTCCACATTCTGTGAGGGAGAGTCCTGAAATTGAAGACAGAACATAATGCA
Source organism: Anguilla anguilla (assembly GCF_013347855.1). Lineage (NCBI taxonomy): Eukaryota > Metazoa > Chordata > Actinopteri > Anguilliformes > Anguillidae > Anguilla > Anguilla anguilla. The sequence goes on from NC_049202.1 coordinate 45,211,399, forward strand.
TAAGCCTGTAAAAGCTACTGTTCACATAAGGACTGTTAATGCAAACAATCTCCCACATAAAGTCATACCAATGAAACCCTCTGCGGTAATACATACAAACGACCTGCTGCCAAAATACTGAAAACAAAACAGGTGACATCAACAGGTGACAAGGAAACAAAACAGAGCTACACTGAAACCTGTGTCTGTGCCACTCTGTTGAGAATAGACTAGCCATCCGTGAACTTTCATGGCTTTTCCAGCAAAGTGAATTGAAAATGTGTGTATGCATTTTTACCCTTTATTCATATGGAGAAAGCAGAATGAGCAGAAGATAGACTGGATCACAGTACAGTGTGGAAATCAAACCTCTAATCGCACAGCATTTGACACCTGCCTCTCTAGTGACATCTCCTGGTCAATAAATAAGCCTGTCATTACTCTTCACAGCAGTGATAAATTGAAATTTGGGAAACACTACCTTGACTCTTGACTGCAAAATTCAGTTTTTGAATGTCTGAAGACAGCAGTCACTTGGAGGAGATATTTGTAGCTAGGCGTGTGAGAATGAGATCAGTCCTTAATGTGTGAGTCTGTGAGCATCACACATTTGAGGTCTATAAATGTGTTGGGTGGGTTATTCAGGCAGTTCCTTGATTGATGCTAAGGTTCCTGTGATCACAGCTTTATGCAGTCAGGAAGGGAAGCTTTCATAAGGGGACCCATAAAAGTTGGCTAAGCAATTTCCAGGTTTTTCCCGAAAACATAACGGCTAAAAGCATCTAGGCAAGGCCAATAATAACAAACAAGGGGCACAAATACATACTTGGAAACCTCTGGTGCACGGCTACATTAAGTGCCACTTTCATGTAATGAAAATGAAAGTGCCACTTAATATAATGAGATAATTGGTGAGAACTAAGCAAACGTTGCACATGGAAGCAAGTGGCATGCTTACAAGAGGTGGCCCTTTTAAGCTCAGATGCCAGTGCATTTAATGAAATCCAAAGTTCGATGAGCAGTACCTTAGCTCTGACCGCGCCCACAGCCTCCAGAGAGCGCAGCCCTCCAGCACGGACAGGAGCACGGCGTTGACGATGATGAAACGCGCCGTCCAGTAGTGAACAGACAGCCAGTCCCAGGCAAACTCAGCGATCAGCTGGTACGGGAGCAGCAAGTACTTCACCAGGAACTCTGTCCACTGCTTCCAGGTGGGGTCACCGTGCTTTAGGTGGAGTGGACAGCAAACATAATGATCCCAATTTATCAACAAATACATTTGATGGATTTTTGAAAAACAGTATCTCTTGTATGTACACATTCCAAACTCAGTGCATGAAAGCGTATTTTGCTGTTTGATGGTTCACATACAACCCAAACAGTAACAAGGTTAGTCTATCGAAAACACATCATACAACCAAGAATCATTAATAAAATGAGTACAGAATCCAGATAAGTGACCATGCACATGCACACGGTTGATCCCCTTACTGCAGCTTTAGGGAAGAGGGCATCGTCCTCTTGCTCCGCCCTCTGCCCAGGGCAGCAGGTGTGCAGGAAAGGCAGGAATGTTTCCGCGTAATCGAACAGGTAGAGGTATAGAATGGTGAGTCGAGGGGAATTCTTCAGGGCGTAGAGGAAGAACAGGGATTTACCTGCATTCACTGCCTGCAATGAAAGATTCACTGCATGAGAAATTGATGTACATGAACTCCCCGTGCATTTATTTTACATCCGTTCGCTGCAGTTGGTGGCCTGGAAGCACAGCCCCCATTTCTAAATAAAAAGAAATCTTAAGTGAGCTGCTCTTTTTTTGTTTAAAAAATTGCTATACATTTAGGATGAAACCACTTGTATAAAAAGTGGTTTCCTTTACATTTTTCTGTAAGATGCTTTTCTTTATCCTTGGAAAATAAATCTTACTAAATTTTTCTACTTTGCTATAAAAAAAACTGTTCTCTACAAAGGTGCAGAAAGTTAGGACTAAAGCCTAAAGACAAAGCCAGATAAATGAGCCGTTCAAATAATGAGCCGTTCCTAGGTAGAATTAGTCATGTCTCAGCCAGTTTGGTCAATAAAATTATGAAAGCCAACGTGCTGCCCATCTAAAATGAATTGCTAAATGAATCATGTGAGGCTTTCTAACTCCTGCCTCATACTGTATTAACATGTAGCAAATGTCGATAATGACCACTTAGTGCTGTAAAAGCGGAACAGGTTTGTGTCTTTCAGACAACCAAATGTACGCAATATTCCATTCAAGCCCGGCTCAATTCAACTTCCGCATTTCAATAATCAACCTACGGACCTCAGATGTGTCCCCCTTTTTTTTTCTTTTTTACAAACTGCTCTGCCGACTCATCAATACATAAATGTAAACAGTAACCCTCTTCTAATAGTAACACAGGCTGTTATGCTTTGAATCACCAGAATTACACTATAAACTGTACAATGACTGACAAGCATCAATAATGAGCCTGTAATTAAGTCTGTAAGTGTAATGCATAAAGGATGTCCTAGCACTGATAAAGAATACATAACAAATATTTAAAAACATTTAGCTGTTTCATAAGCTATGATATTAAAGAACTTTTAAATTCCACCATGAGGGGGCTCCAGTGTCTCAGAAACAGCTGCCTTCCCCGGGTTCACACACACTAGTCTCTACAGTTTACAGAGAACGGTGCGATAAACAAAAAACATCCAGTGAGCAGCAGTTCTGCGTTGAGTTCTGGATGACTGAAGATTGGAGAAAAGTTTGCCTGGTCTGACAAATCTTGAATTCTGCTGCAGCATGCAGATGGTAGGGTGAGAATTTGGCATAAATGACATGAATCCATAGATCTGTCCTGCCTTGTATCAATAGTGAAGGCTGGTGGTGGTGGTGTAATGGTCTGAGAAATGTTTTTTTGGCAAACGTACCACAAACATGACAGTGACTTCAGTCTACTCCTACTCACAGATCTCAATCTAACAGAACACATTTGGGATGAGGTGGAACAGAAGGTTTGCAGCATGAATGCATTTCTGAAAAATCTGCAGGAACTGCATGAGTCAGCATGGCACAATATCCCAAAGGAAAGTTTTCAGCTCCTTGTTGAATCCACGCTGCAAATATTTTAGGGGTCCTGCCCGGTGATAGTCTGTCAGTAAAATATTTACTACATTTCTCGCGTGATGAGGGTAAGAATACTATATATACACACACACAATGTACAGTATGTACATGCTCACACACACGCACGCACACACAGCACCTTTGTTGAAAGATTACTTCATTTAGATATGGGAGAAGGACTTACAGGCTACTGTACTATGCCCACCATCCTGATCACACAAAGTGCTGTTTGAGAAAATATATAGAATAGATGAAGTAGAAGGGTTTTTCCTGCATAGAAAATTTTGAGGCGGCCGCCTCGATCGAATTTTGTGCTACCTCCACAAAATTCTGACCATGTGTCACCACAAAAAAACATTACAAGGGTGTGACTGCAATTGCGGCATTACTCTGATAAAACGTTGTATCATAATCGGCACAATGCACCAGGAAAGGTGCAACCGAAGAAGAATGCAAAGCCACAGCTGCTGTATCCAAGTTTCCTAAACTACATCCTATCAGTCTAATGTTTTCAACTATTCAGTTACGGCCTAGAGAATAACCTATTTGTTTTAGAAAGAGAATTTGTGATAAAGACAGAACAGTCATCATCTGATCGTTACTTCCATTAAAAAGTATAATTCATCTGACGTTGATGTCCTGAAGAATCAGACGCTCAGTCAAAAGCAAAAAATATGCATATGAATTACAATTTCGAAAAACTATCCATATAAAGCTGTATAAAATGTACTATTCACATTATTAACACATTAATGTTGTAAACTAACTTGAGCACAATTAAAGATCATTTTGAGCAAGGAAAAACCCATCTGCCATCTCCTCTTGAAGTCAGCAGATAGGGTTGCTAGTGGGAGAGCATGTTTGGCTCGGGATTGGGAAAAAATGGGATAAAATAGGAGATTAAAAAAAAAAAAAAAAAAAATTTTAAGAACGAAAATAGTACTTATACTTCTCCAATACAGTA